>NW_017729032.1:164249867-164250186 GCF_001723915.1 Gavialis gangeticus | reverse complement strand
GAGGTTAGATGAACACCTTGCTGGGGTCGTTTGACCCCAGTACTCTTTCCTGCCATGGCAGGGGGTCGGACTAGATGATCTGCTAAGGTCCCTTCCGACCCTAGAAACTATGAAACTATGCATCTGGAATCTAAACCTTTATTTCCCATAGACCCTTGGTATCTTTTTACATGATTTTTATTTGCATGGTGTTTTTTCAAGAACATAACCACCATGTAACTTGAGGCCTGACTGTACACACACACACACACACACACACACACACACACCTGCTTTAGTTGGTCTATAAGGTGCAAATCTACCTTGCCTTCTACTTGAC
>NW_017729032.1:164241847-164249834 GCF_001723915.1 Gavialis gangeticus | reverse complement strand
CACACACACACACACACACACACACACACACACACACACACACACACACGGTTAAGTTATAGAGTTGGTAAAGTATTGTTTATATTTTCCTTATCATCCCTCTTTGTCCCTGCCCTGTTCCCCCCCCACCCTCGTTTTGTCTCATGGTTAATTGTATTGCTATCCCTGTTTATTCCAAGTTGCTTATCAATAATAAATCCTCATTATTCAAACATTAACAAGCCTTGGTATCATCATTTAGGTTGAATTACTAATTAATCAGTCCAGTAGTAATCAGCAGCATTGAAGGGAATGCTAATGTTGTATGGTACCCTTTCATAGCCCCTTTCAAAGCCTCGTTAGGTTGGAGTCTCACTTCCTCCAAAAACATGGGTGCAACAGCTGGAACCAAGAATTTGTGAATACAGCTATTCACATAGCTGGGAGTAGGAGAGGGTGGTTAGTCAGGGGGCCCCATGTGCACACACTGTTATGGCTGCTATGCAACCTGGAGAGCAACTCCTGCAGGTAAGTTGTGGGGGTGAATTGAGGCCCCCACATGAAAGGAGGAAGGGAGCTGGGCAGGGCTGGGGCTTTGACTCGGGCTGCTGCTCAGCTGGACAGTGAATGGGGCTTTCGGCCCAGGGCCATGTGTGGCTGAAGGGCCCCAGTGGGGAGTAGGATAGAACCAAGGGTAGCTCATTTGGGGGGCAGAGGGGGATGGCTCCCCACTACTGTGTACACTCCTGGGGAGGCCAAGGAGGCACATGTCTCCAAGATATGTTCACAAGGAGGGGGTGGATGTGGGCTGCCTGATGCAGGCTCAGGCTCCCTGGCCTGCTTCCCTCCTTGGGCCTCCACAGCTCAGTGCACAGGACCCATCAGGGCAGGGCAAACAATGGCTGGGTGGGGAAGCTTGTTGCCAAGCAGCAGCAGGAGTGGTGGTACTGAGATTTGCCCCTTACTGCTGGTGGGCAGACAGGGGCAACTCACCATGAGCTTACCCACTGAACCTCATTCTGTCCTGCCATGCCTGGTCCTTTCCACTGGGCCTCAGAGGCGCCAGGGGGAGGGCAGAGAGCCCTGAGCTGACAGTAGGAAGCTTGCACCCACCCCCACCACCACGGGCTCTTCTCTGCCTCCTGTCAGTTCTACAGGCACACTAGAATACCTACAATAACACAGAGCTGTTGTAAAGCAATTTTATCTTGCAGAGACCCAAAATGGTCTTCACAAAAATCAAGGATTGATGTTTTATTCCATCCTTTTAGCTATATCTATCAACTTACTATAAAATTTACTAGTACTTCTGATATAGGGAAACATTTTCTTCATTTTATGGATAAGGAACCAAGGCAGAGATAAATTAAGTGACTTGGTCAAGGTCAAAAAAGAAGTTGATAACAAAAAATTGAAACATGAGTCTCAATCTATTGCTGTAAGCAGGAGGCCATTCTTCTTAGTAATCAGCCCCTCAACACGTAGTGTTGTACACCCAGAGTAGCAGATCCAACACTTCAGTCAGGTGATGTTCTTATGGCTGGTAACACCTGCTCTGCATAGAAAATCCATCAGCAGCATTCAATAGGACTCCAAACCTGGAAAAAAAAAATGAAAAAATGTTTTCCACTTTCCAGATGCAAGTAGTTCCATTAAAGTCAAGATACATGTGTTTGAAGGATCAAAGCCAAAATAGCCACACTTTACCTTGGATTCTGGGCTTGAATTATTGTATGCTTAGGTGTGAGGGAGGAAAAATGACAAGAAATTGATTTAGCAACCTTGAGTTTAAAGCATACTACACAAACAACTTGATGCAGTATATGATTTTTTTCCTAGGAACTACATGCTGTACCACATATGCTTACTCAAATGTAACCTGATTTTACTCTTTAAAGCATAATTCGAAGATGAATTCTATTCTGTTCTATTTCATTTGCCTCAATAGCGCAGCAATGAGTCATCTTCCAATTGTCTGGCCTGTATAATTGATGACTCCTGTAAAAGGAAGCAATTTGGTTGCAAACATCTTTATAAGAGGAGAACGTGTGAATCACGTAAGCAGCAAAGGAAAAAATATTGTACAAAGTAATTGTTGCATCCTGTGAGGCACCGGTTCTTTAATAGCACAATTCTAACTTTGTCAGAAACCAAGTTCATGTCAAAAAATTCAGTGTATTGTCAAATTCAGTTTCCTCATCACTTCCCAAGATGCTAGGAAAATATCAGCTAAATCCAACAAAATTAGAGATAATCTTGACTGAAAGGCCATACCATTCTCCCTCAAGAAGTTATTAAAAGACTATTTTAGAGGTTTGTTTGGTACCCATGGAAAATTGATAGCTTGTACTTTACATGTTCTTAAATGAAAGAAAACATTACATTTGGAAAGGAGAAAGTGTAAGTTGATGCCAGTTGTTTACAGCATGTTCTAAATTCAACAACACAAACGGACTACTTCTGTCTTAAACCTGTGAATTTTACCTACAGTACTACTCATGGAGGGCATGTAACAATGTCAGTTTAACTAAGTTAATCAATGCTACCACTTAAATTTAATCTGAACGAGTGAAAAGGAGAGAAAGGATGTTGCCCTTTTATGTTCCTTTTTGATGATGACAAACGTAATTTGAACACCAATCCTTAGTTTGAATGTTCTTTCTCTTGCTTTTAAATATCATTAGAAAATTCAGGTCCTGACCTACCTCTTGTTCCTGAAAGACTTTGGCAATCTTTGGCAAGGTGAGACCACTGATATTTGAAATCCAATACATAGCCCTCCCAGTCTTTCAACCAAGTTGCGGGCTGGAGTAAGGTCATGTTTCAAATCCTCCAAATGTTACCAGGAAGAAGAGGTGAGCCAGGACCTGAAATGCCCGAAGCAAAGCAGAAATCATTGTGTATTGTAGGCTATTTAAAACTAGGTTTCTCTCTTAAGAAGTAGTATAGAACAAAGGCTAGAAACAGCCATAAATTCTCCTCTGTTATTTTAGAAAAGTATTTTATGGGAAATTCCATAATGTTTCTATGTGTCCCACTGTAGAATGGAATGAAAAAAAAAGTGGAATTTCTCATGAAATACAAAATCTTGTACCTACCCTGCTAAACAGAGGCAAAACAAAATTTAGAAATTGATCCTACCATAAAATAAATCGGGGTAGGGGGAAGAAGTAAAAAGAAAGGGAATCTATCTATCTATCTATCTATCTATCTATCTATCTATCTATCTATCATTGTCTCCCTATAATCCAGGACCTGTAGAAGTATTGCTAGATTTAGAAAAGCTCAGCTCATACAAACTAATGCACCCTGTAACATGTTGGAAATGATGATGGTATGTATCATCTTTATCATACTTCAGTGCTATGCCAAAAATATGGCTGTCTGTAATCTTACCTCTACCGTTTAAAAACATTTTCAATCACCCAGTTGTATAAACTGAGTGTCACAGACCGAAATCAAAATATCATTCTTCCAATATATCATAGAACTTTCCTTCATAAAGCATGTTATTACTTTTGAATGGAGTTTACTCACTATGACTAATTTTTCAGAAAAGAACAGGACCCATTGGTGGTTGGCATCATAGTAACAAACTTGATGCTGAACTAACTATGTATAAAACCAATAACATTTACTGGAGAACACAAGCTTTGAGACAGCACTCATTAGAAATGATTCACTTTTACAGGGATTCACTATTTCAATGGAAAGCTCAAGCTTTCTCCTCTAAGTAAAGGGGCACATCTACACAAGACACTACATTACTGTAGTGATGAGCTACGGCAACATAACTCATCACTAAAGTGACATAGCATCAACGGGCACAAACCATGATGTGAATGCTACTGAGCAGTAGCAATAAGCTACTTTGCAGTAGGATTAGAAATGGCCCTCGTATGACTGGGACTGCTCAGTAAATGGCACTTACTGCACAGTCATTTCGTACTTGCTAAATACAGATATTAACATTTATTGGAAGATTATTTTTTTCAGAAAACAACTGTGTGAATTGGGTTTTTTAAATTCATTTTTCGCCTTATGAAAGCCTACAAGACATATGTTGGCCAATACGTTTCACTTAGTAGGAAATATATCACATTTCTCCCTGGGCATACATACTTCTAATTATCCACTTTTTTCTTTTCCATTGTCTCTTGTTGCTATTCTATTATTTAACATTAAGTATCCCACTGAATCACAATAATGGATACATCAGATCAATAGTTTGCTACATAAACAACTTGTTTGTTGTTTAATTATAGTTATTTTCTTTGCCTGTAGACAAGATGGCCTTATCCTTTAAGTGAAAAGTGAATGTTCTGTGATTTCAGGTGATATTTTAAATGCACCTACAATTTTCTTCAAAAGAGAATATTGCAGAGGATAAAGTAAAAATCACCCAGTGTAAAATATTGTTAAGTGACACTCATTTAGAGCTTGCTTTGAAATCAATGGGAATCTGTCCTGAGTAGACTTTGAATCATACTCTTAGTGTCTTTTTGGATAAAGGTAATACTACTATTATAGTGATGATTACTACTACTACTACTAGAGTTCCCAAGCTTTTTGTTTTTAAGAATCTTGATTATGTTTATGATATTTTAGTAGGGAATCAAATAAATTCAAATAAGTTGTATGCTTTTCTTTTTCCTCCTGTTTGGAGGTTTAACAGCCATCACAATATTTTTCCTTTAGATTTCTAGTTTTGCTTAATACTCTTAGAACTGAATTCTATTTCACTTTGATGCACTGAAGTAGTGCTTACTAAACTATTTTTCTGCAACTTTTGGCACTCACATACCGTTTGGATTCTATTTGAACTTGCATAGCTATGTTCTCCCTACTGAGTATGCTCAGAAGCCTCTAGTGTAACTGTTGACTGCAGGGGGGAATAGAATCACCTGGTCTTGTACTTAACACCAGGTGTAGGCCTCACTGGAGTATGTATTAATTCAGTCATATATCAGTGTTAATAATGTTTATGCTTTGTTAAAAGCATTGACTAAAGTAGGCCTCACTGGGCGCATGTATACAAGATGCTACTTTGCTATAACAATGAGCTATGGTGATATAGCATCAGAAGGCATGAACTGTGATGCCAACACTACTGTGCACTGGGTGGACCTACACATGTAATTGATTTGAAGCAATAAACTCTGGTGCAGTTTGAGCCAGTGTAAACTACTCCTGGGTGCAATGTCTACATGTGTGCTGGGACAGAAGCAATTTGAGCCTGGTGAAGCTGTTTATACCAGAGCCAAGGGTGTTCCCTGTCATTGCTTCCTAGCCAATCATGGGGGGTCAGGCTCAGGCTCTAGGCGGTGGCATTGGGTGGTGGATGAGCTCACTGGGGCATGAAGGTGCTGAAAACGCAGAGCTGTGTGGCTAGGAGATAGGCAAGAGTCTGGTCCCCTGCTGGCTGGGCTGACTAGGTACAATTTATGCCTACAGTCAGTGTCTACACATGCAGTGAATTATATTTAATTACCATCCGTAAGATAGTACTTTCCCTGCAGTATTATCTTAAGGCAGAGTTGATTAGTTTACTTTGACCTAATAGTGGTGCATGTATATACAGTGATGTTTTGCTCTACAGCTAATTAGTCTGCTCTGCAGTTAAATGCATATGTACAAGTGGCAACTGAGAATGGAACTAGACGTACTATGTATCACTTATGGCCTTGTTACACATTACATTTAGGATGTGTTAACTGCACATAAAATGCTAGCATCTGACGGCCTTGTTACATAGTAAGTTTAGGTGATTTCTGGAGCTCTTAACTCCTGGTCTGACTGCATGTTAATATGGTTTAATTGGCTTAAAGCCTTTGTTATTCATCTTAGAATTATGTCACTCCTGGTCAGCATTATCTCCAATCTGCCAAATTTTGTTCCTGTTCTATTACCATGTAAGCATTTCCCAAAGCTATTCTGCCCAAGTTGAAGTCCTCCAGTATCCCAGAATGCAGTGGCCCCTCCTGAATCAGGGTGAGCTGGGATGCTGGGGGTGCAGTGGAGTCGGGCACATTACCTCATCTGCCAGCATTGTTGCTGAAAGATCACTGCAACCCTGAGCAGAGCTAGCACCACAGTCCCAGAGTTCCTGGTGGCTGTGGTGCCCTCCAACACTACCTGGACCAGCTCTGCTTCCAGTGGTGATGGCCTGGCAGGGTGGGAGCTGCCTGATCTCTGAAGTAAAAAGGATCAAGGCCCAAAAAGTAAGTGGACTCCTGGGTTCCGGTCCTGGAGCTCTCTGGTCCTGCTGAAACAGACACAGGGGCTCTGCACTAAAAATGGAGCTGCTGGGCTTAAGCCCTGGCAGCCCTGCTCTCAGTGTGGAGCTGCCACAGCTCTACGAGACCAGAGAGCCCCAGGGAAGCTCTGCTCATGCTGAAACTGACACAAAGGTGGATCCCACTGTCTGCCCTGTAGGAGCAGTGAGCGGGTTCTGCTCCTAGTCCTGCCCCTGCTTAACAAGCCCCTAGTGGCAAGTCACAGCTGTGCAGGTTAGGGACAGTCAGAGCAGGTTTTTTGCCTTACCATATGACTGCTCCACTAAACTAAACAATGCTAAGCCAATTCATATTTGTTCCTATTACAGTGTATTGTCTAACAAGACTCTGATTGTTGAAGCAAAGCAACATGTGATAAGTGCTCTCCTATCATAAAAAGTTATACCTTTTTTATCAAGGAATATCTCCTGACCACACTGTGTAACATATGTTGCTTTAACTGGACACTACTGTATGGAGATAATACAATCAACTGTGGTCCCAGGGTTGGGACTCACAGTCTCAGGATGACAAAGAAGTCTCCAGCCAGCTGTAGTGGGACCCTCGACTGGGACTGAAAATCAGCTGAGACCTGAAGTTTGAGACATGAAAATCAGCCTATTTTGGGATCTTAGCTCTGTGACCACACCTGAGTCTTGAGCCAATTCCCATGCTGAAAATGAAACACTTCTAATACATAGATGCATATATAGTGGTGTTTCATTCTGATCATGGAAAAATTTGGATTTTGGGTTCCTTTTTTTTAACCTAAAAATTGGGGATTTTTTGAAAACCAGGATCAAGGTAGAAACAGAAACTGCAATGTAAGTGACTCTCAGAGATATAGAGATAAAATAGTATTTAATCTTTACTCCATCACTACCTATGATTACAGCTAAAGAAGCCTAGGAGATCAAAGTGTAACTGTAGGATTGTATGTAGCCTGACACAACAGCAACAGTGCACTAGGAGTATCAATCTTCATTTCCTTTCTTTATAAATAACCGAAGAGACTTGAAGAATAAAAAAAGTAAACAGGAGTTCCTGTCACTTTAAAAGAAAAAAAAAAGCAGATAAATTCTATCTTAGGAAACATTATAATGACAACTTGGGAAATTATCTTTAGCATATTTTATATCTCAATTCTTTTAGCCAGGTCTCAGTGGCAGCCGTATAACAAAAAGACACATGGTGCATTAAGCTGATGGAAACTGTATTAATTTTATGGTTCAGGGATTACTTGAAGTGTTTCTCAAAATTTCTAGAAATCTGATATTAACACATGGTACATCTGGTACTATTTAATGTATCATGAAGTATAGGTACTTGTGATGTTCCTTCAGTTCTTACACTGATAATTGTAACGGATCAAATTCTACTTGCATTGCATATTTCTTTCAGTATCAATGAAGCTTATTAGAGAAGCAAAGTGAACTGCGTTTGACCTATGATATAAAATTACTAAACTAAAATGGGAGGAGCTGCCTGCTAGAAGAGTGGCCTGCTAGCTCCTGCAAACATTATTAAGTAATTTCAAAGTTGTATATTTTGCTGATTAATGAAGATTTTTTTTTATGAATAGTAGGAAGTTACAGTATAATTTCAGACAGTGATAATATCTTTAGATTTATTTTCCATACAGGTTTTATTTTCATGAAGGAAATCAAGACATTACATTAACTGTAATCTGTGTGTGTGTGTGTGTGTGTGTGTGTGTGTGCGTGTGTGTGAGA
>NW_017729032.1:164230449-164241761 GCF_001723915.1 Gavialis gangeticus | reverse complement strand
GAGAGAGAGAGAGAGAGAGAGAGAGAGAGAGAGAGAGAGAGAGAACAAACATATATGTGTTAATGCATTATGTGTGTGTAAAAAGAATTCATTAAAGATCTAAAACACAGTTGTCTGTACATACAAAGTGTTTTATATATGTGTATCAAATGAGATATTCTAGTATATATACACTATACTTGATTAATATGTATCCCTAAGTATATATATTTTGTTTGATGTTTTGTTATATATATATAAATATCTTATTTCTCAATGTTCTCTATGTGCACACAACTGCTGTGTCTTAGATCTGTAATGAATTCCTGCAACTCACAATTTGAATATACTGCTGGGATTGGGGGCTGAGAATCTGGCTTCAGGTTGAAAGATGGATGTATCTTAAGTGAAACTGCCCAAGGGCATTTGTCTGGATCTAAATCAAATAACAACCTTTTTTTTTTTTTTTTAATGAACAAAGTCAATCAATGGAACTGAGCCAAACTATTTAGTTCAGTTTTTCAGCTGAAACGCATATGTATCCCCATTTAACACCACAGATTAATCTTTTATAGGTTCTTGAAGGCATCATATGTTCTAGATATAACCTTGTAAAAGAAGTCTATACCTCTTTATTGTAATTCCCTGCATTTAGAAAGTGTGAAAAGAACCTGCAAGAAGTAAAACAGTATATGCAATAGAGGATGTAAAAGAACTGCTCAGAAAGAGGAAAAAATCCACACAAAAAAACTTCCATAGAAAGGAAGACAAAATATAATTAAGCCATTTGCCTGAAACAAACAAAAGTGTGATGCTGAAACTTTTCAGGCAGATGTGAACAGTTTGCTACATCTAAAAAGAATGTGGCCATTTCAAGGAAAGACATGGAAATTAAAAAAAATCAAACTGAATATTTGCAGAAAAACAAAGAGGCTGAAATACTTTGTCATTCCACTCACTGTTAGTGATCTCAAAGTTAAGACAATTCTACAGTAATGACTCTGGTAACAAATCTGTCCTGCTATTTTTAAAAGAGCATGTCTTGACATCCAAAGGTCATCCACATTTCTGATTGGAATTTCAGATTTTTTTTTCATGGCTAGACTGTAACATTGAACATGCTGAGATCTAACAGGTTTACTAACTTGTCTGCTTATAAATAAAGTGAACTGAATGGTACAAATGAATAGAGAAACTTGCACAAATTCCTAAGTTAATGTAGGTCATTGTCTATTCATTAACTGACTTGAATGGCCCTCTGCTGATTTGTCGGTATCTGAGTTTTTGGCCTCTAATTTTCTCTATGCATGTTACACAAGTTTACTGGAACTTTTCTGAGTATTCCCTGATACATATGGGTAAAAAACAGTACCAAGTTTATCCTGGGTCTGGTTATCTGGGGCTTGTCTCATATCAGAACAGGAGTGGGACAAATGTCTACACATGTAGCTTGAATGGCAATTAACTTGAGTGAACTGTGATTTTCCCAGAAAAAAATTACCTCAGTTATTTCACAGGTTCTTAAAGTGGGAACTTGGGCTTGTATGTCAGTAAGATACCAGAGTAAAGGGTTATCTCATGAGATAAATCTGATATCTATATTTGGCCTATTTGATTGCTATCACTGGTCTCTTTATCTTCAATACATTATGGGACTCAGCGTATGGATCCTGAATAGGTTTAGATGTGAAATAAGCAACGAGTAATCCAATTCTGCTAAAATGGTGACAATTATGAGTATGCACAGGAAATGTAGTGACCTTTTTTACTCTACAGACAAAAAAATTAAGTGCCTGCAGTCTTGGATTTAGATAGAGATTTTGAGGATTGCACTGTTGATAAGTAGGTACTTAACTTCTTCTTAAGTCCCTTGCAGATCAGGGCTTTTATTTTTTTATTAGTGGTAGGACATAATATGCATTTTAGAAGCTTAGGATCTCCAAGACTCATTCTGTGATTCTTCTATGTGAACAATTCTAATATTATAAGAGCCTAGGTCTGTCCGTGTATCTGTCTGTCTTTCTGTCTGTCTGTCTCTCCATAATGCTTTATTCACACTGATTGGCTTACAAACAGTCAGAGTGCGAACATGCATTGGACCAGGAGATGGAGGCATGGTGGAATGCGGCCATAATGGTGGGGACACAGGGAATGGAGGGGGGCAGTACAGCTGGCCTCACCCCCTCTCCCCACCCTGCTGCCTGGAGGTGGGTGCAATGGAGAGGATGGAACGGGGGGTGGGGCAAGGCCAGCCCTTGTCCACTCTGCCCTGCTCCCTGTAGGTGTCTATGATGGGAGCGGAGCGGGAGGAGTGAGGCTACTGGAGCTGCTGGTAGGGACTTATAACCTGTTCCAACCTCAGTCGAGATCATCTGTCATCAGGTTCCCCTCTCTATTCTTCATGCTTGCACATTCACAATAATGTAACACTTTTGTTCCATGATCTAGTTCCAAATAACAACAACCAAGAAGAACACCTTTTGAATATAGATAAATAGAAGAGTTACATCAATTCAACCAATATTGTTTTTAAAATGGATTCATTTAAAGCAATATTAATCCCTTCACCTCATTCATATCAAATTAACTTATTAGAATTAGCATAGTTTGCTGTTTTTGATTTATTTTTTTTTATCGAGCCTATAACAATAATCAGATTTGCTTGATTTATTTATTTTTTCCTTTCTTGTTACAGGTACTCAAGTCAAATACATAGAACATTTTTTTTATTTGTTTTATTTATTTATATAATCTCAAATTTCAAAATGTAACTGCATTCATAACATATTTAGGGTGCATTCATAACAAGTTAAATTTCTGAGAGCACTTTTTCTAAATGTCAAAATATGAGGAATTTATAAATGCAAGTTCTTTTGAGAGATTGTGACCTCATTTAATGAATACCAATTTTAGTATTCACTGCTGAGTTGCCTCAAAGCAATACAGCAGAATTGTACTTCACTGCCCACTCAGATAAGCTTTTGAAAATCCTGACATTCAATGTGCTGAAGAGGATCTTTTTATCTTTTAAAAAGCCATGGCTTTTCACTTGCAGCACAGCTATTTTATTAACTGATTATAAAATAATGAGGTTCCTGTCTAAGATATGTGGATTGACTCTTGGTCAGATATCAAGAGGATCACAAAATAATCCTGATCTATTTACAAGGCCTTGTGTTGGTCTGGCTCAATCCAATGTTACTTTTTTACATCAGCTATATCAGTCATTCTTACTCAATCTGAAGTTCAATAAAACCAGGGATTTGACATCTTAGACATCTCATCATTAAGACTCATCTCACCCAGTTATTAAGAAGCCTGACTTTATTCTGACTTTGAAATGCAGAAATAAAACTTGTTTGACTTTTTGTATGCATTTTGTTCAATGTGTAGGGGGAAAAAAAGCTGAAAATATTGATCCTTTAAAAGAGATATAAAAGGTATCTCAGACTGTGAAGTAACATATACTTGCCAAATATTTCAAAATAAGGATAATGACTATAGATCATTCAAATGTAATGAAAAAGTAGCTTATGACTGGAAACATTGTTTAATGTTCTAAATGTAAAAGGATCTTACATTGTTAACTGCTTTTCTGAGTTAGTAGAATTATGCAAAATAGACCAGAATTCCCAACTGGCTGCAATGTGGGCTGTCTTCAATTTTGCCTTGCATTATTTTAATAATATTTTATTAAAAAATATAAATGCTGAAAAAATACAAGAAAAAATAAAAGTCAAATAATTCATGTTGTTTTACAAATGAATATTTTAGACCTATTTTAGTTTATAAACCTTTTACCATATTAAGTTTATTCTCTGCTGGCACAAAAACAAAAATGACATCATATTACTCTATCCCCAATTACAATTAATGGCAAAGTTAATTTTGACTAGCAACTAGAATAAAGGTTGTGAACTGGCTATAATTGTCTGCCAGAAAAAAAGACTTAAAAATAAATTAGCAACAAATAATTTTGATTACCTGGTACAATGAAGACAAATACTCCATAGACAGACATAAACACCAAAGGTCAGATTCTTGTTTGTTCAGTGATTTAGAATTAGTCTAATTGCTGCTGTAGAAATTTAAATTTATGTTTAAAAACCCAGTTAACATTGGACTACACTGAACTTTTTAGTACATCTGTCCTAGGTTTTCCTCTAATCAGCTCTCCTCACTAGCTCAATCTACTAGACTTCCTCAAAATACCCCTTTTCATGGGTGACTGGTGCCTTCTGAGTCTGGGTGGGCACCAGATCAGCGGGCAATTGCCAATTGGGGGGAGGGGGAGGAATCCCCCAGTGGCCGATTGCTGAGCCCAGAACCACCAGCAGCAAAACTGGTGAAACCAGAAGTGCACTTCCACCAGTTTCATGGCTGGTGCTTCTAGGGGGTGCAAGGCCAATGCCCCTTTTTCCTATACACTGGAGCTCATTGTTTTGTACACTCCTCTGGGATGTGGGCACCATAGATCCAAACCTGTTCTGTTATCTGATTGGGTTTAAATGCAGATATCTCATATTAGAGGCAATTGATCTAATCAGAAGTTATACTGGGAAAGACTGACCTATAGTCCAGTGGTTCATAAACTCTCATAGAAGGCGATCCTAATGGTTAAGGCACCCAACTGCAAAATAACACACTTAGATCAAAATCCAGTCAGGTAGAGGATAGATTTCAACTTGAGACTCCTCCCTCACCAGACAATTGGTTTAATTGTTGGAGGATATGGATAAAGTATTTAACTCCAGGATAGTGTATAAACAGCCTAACCAGATGTCCCTACTTTCAAAGTTAAATGTTGAATGTTGAGCGTAAGGTACCCTCATGAGTGATCATGTCCCCACGAGTGGGAACGTGCAGTATGTGGTGCCTCAAAGCCCTTTGACATGCTGCAAAATTTATATTTGCAGTGTGGCAGCAAAATTAGATGCCAGGAAATTCCAGTATCTAAGAAAGGCAAGGAGAAAAAAAGCTGTGCAGTGCATGTGGGAACAGCATGCACTGTCTGAAACTGGAAGCTGGCTGGCCAGAGCCATGCTCTGACTGTTGACCAGGTTCCACGTGCCCAGATTGCCACTACTGCAGCCCCAGGACACCCACAGGACCCCAGGTAAGGCTGCTGGAGCCAGCCCTACCTGGGGTAATTTGTCCCTATCTTATCTGTGGTAATTTGTCACATGCCAGAGTATATGTGCAGGTGTGTGTCCAGGGACAAGTAGCAGCAACACAAATATGTGCCACTGCTATTTGCCCCAGGGAAATACACATTCCTGTTCATGGGGATATACCGTATGGGCACATCCGGACAAGCATACTTGTGTGCTTTGTGGTGCCACAGATGCACACTGCACATACCTCTTGTGCAGCCATTCCCTGTGCTGCTAATTTGCAATGCATGTGTGTTGGTGGTTGACACTGAGAGATCCTGGTGTCAAAAAACCCACAACAGAAAAAAAACAGGGTGGCACACGTGATGGCAGCATGCACTACCCAAAACCAGAGCCTGGCCAGCTGAAGCCACAATTGACCTACCTGCCAGCCAGCCTCCCCTACCCCACCTGGAGCAATGTGCCAAAGCCAGAGCATGCGTGCATTGGAGTTCCACAGGAACAAGTAGCAGCGGCACATATTGTGCCGCTGCTACTTGTCCTCAGGGAAATCCATTTGTCTACATATCTGGATCTGGCTTATGACTGTGTCCCTACATGTACAAACATGAATTCTGTGATGCCATAAATCTCTTTGTGGCACCGCAAACCACCTCAGATTGCAAACTTTCAGACATACTTCATGCTGCAAATTTGCAAAAAATATACTATTGGGATTTCCTGGTAGCAAAAAACAGTGGGACAACAAACAACAGGGAAAAGCATGCTAAAGCAGTGTGTACCAGAGCAAATGGAGGCTTGGTCTTCCAGGAAGATGCCTCCAGGGGCAGCCTCCAGTTTGCCCTGGTTAAAGAGCCAGGAGGAGCTGGATAAGGGCAATTTGCCTAAAATGCCATAATTTGTCCTTCAATGAAGCATATGTTCAGGCATATGCTTTGAGGCACAAATCACAGGCAAAAATGTGGGCTGCTGCCGTTTGTGCCACTGCAAGCACATGCCCATGCATGTGTGGACAAGACCTATGAATCTACTTGATTTCCCTGGGTCTGCGTCCAGGCGAGTGTTCTACATGATGCAAGGTAGCAGTGTGGGGTAGTTTTTTGACCTCAAGAGATCCTGGGGTCAAAAAATCTGTGGAATAAAAAAGCAGGGTGACACATGAGGGGACAGTGCATGCTGTCCCAAACCAGAGCCTGGCTGGCCAGAACCACACTCCAGCTACCGGCTAGACTCTGAGTGGTAGGATTGCCACTACTGCAACCCCCCAGCAGGCCCCCAGAACCCCAGGGAAGGCTGCTGAGGTCAGCTCAGTGCTGTCTCCAGTCTTTCCTACCCCACCTGGGGTACTTGCTACATGCCAGAGGGGGCATGGCTCAGGGGACAACTACATAAAGTGTGCTGCTGCTTCTTGTCTCCAGGGAAACAACTTCTATGCTCATATGGATGCAGCCTGGAGTTTGACATCTAAAAATCTGTCCCTAAATTAATTGAATTTATTTGCTTGACAATAATACCCTTAAAAAATGCTAGCAACTGACAGGACCAGACAGAGAAATGTAATTGTGAAGGGACTGGCCAACTCTGAATAAAAAGAACTCAAGACTTGTTTATTATGATTATGAGTATCTTTTTTCCCCAATCACCTTGGCACTCTTCTTACCACATAACAGCTGTAGTGAAAATGGCAAGAATGACTAATGCAGTGTAAGCAGAACACTTATGTGATATGATTATTGTTTTGTTTGCAGTTTAGCTGATGGAATCTGCCTGAAGAGATTATATGTTTAACAGACCCTCAAAATATAAGTTTAATTTGAGAAAAGGGACATCGCTTACTAGTTACTATGGTTTATGATGCTATTTTCTTTTATCAGCATTAAGTTCTATGGGATCATAGAGCATTAGAATCAATTTCTTAGAAACAAATTTAAATATTTTTTCTTTGACTGCATATAAACAGATGTCTCACTTCTTAGAATAACTCACATCCCCCTTCTAAATACATGGATGTACCACAAAATAGAATATTTGAACTGTTTTTTATGATTTTCCTTCTTCTGTTGCAATTTTAAAATCCACTGGACTCTCTAAAAGAAATGGGTATGTAGAACAGTATGATGTATCAATAGATCTTATCAAAAATAAAATTCCTATATCATAGGATATTTCAATGACAGTTTGTCACCAAAATTAAACAGCATGGTGGTGTTGACCATTTTCTGGCAAGTAGCCTAGTTTTCATAATTTCATAAAATGTAAGCTGAAAGGGACCTCAGAAGATCATCAGATCCAGCCCCCTGCATCAAGCAGGAAAGACAGCTGGGGTCAGGTGACCGTCTAGTCTCCTGTTGAAGATGTCCAGTGTAGGTGATTGCACCAGCTCCAGAGGGAGCTTATTCCAGTTTGGACATCCTGACTGTGAAGAAGTTTTTCCTAATGTTGAGCCTAACACAGTCTTCCAGTAGTTTGTGGCCTTTGCTCCTGGTTTTCCCCAAGGGTGCCCTGGTGAACAGTTGTTCACCAAGCCCTTGTTGTATGCCCTTGATGTAGCAGTAAGCTACTACAAAATCCCCTCTGAGCCTTCTTTTCTTCAGGCTGAAGAATCCCAGGTTTCTCAGCCTTACCTTGTATGGCTTGCTGTGCACTAATATGAAGTAGAATTAGTCTGCTGTGCATTAAGTGTCTCATGTAGACATTCCCAATGAGTCCCTAGAGCAAATGAATCACTTGCACTAACATGGAATAACATTATGGTAAGTAATGGCACTATTCTGGATAACAGAGGGTATATTCTAATTGAACGGTTTGAAACAATCTAAGTGAGAGGGTACTCTGGCCTGAAAAGAAATGATCAATATTATCAATAGGCCTGAAAATAAATTATTATTATATCAATAATGACTTTGTCCACTCTACCTTTCTTTTTTAGGCAGATGTATGGTGAATATTATCACGATATAAGTTTGATTTCAGAAAAAATTTGGCAGTGGGAGAGAGGCTGATATCAATAAATCAAAATGGGCTAATGGAAAGAAGATTGTAGACTGTTGGATACTGTATAATTATAGGATGTAAGGAAAGTAGAAGGCTATAAGGTTTGTTCTTACCAATCCAGTTACTTCAATTTCTGCTTTCCCGACTTTTTCCACTAAAAAAAAAGAAGTTTGCACCCTTTTTTACAAGAATTTTATCTCCTTTATCGTTTGCAGAAGACCTATGAAATTTAGAAAGGAGAAAGCTGTCAGGCAGGCACAGGAAACACATTATCATAATTCCATTAAATTCCCTTCTTTTGCTTCCATTGCCCAAGAAAATCAAGGAAGCATGCCAAAATAATATTTGAATATGAACATTCTCTTCCCAGCTGGTCCTAGCAGTAGCAACACACACCACTCTTCAAATGCCTGAGGGCTGCTAGAGATGCTCTAATGTTAGGTGGGGAGGAGAAGGGGTTTGGACAGCTCAGCTCAACTTCCATCCCAAACTCTGTGTATGGCCCCATTAATGCATCTCTTCTTCTGGGTATCACTTAGTAGTCTCAGACCACATCTACATGAGACACTGTATAAACAAGCCCTAAATGACTGCATAGTAACCCGAGTTACTGTGCAGTAGCATTGATAAATGGCTTTTTTATGATGCTGACTGCGCAATAGCCCAAGACTACTGTGCAGTAGCATCATGTCACGGTTGCTGCCATGCAACACTACTGTCTCAGGCTACTGCACAGTCAGTGTCACATGTAGATGTGGTCACTGGGTATTAAAAAACTAATGTTCTATAATGGGACTGTAATGACATATAGAAAGTCTTTACAAATGTAGTGCTTCCAAGCTGATTACTGCTCTTCTGCCAGTAAGGGAGCACTCTGTTGAATGTGCACATGAGGTTTGCAGCACCTCAAACTCATTTGAGGTGCCACAAACTGAACGTGGCACACATATACCCATTTGCTCCACTACTGATTAGCAGTTCATTGAGTTTTTTGACACTGGGAGGTCCCGTTGTAAAAAAAAAAAAAAAAAGATGCCATAAAAGTAGTGTCATGCATGTGGCAGCAGCATGCACCACCAGAAAGGAAGCCTGGCTGGGAAGAGCCATACTCTGCTGGCCATACTCTGAGGAGCTGGCTTGGTGCCACTAATGCCATGGGAGGGCCGCAAGACCCCAGGTAAGGCTGCTGGGGCCAGCACAGGTGCTAGCCCTACCTGAGGCAATTTGTCATGCACTGAAGTGCATGTGCAGAAGCATGACCAGGGACAAACATGTGCCACTGCTATTTTCCCACAGGAAACATGCACCCCTGCACATGTGCACTCAGCAGAATTTATCCTAGGGGGCAGTCTGAAGGACACAGCCTGACAGGCTTGTCTCTGGAATGACTGGATATTAATTTGAATGAGCTACAATTAATTTACAGACATACACAGTGTTGTCCCAGAGAAAAAGTGTTAGCAGATTTTTGTCTCATATACTTTACATGTACTTGAACCAGGGCAATGTGAGCATATCCACATATTTAGGCATATGTCCTTGCAGAAGCTCAGGTAGCAGCAGGACAAATTTGTGCCAGAAATTTGTGCCTTAGCACATGTGGCTCAACATACACTTTGGTGTGGGGCAAATTGTACCACCTGGGGAAAAGTGACCCTGCCCAGCTCCTCCTGGATCTTCTGCTAGGAGGAGCTGGAAGCTGTGCTGGTCCCAGCAATATAAAAAGATGCCCTGGTAAGCAGCTCATGGCAACTTGCCATTAAGAGCTTTTGAGGTCTGGCCAGTTGGTATCTGGGGACATTAACCCCCTGTCCCAGCTGGACTGCTGCAGCATCCTTGACCTAGAGTGACTCCTGTACCCTCTACCCACTGCAACAGTCTTGGGGGGCTGGGGGCAGGGCTGCTGCCTGGCTGTGACCTGCTGCCACCTGTGATAGCATCCACCCCTTCGACCTCCTGGCCCCATGGCTGTGCACCTGCCAGACCTGGACAGGGAATGCACAACAACCTGGGCTGTGATATGGACACTGCACCAGAGCAAACTGCACCTCTGGGCCAGCTGTCTGTGGGCTGTAGCTGCATAGCTGGCCTCCATTTGGCACTGCTGTCATGTCTTCCAATGCCCCCAGTCTGCCATTTAAGCAGCTATTGCCCAGAAGATGTGCTCATTGTGGAAAGCTGCTTTGAACTGTTGAAGTGTTTTCCTGGCCCCAAATGGCCAGGAGGTCAATCACCTTGTCTGCCTTCCAACCAGGCTAGAGGTCAGCCTGGCTTCTCTGCCTGGGTCTTATCATTTGCCTTATCAGTAGGGACCCCTCCCCACCACCCATTACCCACCCCTTCTGCCATCTTGCCCCTCCCCCTGGCCCATCACACCCCCCAAGTGGTTCCTGGGACTAGGAGTGACCCCACTGGCCAGGCCCACATGTCCCAGCACCTGTGTGGGTGTGGAGCTGGGCTGAAGTACAGCAGTGGCTCCTACCAGCAGGTCCTGTCCCATCTGGTGGCTGGTCATGCAGGGTGTGAGATTTGTGGGAGTGATTTGGGGTTTGTGGTTAGGGGCTTGTGGGGAGGTGGATTGGTGTAGGGGTGTATGTGGGGAGGTGTGGAGTTTGTGGGGAGGTATGAGTGTGGGACTTGTGGGGGGAATGCATGTATGTGGATTTGTGGGGAGGGTAGGGTTGCCATACGTCTGAGTTTTCCTGGACATGCCCTCTTTTTTGTCCCCCTGTGCTGCATCTGGGAGGGTTTTTAAAATAAGAGCAAAATGTCCCATTTTTTTGCTGTTTCACTGCCCTCCCAGGCCAGCTGGGAGCAGCAGGCAAGGTGATTGGCTGTTGGGGGTCTTGTTATGCCAACAGTCAATCAACTTTTGGTAATGCACAGGAACCGCAAAGAACAGCCAGGCAGAGGGAGGGAGGGAGGGACATACAGTGAGACAACAACATGGGAGCTGCTTGGGCAGCAGGAGGTTATGGATCAGGAGTGAGCACCCCGGCAGGGCTGGGGGGCAGGGGGCTGTGTTTCGGGGTGAGGGGCATCACTGGGTAGGGAGGGCTGTGGGTGGAGAGTGACGGTCACCAGCAGGGTTTGGGAGATGCAGATTGGGGTGAGAGGCACTGCCTGAGCTGCTGGGGGGCTTCATATTGAGGATGAGAGGTACTAGCAGGGCTGGGGGGCAGGGCAGATGGCTGCAGTTTGGGAGTGAGGGGCACTGGCAGGGCT
>NW_017729032.1:164216263-164225449 GCF_001723915.1 Gavialis gangeticus | reverse complement strand
ATATAACTTTTTATTTTTTATGGGTTGGTTATGGAAAGTGGCAGTGGACTGAGTTAAAAATGTCAGGATCATTTAGCAGGGGGACAGAGTGGTGGGGGTGGGGGGCATGGGAGTGTATGTGGGGGTTGTGGGGCAGGGGGCTGTGTTTCGGGGTGAGGGGCATCACTGGGTAGGGAGGGCTGTGGGTGGAGAGTGACGGTCACCAGCAGGGTTTGGGAGATGCAGATTGGGGTGAGAGGCACTGCCTGAGCTGCTGGGGGGCTTCATATTGAGGATGAGAGGTACTAGCAGGGCTGGGGGGCAGGGCAGATGGCTGCAGTTTGGGAGTGAGGGGCACTGGCAGGGCTGGGAGGGGTGCAGGGAGTTACAGGTCTGGAGTGTGGGGCACTGGCAGAGGGACAGGGGCTTCAAGTAAGGAGTGAGGGGCACCACCAAGGTTAGGTGGGGGGAAGGGGTGACTGTGGGCTGGGTGTGCAGGGCAGTGGCAGTGCCAGAGGGCTGCAGATTGGGGTGAGGGGCACCAGCAAGGGGTGGGGGGTAGGGTACTGCTGTTTGGAAGTGAGTGGCACCGGCAGTGATAGCATCAGTGAGTCCAGAGTGAGGGGCAGAAGCAGAGCCAGGGTGGTATGGCTTATCAGCAAGGGACAACAGAATGGCAGGGGCAGGGCACCGGCAGGTCACTGCTCCCCATCCATTATATTTTCCCCCTCCCTGCTCCCTCCGCTCCCCATGTAGGTGTCCTCTTTTTTGGACATGGAAATATGGTAATCCTAGGGGAGGAACTGTCAGATGCCTCTACCCCCCCTCCCCATGGTGCACAGACTTTGCCACCAAAGGTAACAGCAGAAGCCATCAGCGGGCCTTTGAGGTGCTCATGGCCTGGTGCAGACAGAGCCCCTTGGTGGCATGTGGCTCTACCTGAATCCCAGGGGCTATACATGGCATGACAAAGCTGGCCCAGCTTGCTGGCACACACCCTTAGACATGAGCAGGCTGGCTTTGTGCTGCCATGTGGGGCTTCTGGCACTGCAGGGGACAGCTGTGCACCACTGGGCCAGGCCAGCTCTCACCTCCATGTGCGGCTTCCAGCACTCCAGTAGGGACCTGCACGTAGTGGCATGGAGCCTGCCTGCCATGATGTTGCATGAGTCCCCATGGCTCCCAGTCCAAGCACTATTGGGCTCCCTCCGTCTCCCCGCAACACTTCCCCTCCCCACACTCCCCCTCATAACCACCCACACATATGCATGCGATTGGGCCGGGCAGGCTCCATGGCTGCTCTGGCTTAGGATTTCCTGCTCCTTTGCAAGTAGGTCTTGCAGCCTGCAGAGAGCTGCTTGCAAACAGGCAAACCCATGTTTTCTCCTTTAAAAGGGAAAATCTGCATTTTTCCATTGGAAATAGAAATCCCAGATCCCAGCTTACAAGGATCCTGCATGGTCCCTGACACAGCCTCTGGGTCCTGACTCTACTGCTGGCCTGCAGCTGAGATCTGGGTGCCTCAGCCTCCAGGACATGGGCACAACTGGCCCCCATGCATGGCTTCAAGGCAGCCTGCCTGGCCTAGCTCCTGTGTCTGAGCTCAGGGCAGACCCTGGGTGCTAGGGAGGCTCTGGAACAACCCAGGACAGAGCCTGGGTCCCGACCAGCTCTGGAGCCACTGCTGTGAGCCATATCCCACTTATATTTTCTCCAGCATGCTGAGGCAGCATGCGAGAGCAGCAGGGGGACACAGCAGCCATAGATACCCTCTGGCTGGGTACTAGAGTATCTCCTTGGAGTACCCAGCCTTCAGTTGCTTCTGGGTATGTTTGCAGAGCATGGCCTGGGCATGCTTGGAGAGCGTATCCTGGGCATGCTCAGGGAGTGCACCCCACTCTGCTTTTTTCCTATTTTTATTTTTTTTGTTTGATACTGGGATTCTTCAGTATTAAATTTGAGTCCACACTGCAAATATACGGTGCAGGGAACATTTTCTTGTTCACAGGGTGCCTTCTGTAGTGTCTCAAACTCTTTTGAGATGCTGCAACAGACATGTGCAAGGTTGTATGGATAGGACCTGTGTGGGTACATCTGTAGGATCCCAGGATAAAAGGCTTTCTCTTGAGAGAAGTGCTACGTCTGTTTATGTCTTGAGTACACGGTTACCGACAACCCAAATCCCCACTCTGCAACATCAGTTTAATTTCTCTGTATAACTCTACTGAATGTATTGCAATTCCAGAATGAAAATTCACACCAAAATAAATTTGACTTCTGTAATTCTATAGAGTTTTTATTGTCTGCTCTTTCTTCTTCTTACTGACTCACGCTCTCTATACCAAATAAGTACATATTGTATAACAAAATATTTGTAGAAAAAACTGGCAGATATACAGCAAACATGAATCTATTTCTTCCCTACTGTTGGTTGATTACACCACAGGGAGTATTTTGTTTCTTAGAATAAAATTGGATATATGGCTTATCATCTTGTATTCTATACAATATAACATTGTCTGTGTGTCTTGACTCACTCCCACAATGTCTGCATTTACTGAAATGAAGCAAGTGGGCTTTCAGTGACCTACTGGGGCTTTACACTCCTGATAACATCAAATAAATTTCCAAGGCAGAATCAAATAAATTTCTAAGGCAATTTTATTTTCCATGTCTTAACTGACTAGTTTGGCTGTAATACAGTATACAGAAACATGGAGAATATGGAGAAATAATGCTTCGGCTGATTAAGAAATAGAATGTATTGATTTTGTGTCACATACTAGTGCGTATATGTTACAAGCATCCTTCTGTGCCTGATCCACATGAGACTGGAATTGTTATAAGCTCAGCTATACTAGCCTGATTTTTTTGGCTCAACCTGTAGTGACTCACAGTTATGATTTGGGAAGTTCATGGCTCAATCTCCTGTACACCAGTAAAGAAGTAAGCATAAGGGAAACATAAGATGGTGAACATAAGGGGAAATTTTCAAGGAAGCATTAAAAGAATCCTCATACAGAGGATCTGAACTTTGAAAATAAAGATCACATTTTTTGCATAGGTAGTGTGCTTGTATTAGGATGAGAGGGGGCAAAAGGTGAGAAAATGAAGAAGAAATGGTAAATGCCTAGATGTGACAGTTATAACAGGCCAATTTAATAGTTCTGAATGAATAGCAGAAAGTTCACAAATTGGTCTGAATCTGTTTTCCTGAACTCCTTAGAAAGACAAGTGATTTCCTTCAGTTATTTTCCTCCAATACATTATTCATTTTTACCATCAATTTTATTTAATTCAGATGCGTATTACTCTCTCAAGCCTTTATTATAATTTTACTATCCTGAAATGCCTTTACCAAAGTAGTTTCAGGAGTCTCTGTTATAGCATGCCTTTTCATATGCATAATTCCATGCTAGTCTGTAATGCTTCTTGATTGCTGTTATCAACTTGTTCAATCAAGAAATACCACAGCTTAGAATACTATTTTACATAAAGACTAGGGGGTAAAAATCAATGAGGAAACTTCTTCATCTAGTAAACAAAACTCTGATGCGTTGAGTATATTGGGAAAGGTATAGAAGCTGCCCTTCCCAACCATCAGAATTCAAAAAATTGTGTATAGCACTGCACCATATTTATCAGTATTGCAAAATATTTTCACTGCAGTGTTACTTCAACATTTTCCTAATGGTATTGGCATTTATCAATTTGAAACAACATATTTTTACAGGGATATGAAATAAATATTGATAATATAAATGCAATGCAAATAACTTACTGCTTTGTTTTTGTTTTGTTGTTTTCCATTACTGGTTTTAAGAAAAATGCATTTTTATTAGCTCTTTATGCCTTCACACTTATGTCTTTCAAATAGTTCCCTGATTCTTATATATAGATTGTTATTGCACACTCTTTTAGCTGTTTCTCTATAAATAGATGTATTGTTTAGGATCTATGTATTGTTGCCTACATCTAAAATGTCTGTTACAACAGGCAATGTTCTTGAACATTTTTATTTCCTAGTTTACACTCAAGAAACTTGATTATAAACACTTCCAGCTTTAATATTAAGTTACATCTGATACACTTTTATGACCTAATTAAACAGATCCCCATGCCCATTTAGATTTCTTGTTACTGAAGCCAACAGATATTTTTGATCATGTTAGTTTTCGAGAAATTCCAAATATATTTGCATTGAACTCTTTAATGACAAGAATTATTTTTTTATTTTTAGAAAATGAAGGCATAACTTACTGTTTGCATTGGATACATGATATCTATTTGAAGAAAGATGGAACAAATGGCAAACAGCATACTTTTATAATATAGAACAGTAATTAATAATTTATACTCTTCCCGTCCACTGTTATCTCTTACTTGGTATGTTGGATCCTCACTTTTAATATTCTAACAAACAATAAAGCAATTAAGGTCCAAGGTAGGAAGCACTTAAAGGTCTCTTCTTGGTCACTGAGATCAACTCCTTTCTATTGGCAGCAACCACAATGTCTTGTTATGCCAATATTATCTTTTAGCTGAAACAACTATTTTCTAATTTAATATTTATGCTCCAGACATACTTACAGGAGCACTCATATTTCCTTTCATCTTTGTCTTACTGGCTAAAGACAGAAGTTAGACACAAACTGGTATAAGTGATTGGAACACAGTTAAAATTTGTAACACACCAGAAGCTCAAGGCATATAAACCACTTTCAAAATAGCTGAAACTGGTTTAAGATAAACCTGGATGGATGTAGTATCAGACTTAACTGAGTTAGGTTAAATCAGTGTATTGAACATCTGTCCCATATCCCCTCCAAATTCAAGTCAATTCACAGTCCTCCAGGATTGTGGGGTGCTTTGCACCTCTCTCACAAACCCCATCTCTCAGGGTGGGTGGGATAGCCTTGGCCCAAGCTGTCTGCTCCAGCCAAGAAGGGAGACATCTGGCCTGGGCTGGCTTCTGGCCTGGACCACTGCAGGAATGTGTCTGCATTTCTGAAATCAAAACTGAATGTCTGTGACTTGTGTATTAGTTCAATTTATGCAGCTTTAACATGAATCAGTTCAGTCTTGGGCTTTTTGATTGTCTCTACTTAGCCATCAAGTTAAACAATCCAGCCTCTAGTATAATATTTAATTTACTAGACTTATATGCCAACCTCACCAAAAGAGGCTCAAGGTGGCTTATCATAATAATTAAAAAACCCAGGTAAATTATAAAGAGAGTTCAAAATATTAAAATTAAGTAATATGTAATAGAACAAACTTCCCAGACAATGCTCTCAAGATTACCGCAACCTGTTGATGGCCATACCAAAAATAGGAATGCTTCTTCAACATACTTCTATTATTTGTGCCAAAGTCTTTAGTGAAAATGCTTCTGAAAACTGTCCAGGTTCAGGCTTTGATGCGGGGAAGGGAGTTCCAGAGCTGAGGCTTGTCTGCTGAGAATGACCTCCTGTATGTTTCTGCCAAATTAATTTGCATCACAGATGGTATTTGAAAAAGGTTGCTCCCAGCTGACCTTAAGTACAATGGACAATAAGGGACAAGATGGCACCTTAGGTCTATAGGGCCCAAATCATGTAGAGTCTTAATGGCTTTGCTGCCAATACCAGTAGGCCTTCTCTGTCCCTGTTCCAGTATGAGATCATGTTTCCTGAACAAGTGTGACCAGAACTATACAAAGTATTTAGTATGCCAAATAAAATTTCTCTTGTGCTTTTTTACAATAGAATTGGTATTTACTTACTTCTAATAAAAATACATCTCATGAAATATCCTAGGAATGATTTTGTCTTTTTCACATACATAACTTTGGTGGCCCAGGTTAGAGTCATCTTGGGCTTAACTAATATACATACGTCCTTCTACTCTGTCTTTTTTTAGACATATTCTAATCCAAATGTGTAGGAATACATGTAAAAGTGCACCTTGTTACTAAACCAGTGTTATATGTGTCCATACCCAGATGGCCCTCCCCCTCCATTTTGCTTCTGGCAAATATGCGCATCCATGAGCAGTCCCATTCCACCACCAAAGGGGAAATACTCCAAAGTGTATGGATGTGTCAAAAGTTGCACTTTTGCAGATATGTAAGTGCCACTTAAGCATGTAAAGTTGAAATAGAGTTTCAACCTAGGTGTTTTATTAGAATTTTGGGTCTTATACAAGATGGATTAGGATCACATTTGCTGACTTGAAGCCTAAAAGCCACAAGTATACTATTAAGAAAACTTAGGGCAAGGGTAGGATCTGGGACTTAGTATTTAGAATGTACTTAGGTTATTTTTAACAACTAATCCATCTTCACTGAATAGAAGCCCTACTTCTTTCTGCTTCCAAATTTTCTTTTTATTTACATAGATCCAGAACTCTTTATTTTTAGTTCTCATATCCTGTTACATCCTGAGAATGTGTTAAAGCTTAGAATGTTAGTTTTCCATTTCCAGTGTATCTACAATGCTATTGTTAAAGATGGCAGGAGGTTTCATCACACAACAGCAATTTTGGTATGCATAGGACACTCTGTAGATGAGTATATATTATTTAAAAATATGTAACTTTTACAAAGGCAGTCTGTTCAAGGTTTTTGTCTGGTATTTTAAGTTCTAATTGCAGGTGCATACATGATTGTGTTATCTAAAGCTGTAATTCATCCTTGACTGCTATTTTATCACACCACATGTATGTTCATCAAAGGAGAAGAATTTGCTATTTTTGTAAATAAGTATAGGTATGTACATCTCTTCCAGCAGTTTGACAAAAAACCCAGAAGAACGGAAGACAGTAACTGTAATAGTTCTCACACCAAGCCACGTACTTTCAGGTACAAACCATTTATAGTGTTTGACTTTCCATTTTAAGCTTTATTATATTAGAATCCTAGCATTGCAATATCATGGTTTCGGTAGTATTTCCATTCTCATTTTCTATAATTTCAGATCCTTAGAATACAAAAGATATGAGGAACAAGTGTCTGATAGAATTACTCTTAAGTCAGTGCACAATTCAACTTGAAAATGTAAGTAAAATATGCAAGACTGTCAAGGCATTTTC
Organism: Gavialis gangeticus; assembly: GCF_001723915.1. Taxonomy (NCBI): domain Eukaryota; kingdom Metazoa; phylum Chordata; order Crocodylia; family Gavialidae; genus Gavialis; species Gavialis gangeticus. Next base: position 164,218,399 of record NW_017729032.1, on the reverse strand, counting down.
ACTAATTATATACTTATAGGATAACAGCATAAGATTATTTCCTAAGGAGTCAGAAACTCAAAAATAAAACTAATCTTATTTGTTTCCTGTTATGAGTTTCTTAAGAGCTGATTATTTGCTGGAGATTTTGGGTTTTTTTTGGGGGGGAGGGCGTTAATTCTTCATGTCTATCACGTCTATAATCTTAAGGTGATCTCCAAAATTCGCATATTCAAAGTTAACAGTATTTTTAATAGAAAAATAGAAATAGAAACTATTTTAATAAGAAAATATAATAATACTTGCTGAGCAAATGGGACATCTGGATTTGGGAAACAGAGAAAAGAAAAGATGACACTCTAGTTTTTGTTTTTTTGTGGGGGGCAGGGATTTGATTTATTTGGTGGGGGGGGGAGTTTGGTTCTTTCTTAAATGTTCCTTCTCTAAGCTCGTAGTCAGACTCTAGGAAAAAGTAGCTTATTAGTTTGTTCTCTTAGTAAAGCAGTATGAGAGACCAAAAAGCAATAGTCTATTGGGAAAAGCAGTAGGCTTGGCATGTACATATGCATCATTGCTTGCTTGCTGAATGTTTGCCTTAGGAGGATAGTAAGGGTTATGGATGGCAGTTATTACTGGAGATACATTGCAACTAAGATACAAGGATTATTGTGTCATCAATTTTTAACCAGAACATCACATTGAAATTAGTGGTGAGTTCTGATTAAAAATTGATGGCACATTAAGTCCCAAAGGGATATTTGGTAGTGAGATATTCAGTACTTGTAGATACGCTTTTAACAAGAACAAATGACCATAACCTGAATGTAATCTCTTTCTTAGAAATATGCCCTCTATCATTAAATTATCATGTAGAGCATTATTTGTACTGAATTATGGTATTTGTCACATACAAGGTGTATAAAATATAAAATAATACATGCAATGTGCAGAGGAATTACTTCACAGTATTTATAGTTCTTCAGTTTGTTGATAATTTCCTAAAAGTACTGTATTTCATTCAATCTAGGAGCATCTACAGGGGATGCTTTACTGCATAGTAGAGGAAATTAATGTACAGTAAGTGTCACTGTCTGCACATGTAGATGCTTACTGCACAGCAAGTTGCTCTACTTCACTGTTAATTTGCAAATTTAGGTATCAAATTAACTCTGGAATAGTTATGGTGCAGCACTGCATTTGTAGATGCTGACCAGCATCAAATTTTCTCCCAGTCAGTCCCATCACCAGGAGGTCAGCTGCAGGCTAGCTTCAGGGGCACAGGTTTGTGAGCTTCTCCAGTCCCTGCCCTTTAAAAGCCTCTGGAGATACTGGGGCCCTGGACCACCTGCAGCCAGCCTTTGGCCTCTGCATCACACAGCAGAGCCCCCAGGCCAGCTGCAGCAGCCTACCCAGACCCTGACACTAGCCCCTGGCACAGTGTCACTGCATGGCTTCCTATCCTGCACCAATATGCTACTCTGAGCATTGCAGGCACCTGCTGAGACTCGGCAGCACCTCGGGCCACATGCAGCCAGCCTCTGGCCACCGGTTCCTCCTCCAGTGCATGGCAGCCTTGAGCAGCCTGCCTAGATCCAAGCTCTGGCCCCCATCACAGCGATACCATGGCACTGCTGGCTTTTAGCAGCTCCAGCTCTGACCAAGCCTCTGCCTGAGCAGCCAGGCACCACACCCCTGTGTCCCAGGACACTTCTAGAAGCCTCACATTCTTGCTGCCGGTGGGAACAGATTCAGGCCACTGGACATGTCTGCCATGCCCATCCAGTAAGCCCTCCCTGCCCTTGCCCCTGCCCCTGCCCCTGCCCCTCCACTGTGCCCATACTTCCCCTAAGCCCCAGGTTACCCACCCCCACAGCATGCAGGGCCATGGGAGGGAGTGAAAAACTTTATTGAACAGCCTATGCCCCTTCAGCTAAGCCTCTTCAGCTACACAGGCACAGGTCTCTCACATGACAGAGCCCATGGGAGAGCTGGCATTCCCCCACCCCCTGCCCTGTGGGGGTTGCCCAGCAAGGCCAAGGGGAGCAGGGACTGGGGACCTCCACACCTGTCCTGCAGGTGCCCGCATTAGGGCCCTGGAGGCACAGGTGAGGGAGCTCCAGGAGGATGTTAGCAGGCTGAGGGGAGTCAGGGAGGTGG
>NW_017729032.1:164215279-164215555 GCF_001723915.1 Gavialis gangeticus | reverse complement strand
GTACTCACATCCCCCCACATCTTAGTGTCATTGGCAAATTTGAATAGGTGCTTTTTACCCCTTCGTCCAAGTCACTGATGAAGATGTTGAACAGTGCGGGCCCGAGGACCGAGCCCTGCAGAACCCCGCTGCCCACATCATCAGGTAGCACAGAGTCAGAGGAGGAGCACACTGAAGTGCTCTAGGTTAGAATACAAGGCAGTCAAAGGGAAAGAGACTGAACGGTGGAGGTCTACTACACACTACCCAACCAAGGGGAAGAGCTAGACCAGGAAT
>NW_017729032.1:164206660-164215100 GCF_001723915.1 Gavialis gangeticus | reverse complement strand
TTGTTGGACCTGGTGCTGGCCATGGGTGACGACCTGGTGAGGGGACTGCGGGTGCTCGTCCACCTGGGTGACAGCGATCATCGCCTGCTGGAATTCACCATCCAGCGCAAGGTGGCAAAGGCCTGCAGCAAGGCAGCAGCCCTAGATTTCAGGATGGAAGACTTCAATGAGCTAAGGAGAATAGTCAGGGAAGCACTGAGGTCCCAGAGGGGAGGGGAGCCAGGTGTCCAAAGAGAGTGGTTTCTCCTTAAGGAGATGATCCTCCAAGCCCAAAGGCAGGTACCCCAACATGGATCAAAGGGGGCAGGAGGGCATAAAAGCCCCCATGGCTCACCAAAAGCATCCGGGAATGTCTTCTAGCTAAAAGGAAGGCGCACACCCAATGGAAGGGAGGGGCCATAACAAGGGAAATTATATTGCGGTTGCTCGGAGATGCAGGGGGGCAGTCAGGAAGGCCAAGGCGGAGATGGAACTCGGACTATCTTCCCAGATCAAGGACAACAAGAAGTCTTTTTTTAAATACATAGGGAGCCAAAAGAAGGTACTGGGTAATGTGGGTCCCCTGCAAGACACGCTGGGAAATTTGGTCGTCACACCAGACAACAAAGCTAACCTATTTAACAACTTCTTTGCCTCCATTTCCCTGAGCAGGGGCCAGATCAGCCCCCCCACTGAACCCTTCTCAGGCCCCAGGGGAGGGACACCTAGGCCAAGGGTCAATGAGGATCTAGTCAGGGAACATCTGGAGGGACTGGATGTATTTAAATCAGCTGGTCAAGACGATCTCCACCCCAGAGTGCTGAGAGAATTAGCTGAGGTCATTGCGGGACCCCTGGCATGGCTTTATGAGCACTTGTGGTGCTCTGGTGTGGTGCCAGAGGACTGGAAGAGGGTCAATATGGTTACCATATTCAAAAAATGGAGGAAGGAGGACGTGGGGAAATATAGGCCACTTAGTCTTACCTAGATCCTGGGTAAGCTTTTTGAGAGAATTATTCTGGCACATGTCCACGAGGGGCCAGCAGGGGAATTTATGCTTAGGGGCAACCAACACGAGTTCATTAGAGGCAGGTCCTGTCACACCAACCTGGTGGCCTTCTATGACCAGGTCACCAAATCCTTAGATGCAGGGGTAGCATTGGACGTAGTCTTTCTGGACTTTCGGAAGGCCTTCAACACTGTCTCTCACCCCGTTCTCATTAAGAAACTGGGGGACTGTGATGTCGACACCTACACAGTCAAATGGGTTACCAACTGGCTGGAAGGCCACATGCAGAGAATGGTAGTGGATGGGTCATTTTCATCCTGGAGGGATGTGGGCAGTGGGGTTCCGCAGGGCTCAGTCCTCGGGCCCACACTGTTCAACATCTTCATCAGTGATTTGGACAAGGGGGTAAAAAGCACCCTGTTCAAATTTGCCCATGACACTAAGATGTTGGGGGATGCAGGCATGCTAGAAGGAAGGAATAGGCTACAATTGGACAGGTTACAGGGGTGGGTGGATGAGAATAGGATGGGATTGAACACTGACAAGTGTAAGGTGCTGCACCTGGGGAGGAAGAACCAACAGCATACCTACAGGCTGGGGAACTCCCTTCTCGTCAGTGCAGAGGCAGAAAAGGATCTTGGAGTCATCATTGATGCAAAAATGAACATGGGCAGGCAGTGTGGGTTCGCAGTCAGGAAGGCCAACCGCACCTTGTCATGCATTCACAGATACATCTCAAGTAGATCCAAGGAGGTGATGCTCCCACACTATGTGGCACTAGTAAGGCCGCAGCTGGAGTACTGTGTCCAGTTCTGGGTGCCACACTTCAAGAGGGATGTGGACAACATGGAGAGTGTCCAGAGGAGGGCCACTCCCATGATCGGGGTCAGCAGGTCAGGCCCTACGAGGAGGGGCTACGGGACCTGAATCTATTCAGCCTCCACAAGAGAAGGCTGAGGGGGGATGTAGTGGCCTGTTACAAACTAGTTAGGGGGGACCAGCAGGCACTGGAGGAGTCTCTGTTCCCCCAAGCACTACCAGGAGTGACTAGGAATAATGGTCACAACCTGGCAGAGGGTAGATTTAGGCTAGATATCAGGAGGCACTACTTCACTGTCAGGGCGGCTAGGATCTGGAACCAAGTTCCAAGTGAAGTGGTTCTGGCTCCTATCCCGGAGGTCTTTAAGAAGAGGCTAGATGAACAACTTGCTGCGGTCGTTTGATCCCAGTACTCTTTCCTGCCATGGCAGTGGGTCCCAATAATCTGCTCAGGTCCCTTCCAACCCTACTAACTATGAAATTATGAAACTTGTGCCAGGGCCTGAGGCCAGGCAGTGAACAAACACCCTGGTGGAGAACATCTTATCTCAGAAATGTTGCAAATGCTGCTGGACAACTGGTCATGGTGGCTGAGGAGTAGGTAGCAGACTCACAGGCATGACACATGGAGGACATGACATGTGAGCATGAGTTCTGAGACAGGCTCCTCATCCTCAAGAAGAGGCACCTGGAGGCCCAGGAGCAGCATGTTGCCATGCTGGCCAGAGCCGTGGAGGGGGACTATTGGGTGTAGTAAATGGTCCTGGCCCTGGTGGATACCTTCATGCCACCTGCTGCCCAGCTCCTAGCTGAAGCCCCACCTTCCCCCTGGCAGCCACCTGCCATCCATCATCAGGCCACCAAGTGATGGAGTTACAGAACATGTGGGCATTATGGGCACTGCTTGCCCAGCTAGCACTCAAGTTAGTGAAGGTGCTGCAGTGATCAATGACTGCCTGGAGCATGATGGAGTGGAAGCTCCAGTGGCTGTAGTGGGGGCAGTTGCTCTGGGGCAGGCAGATGATGGGGATGTGGGTCCTGTCCAGGGCTCAGATGCACTTGGGGAATCCCAGGGCATGAAACCCTGCCACTACCTGCAGGGGGTCATGTACCTGGAGCACAGTGTGCCCCAGCCCATTCTGGAGAGAACTACACATCTCCAGAACGGTCTCGTCAGCACTAAGCTTGACCATGCCAAAGGGGTGTCCACATAGTGCCAGCTGGTAGGGATAGCCAAAATGAGGAGGGCAATAGCCAGTCTGGTATCCAGGGGGAGCAGCCGCTGCATGGTGGTGGCTTGCTGCTCCAGGTGCAGGTGGGGCTGGTCAAGGATTTCCTAGGTCATGTGAAAGGACTCCAGCCACTGCTTGTGATCCCAGGTGTTCTGGATGATGTGCATTCACCAGTCCCACCAGTCATAGCATCTAGGTGCACATTGTTGGTGTCTTTGCTGGAGTTTGGGCAGCAGCAGCAGTGTGGCAGGAAACTTGGGACACCATGGTAAGCCTGGCTAGGTAGCCATGCTGCAATAGGGGGACGGGGAGGGAGGGGGGGCACCATGGCCAAGACTGACATGGGTCAGGAGGTGGTTGCTGCAGTGATGAAGCAAAGCAACTGGAGCATCCAGTAGGAGCCCAGGGCACTGGACATTGCTCACAAGAACTGCCAGTGGGTGCAGGGCAAAGAGGGGCATGTGTCTCCAGATCTGCACATGAGACAAGAGGAGGGCATGTTGTGGGGGATGACATAAAAGTTTGGGCTGGCTGCCGTTGTCCACCCTGAACTCTGGGAAGAGCCCAGTTCCACTGCCAGCCCCAGCCAGCAGAGACAGCCTGATCTTATCTCATGCACAGATCTTGGGGCCCACACTCTCCAGGAAGACCCCAGAGCAGCCCCCCAGCCCACAGTCCTTACAGGGTGTACGTAGTAGGAAGAAATGCACCTGCCTCATTCTGCATCCACTGACAGTTCCCACTGTTTTTCTCCCTCCTGCAGCCCCTGTAGTAGGTGACACCACCTGCCTGCAGCCATTGGGCTCCACCGCACCCCTCCCCCCGCCCTTTCCCTGCCCCAGCCTCACTGCTTCCCTCCCTCCCTCACCACCTAGGGAACATATCCCTATATTTTACCTTATGAACTGGGTTCCCTTTATGCATATTTGAGTTATGCACAGCTTTCCAGGAGTGCATGTACCACATAAAGCAAGGGAAACCTGTAAATCTATTTCTGAGAAGCAGCAATTTTTGTGGGTGATAGTTTTTATTGGATCAGTTGCAACGTAGGGATAGATTTTGGGTATGTACAGACCATTCTCAGCACCTAATCTATTATTATGTGTCTTAATTTAAGCCATTCCAGGAACATGATCTTAGTAATTTGGGGTGGGGGAAAAGGGAAGGCAGGATCAGGGGGACTAGCAGATTCATGGGGCAGGTTGGTGGGATGGAAGTGGGGGGAGGGGGCTGGCAGGTCTGTGGAGAGGTTGTCCGTCTGACAGTGGGGAGGTCACAGGGTTAAAAATATAGTCAGATCATGGTGGCAGGGGTGGAGTAGGAAAAGTGCATCCCTGGAGCGGGGACAAGCGGCTGGGCTTTACTCCAAACATGTATAGATATTTGGTAGATTGGACCAACCCATTCCCAATTTAAGTTAGTGCATCTCCCCTGATGAACTAAAGTAGATTGGGCTGGCCATATTTTGCCCAGTCTAACCTCCCCAAATGCCTGTACAGATTGGCACTTAGACCAACTTAATCCTAGTTGGGTTGATCTAAGTGTAATGTCCACACATACCCTTTGACAAGCTTTCACATACAGTGCATTCTTCTTGAAAGAAGACAACCTGAAAAAGAATTCATTGCATTCAAAAGCTTGTCTATTTAAGCAGCTAATGTTTATGATATGCTTTGGAGATGAAAGATTCTATCCAAATGTAAAGTATTTATTATTAGTTATTAACGTAGCATAGCACCATGGTTTCTATACTTTAGGGAATCATAAAATATAAATGAGATGATAATTTCTCTTTATTCTGTGACATTATATACTTGGCAAAGTACTATTTTTAGTCCTACAGGAAATCCATAAATATTACGGCAGGCATCAGTTAAAAGGTGTGAACTTCATTTACAGCTATTTATAATAAAAAGAAAACATACATCATTGTCAGTATATTTTAGTCTAAAATATTTTCCATAGACAATTTATGCCCATATTAAGTGATAAATCCTTTTAATTAAAGTCTGTGAGAGTTACTTATTTTTATTAAATAGATTTATCTGATGCTCATGAATTTATCAACATATACAGAAAAACTTGGTATGTGCTTTGAAGCATGATTTCACCTGAAATATATGGGTGCTAGGGCTGTGCAAAACACCATCATTTTGTTTCAATGTCCATTTCAAAGGGACAGTGCTTTGTTTCACCCTTTCTTCAAAACTGTTCTGCTTTTTCAACGTTTTGCCCATAGACTATAAAGGGGAATCATGAAAATGCTTAAACCTTTGTCATTTCTTGCCTGATTGGGTTGAAAATTGCAGAGATTGTAGCCCCTTCTGAGGGCATGAAGTCTGCCAAGGTTCCAGGAGATAGGTGCAGAGGGTTCTGAGAAACTGCACCTCAAACTTTTCAAAGTCCTACTGCTTGCCAGTAGCCCCCTCTCATCCGGCACACAGATCTGGGGGCTTGCACCACCAGAAAGGCTTCCAGGTTGTGCTGGACTCCTCCTGGATCTGCAATGGATGAGATGGGGCTCAGGCTGTGGCAGGAGCAATCTTGTCTGGTGCTGGGCACAGCGTGTGCCCAACGCTGGTCCTTGGTGGGAGGGGCAGTCTGAGCCTCCTCTCATCTAGTGCGCAGATCCAGGGGGCTTGCACCCCCAGGAAGGCTGCTGGGCTGTGATGGACTCCTTTCAGGGGTCTGAGCCCCCAGATCTGCATGCTGGATGAGAGGATGCTCAGGCTGCCACCTGGGACCAGTGCTAGCCACAGCCTGCGTCGAGTGCTGGGCAAGATTGCTCCTGCCACCAGTCCTAGGTGCCATTGTTTCATTTCACAAGTGCTGGCTCCAGCAGTATAAAAAGATGTCCTGGGGAACAGCTTAGGGAGCTTCTGAGACCCAGTCAGTTGGCACAGGGGGCTAGTGTCCCCAGATACCATCTGGACTGCTGTAGCAGCCCTAACCTACAGTGTCCCCTGCACCCTCTACCCACTGCAACAGTCTGGCAGCAGGGTCTGTTGCCTGGCTGTGACCTGCTGCCACCTGCAACAGCATTCATCCCCTTGGACTTGCAGCCCTATGGCAGTGCACCTGCCAGACCCAGATGGGGACCTCACAGCCACCTGGGCTGTGGTATGGGAGCTGTAGCAGAGCTTTCTGCAGCACTGAGGTAGCTGCCAGTGGGGCATAGCTGCACAGTTGGTCTTTGTGTAGTATTGCTGTCTGTAGCAGGGCACTAAGGTGCCTGCTACTGGAAAAGCAGCAGTATGGGCTCCGGTGCTTGTTGCTAGGGGCAACCAGGAGGAGCTAAGGGCCCACACCTGGGGAGTCAGCTGACCAGAAGGGGCAGAGCTGACCACTATAAGACCCAGACAGGAGGCTGTGAGTGGTCTCTCTCTCTCTGCTGGCAGACAGAAAAAAAGGAGTACTGCCTGAAGGTGGGAAAGAAAATAAGGCCTGAATGTACCAGCTGCGAGTTACACGGGTGAGAGGTGGTGTGGTTGGAGGATGTTTATGCAGGAGGTTTAACTTTGTGTTATAGCCCAGGGGCTTGTGCTATTTTTTCATTGTTGTTGTTACACCGGAGGACTGGATGAGGCTATTAGGGGTTGGAGGAGGCCTCATAGGGTCTCCACGGTAGCGTGGGGACCCCTGTGCCAGAGAGGGCACAACATTCAGGGGTGCATCAATCCCAGCCCAGCTCAGGGCTGTGCGAGAAGCCCCAGAGCGGGTGGCGCAAGAAGCCCCAAAAGGGAGACAAGTCAGAGAGCGCCGGTAGGGCACAGGCTGCAAGACAAGCCAGAGAGCGCCGGTGGGGTGTGGAGAATGGAATCGACCAAACAATGTCCGGTACATCTGCAAGGCTTGGGGCATGGTACAGGGGTGGTTGGAGCCACACATAGCCCATAAAGCTGTGGTGCACTGAGTCACCCAAGATGGAACTAGGACTGAGATACATCGGAGCATGTGTCAGAGAGGACTAAGGGCAGCCTCCTTTAAAAATTGTTAACATCAAAGAAGTGATGGGTGAGATTGTGAGGGTGCTTTGACACCAACTTGGCACGGTAGGAGGCGCTAGGGGAGATCACTGCCACCCCTAGGACCCTGCGCTGTCACTGTCATGTCTTCTGGTGTCCCTGTCTTGCCATCTGGGCAGCTATTGCCTGGAAGTTTTGCTTGTTGTAGGGGCCCGCCTCAAACTGTCAAAGTATGTCCTCCTGGCCCCAAATGGCTAGGGGGTCAGCCACCTCATTTTCCCTCCAGCTGGGTACCTGGTGTTGGCTCTAGGCTGGCTTCTCTGCCTGGGTTCTGCCACTTGTCTCACCAGCAAGTATCCTGGTGTTCAATGTTTAAAAATTGCAAAATCCCCAATGAAATATATATATATTTCATTAAAATACCCCAAATCCATGTTCTTCCATGAGTAAAATCAAACATCACTATATAGAGAGAGATCTGTTGCGTAATGTTTTATTGATATATTTACATTCTAAAAGTAATTTGGAAGCCTACCAGTGCTTCTATTTTCATAATAGAATGAATTCTAATTATCTAGGCAGACAAGGTTCTTTGAATGAATCTTATATATTTTATTAGACCAACTTAAATAGTTGGAAAACAATTATTAAGCAAGATTTTGAGTTCAAAAACCCTTTGTCAGGCTAAGGAAGTTTCAGCAGTTGGTGTGTGATCTTCCTGGATGGAATGAAAAATAAAGGAGCCAGAGGCTGGGCTGGTATGCATTCAAGACAGGTAGTCAGGGAAAAAGTAGATTGAGGAGTCAGTGAGTGACTCGTATGTCTTTAAACCAACACAACTACAACCTACACCCTTCTAAATATCTATGCACTTTGGAGTTTGCTTTTGTTTTTTTATCATAGAAAAGTCAGAGCTGCTCCTGTCCCCTTCTCTCACCAGGATGTGGGGCACTGAGCAGCACTGGGATACCAGTGCCTTGCCCCTGCCTGTGCCCTTGCCCCTTATTCCCAACTCACAGCCCTGCCAGTGCCCCTCAGTCCTGACCTGCAACCCCTGCCTGCACCCACTAGCTCCATCCCAACGCCAGGACATGAGTCCAGCCATAGCTGTCCCACCTGCTGCTTTGTGGCTCTGAGCAGTATCAGCCCTTACTGTTCTGCTCCCTGCACCTGCTCCCAGGCTCCAGCAATTCCCATGCTTTCCAGGGAACCCCTGAACTGGAGCTCAGGGACTGGGCTGGACAAACTCTTTCCCTTCCAGGCTGGCCTCCCCCAGTACCGGCTGCTTTATGGGGGCAGAGGGCCTCCTAGCCCAGCTCTGGTGACCTCCCCTACCCAGAGCACTCCCCCATACCAAACTCATCTCTCTGTCTTTCACATGCCTGTGCTGCCACCTTCAGCCCTCCCCCCACCCCCCACTCCATCACCACTCCCCC
>NW_017729032.1:164198020-164206649 GCF_001723915.1 Gavialis gangeticus | reverse complement strand
CTCCCCCCACCCCCCACTCCATCACCACTCCCCCCACACAAGTGGTTCCTGGGACCAGGAGCACCCCCTGGCTGGGGCTCTATGTCCTAGCACTGGTGTGGGCATGCAGCAGGGCTGCAGTTGCCCCTGCAGCCATGTCTCTTGCCAGGAGGTCTCATTCCATCTGGCAGCTGGGCATGCAGGGTGTGAGAGGGATTTGGGGTTTGGTGGGGAAAGAGGTGGGTGGGGGGAGATTGTGAGAAGGCATTGGGGAGCTTGTGGTTGGGTGTAGGGTTTATGGGGGTGGTGTAGGGCTTCTGCAGGGGTTTGAGTGTAGAACTATGTGGGAGGGGTGGATCCCCTGCCCACTCCTCCACATGGCACAATGCTCCCACCCCCCGTGGCAGCAGCAGCTGCCAGGACACTCATAGCCAGCTCCTGGCAGAGACTTACAGAAGCTGCACATAGCGCATGGTGCCAGTTTGGCCCACTGATGTGTCTCTTCAGGTAGAACCAGATCAGCTCTTGCTGTCACCCGGGCTTGTGGCACTGTTGCAAGAGTTGTGCACCCTTGGGTCAGGCCAGGTCCTGCCTCCACATGCCCTGCACACCACTAGGCTGGGCTGGCTTTATGGTGGCAGGACCCATCTCAGCCTGAAGGTATGCAGCTCTTATATGAGGTGCCAGGAGCCTGGGTGACAACAAGAGCCAGCCTGGTTTTGTCTGAGGGCAAGTGCCAGTGGTCTGGGCTGGTTGTGTGCCATGTGCAGCTTCCAGGAGTCTTTGGACAGCTGCTGTGGTAGGAGCTGTGCACCATGCAGGGTATGGGCAGGGAAGTCACTACTCCCACACAGTCCCCCTGACCCACACATCCCTACTTACCAGGGACAAAACCTGGGTCCAGTTTAGTGCTGTGGCCATGCTGTGTTGCTATTTGCTCCAGCATGCTGAGATAGTGTGCTGGAGCAGCAGAGATATGTGGAAGGCATAGAAATGCTCTGGCCAGATGCTAGAGCATCTCTCTGGATGATCCAGCCTACAGTTGCCTCAGGATATGCTCCAGGAGTACACTCTATACTGTTTTTTTTCAGTGTGGGTTTTTTGGGGGGTTTTTTGGATACCAGGATTTCATTGCAAATACACAACGTGGAGAACATTTTTTTTATTCTCAGAGTGCCTCTTGCAGCTTCTCAAAATGCTTTGAGATGCCACAGCAGGCATGTGCTTGCTTGTCTGGATGCAGCATGTAAATAAAAAAATTAAAAAATTAATAAAAAGACCTGTTATGTATAGATGGTAAAAGATCATTACAGTAATATCTGAAGGGGACCAACAAATGACATGAAACGATTGCCTCTATCAAAATTTGACTTTCTGGAATCTCCTGAAAACATTTGGCACAGGCATGAATCAACATGGTTTTTTGTGCTTTTAAATATTATTGGCTTTGCCTTTTGATAATGGTATTCAAGCAACTCAGGGAACCTTCAGCATCTCACAAAACTTGGTTCTCTTTCTGTTCTGATGGTGTTGGGGAAATTTCACAGTCCTCATAGCTCTCCTCCTGATTGGACAGTCACCAGGGGGAGTATTTTGGTTCCAAATACTCTTAATAAGATATGACACCAACTATTTCCTTTGCTTATTTGGCCCACTTCAAAGAAACAGGTATTCCTGTTACCTCTTGATAAAGATGGGATGATAAAGTCAGCTTCCGTAAGCTTAAGAACACTCCTCTCCCCACCTCTCCCCCTCCACAAGAGCTCTTCATCTTGTGGAGGTTATGAGTTTAGGTCTTCAAAAAAAATGTGTGATTGTTTAAAGCAAATAATCATGCAAGAAATACCAAGAAACAACAGCAACGACAACATGCCAATTTATCTTTTCATATCTCTGTTTCCTTGCCACTTTTGATCATTCTTTGGTATAGGTTATAATATTCTAAGGAGTCCAGGTTACCCCACTGCATCATGTCTTCCCTCTGTACCTTTGTAGTCTCTTCCTCTCTCTCTCTCTCTCTTATCCACTGAATTCCCTTCTGCCTGCAGTTAGATAGTACCTTCTTCTTGTGCCTCTGACAAATAGAAACCTTTTCCCTCTCTAGTACATGCCTCTTTTTTTCTCTAGTTTACCTAGCTTTCTTTGTCTACAAGTACCTGTATCAACTTTTTAGCCTTTGAGTTTTGAAACCAGCATCTAGCTTCTTTCATTGTCTGCACACACTTTAGACCTTACTCCCTTTTTTGAAGAAAACCCATTTTTCCTTAGACTTCATTCAGCCCAATGACCAAAGGTGCCTCCATTTGAAGGGAGTCATTCAGGTTAACAACTTTCTTTCAGCATTTTCCTTTATAATTTCAGTCCCTCACAGACTGGAAAAAGAGAGTCAAAAAAGACACAAAATAAATGAGACACACATTTAAAATGGAGCTAGCAATCTGATAAAGACAGACAGAATCAAGTCAGGATGAATAATTAATACATATACACATTCTGTATAAAGAACACAGAGAAAAAAAATTAAATTGTATATTCTCTCATATGTTCTCTATGAGAACAGTAAGACACAGATCTTTTTATTCCAAGATCTTCCTGTTGCATTTGGGGCACTAGTATGCTGACTAGAACTCCACTTGTGGTTTCCAATAAATATGGTGGTTCTCTTCCCTTTCCAAAATGGTTGTGCAGTGTTGCACTGAAACTTAATCAAGTGCTTAGTTCAAACTCTAGATCTGACTATATGTTAGCCAGGTATGTGTCACTTTGCAAATTCACTTTAAAAACACACTTGATTTGTTTTTGATTCTAAATTACTTAATTAATTTGATTCTAAATTAATTATACTTGTGCTGTTGTCCATCATTAAAATCATTCATTAAAAGGAAAAATTTGAGTGCCTATTTACAGAAATGTGTACTCTCCATTGTTTGTAGTTATAGAATCATAAAGTAAATTATAAATCATATAGCATATAGTAGGACTGCAAGGACATCAGGATGTCATTTAACCCACACCCTGCTCAACCTCCTGCCTAACCTGTTTTTTAAAAACTCAGGAGACAACCCTCACACAAAGCTACCAGGCATACCCGAAACACAAAAAGCAGCATTACCCTTACCACAGGTAAAGCAGGGGGCTAAGTGTCAATGCTGTGCTATTATAGCACAGGAAGTAGCTTATTATAAGATGCTTAAAAGATCCAAAGAAATAATTTTTCACAAGTTCAAAATAAAAATGTAAATCTTTAATAAACTGTTATCAGTTCAACAATCAGCTTTTTTTTCTCCTGCAGCTAAAATCAGTAGGGCCATTTCCACTATTTTAAATTAAGTACTCCTACGATGGCTATAGACATAGCCCAGGAAACAAGAGTAGTAAATACTACCTTCCTCATACATGGACTTCCCTTTTCCTTCCTGTGACTGAATGTCAATACATACAATCATTTTCATATTAATGATGGACATAAAACAGACCCACACTGGTCTAGGAAATAGAATGACTGAGTGAAATAAATACTTGTGGATACATTTATAGTATTCTAGTTGGGTAGGGCATTACAATAACTGTTCATTATACTCTTAACAGCCATAGTTTTATAGTGCCATTCACCAAATGGTTCTGTACTTTTGGAGTAGTACTGTTCAGGGTCCTTTGATTTGGCTTAATTAAAGCTTCTCTGACATGGCAGGACCATTTTGGCAGGCAGTACTATTCCTCTTCTATATAAAAGAGCCATGGGAACAAAATAAGCAATCTCAGCACTGTAATGGGTGAAATAGAGCTAATATTCAGTGATGCAGTACAGATTTACTAAGTTAATGCCAACTAACTCTGCTTTGACATACTATACAGCATTCCAGACGCGGGTACACATTTCTATACTATTCTGTTCACAAGCACCTAAATGTCAGTTGTGAAACCTGACTTTTACAGCTTTATAAAAAAAAAAGAGATTGAAAGAAAATATTAGCTAGTCCTCTCTTTTAAAATTAGTGTCCAAATCATAAAAATCCAGCAAAGGAATATAGCAATATCTTCTATTTTTCTGTGTATTGAATTAATCTAGCCCTTGTCCCCATTTTTCCTCTGAATTTTTGCAACTTACATTGTGCTCACTCAGAGTATTTAATGAAATGATTTATTTAATTTTTCAGATGAGCTCAGAGTCATAACCACTGTGTTTATAATAGACTTACAAAGTAGTTTGAAATTATGCTCATCTTTCTTCTAATCTGATTCAAGTTTTAAAAACATCCATCATGTTGCTCCAAGGTCAAGGTAGCCAATTCACAAACTTTGCCTCTGTCCTTCCTTGATAAGAATGGATTGAATTAACAGTAAGTCTACCCTCCCTCACTATAATTTAGGTAATTCTAAATTTAAGTATAATAGATACAATTCACTTTAAGGACTTTTTTTCTATTATTTGAATAAATCATGAATGGGGGACAGGGAAGAGTCACATTTTTTTCAGATTATTTATTCACAGCAAATGTGACCACCTATTTATTGCTCCCAACTACTTATAACCAGGGATCTTGGTTTTCTCTGATAAAAAATTCCAAATTTTCTGATGTAAAAAATTAACCCAAAATCCATATTTTTCTGCAATTAAAATGAAACAACACTAACAGCATGGTACTGAGATGTCCCCCACTAGGTCTGCAAATGTGCTAACTCCCAAACTAGAAACAGTGTAGCCATAACAGTGTTTCTGTACATGGGCCAAAAAAACACAAAACAAAACAAAAAACCCTCTACTTAATGCACGGTGCCTCATTAACATAATTTTTCCGGTTCAGGAGCTAGTATAGCTCATCTTACTATGGTGCTACACTGCTCCATATAGATATGCTAGAAGTTACTTAGGCCACATAGATGTTCACAACAAAGGTAGGTATAGGATTTATTTGTGAGTCTTAGTCACAGCAACACACATGTGGATGCTGATGCACCTGGCTGGGGCACAAGGGTGCTTCGGTGAGGAGGCTGCCTGCCATCTAGCTCCACACTGGAGCACCCAGATGCCCCAGCCAGGCCCTCCATAGCACACAACCAGGTTGGAGCAACCCCAAGCTAGCAGGCTGACCCCCTGGTCTCCCTGCCAGCCAGGGGTTATCTGACCCTGCTCAGCTTGATATGATCCTAGGGTCATATCCCAGAGCAATAAATGCTGATGCAACATGCATGTGTAGATGCATCCATTGAGTACAATTCAATTTAGTTAAGACTGAATTATGTACAGGATGCCCAGGAACACAGGCATGAAAGAAACCTCCAGGACAACTGAGTCAATGCAATCCTAGCAATCAAAGGAATCAATATAATATATTTGTCCAACATTTACTCTGCTCCCTCTTGTATATGCTAGTTACAAAACATTCTGCAACACACAACAAAACCTACAATGAGCTATCAGGAAAGAACAGGAGAAGCAAAAGTAACACTAGTGGCTGTACTCCATTCAGGAAAGCTAGGGATTATCAGGGTAGCAGATCTACTTACTACATAACTTTCCCTAATTTTCTGTCCCATAGCTTTGCTACATCAACTACAATAAATACTTCAGCCTGCTTGCATCTTGGGGATGGAACTAGAATTGCCAGTAGCATACAAAGGAAAACTTCCCCATCCCATTAAATTCCTCCCACTTCCATCTGCTTATACAGTAGCTGCTGGAAGAGCCAGATTTCCAGGTCACGTAACTTCTCCAAAGAAAAAGTATTTTTTTTTCAGATCTGACTACTATTTAAACTAAAAATGTATTTGCTTAATTTCCATCTATATCCCAGAATTTTAGTTCAGACAAGGAGTCCTCACATAATTGGCATATCATTAAAATACCCAGTATTCAGTCACCTGTTAGATAGAATGTATAATGAAAAAAATATATGTATTCTTTAGACATACAATTTATCTTAATGATATTACCAAGTATCAAAGCATAAAGGTCTAAACCCTATTTGACCTTCATGCCTTAAGTGATTAGCCTACAGTGGTGTGACTGTAGGTTCTGCTACTTATGCACAGCTTGGAAGGCAGTGTAGCTATACTCACCTTGAACTTCCCTTGTACATATGCTCTGTATGCAGCTAGAGTACAGATAAAGTCCCTGGTAAGCATGCATGTGTCTAATAGTGGGTAAGTCTCTTAAGACCTCATGATTAGTTGCTCTTTGATGTCAGAGGAGGAGGAGAGTCCTATGAAGTTTGACAACAGCTAGGTAACTCGTAATACACACTTA
This sequence comes from Gavialis gangeticus, assembly GCF_001723915.1. Taxonomy (NCBI): domain Eukaryota; kingdom Metazoa; phylum Chordata; order Crocodylia; family Gavialidae; genus Gavialis; species Gavialis gangeticus. The sequence continues at coordinate 164,200,423 of NW_017729032.1, read as the reverse complement.
TTGGGGAAGCAGGGTTTACTTCAACTTAATGACCTTTAAAATTAATGGAAAAGCCACATTGATTCAGGTTTCCTATTCTTGTGTTTACTTTGGTGGATCATTGGAAAATGTAGATTTTTTTTCGTTTTTTTTTTTTTACAGCCATCAGCAGTGAGCTTTAAAGAAAATTGAAGGAAACAAGTCCATCCTCAAAAAAAGTAGGGACCAATCTTTTTGAAATGTGTGCCACAAATTATCCCCACAACCTCCCCGAGTGCTATGCCAATTTCCTTCCCCTGCTTGATTTGATTTCCTTTCTGGTCCCTGCCCTCCCTGCTGAAACAGGTGCTCTGCTTTCTTCTCCCTGCCCTATAAGCTGCTGTGCTGTCTGGCCCCTCCCTGATCTGCTGCATGCCACACAAGAGGCTGCCTATGACACTTGTGGCATGTGTGCCACAGGTTCGCCACCCCTGCTCTAAAACATTCACTCCATGAAGAAAGAGCTGAGTATATTAAAAGCATGACAACCTCAATGCTTACAGCTATTTTTTTGCTTATAAAACTTGACATCATTTGTATATCCTTCATTTGGATCCATCTTTCCTTCTAGTTTTGAGAAAAGCTACTCACATAACTTTCAATGAGGGGGTGATATGGAATTTTCTAAGAGTCACTAAAAGTCACTTTGGCGTTAATATAGGTGCCACATCTTGGCTCCATAAAAAGTGAAACAGCTTGGTGTTGTATTTGTTGTGCTGGTACAAATATAAATACTTATTTGCATTGTTTAAGATTAAATAAGATTTCTGTTTCTTAGTATAATGAGAAAACAAAGTTAAGAAAGTTATTGTTTGTGACAAGCATTCTTAATTCTTGTCCCTGCAAATTGCTATCCATTTCAATAATCCATTTATAGTTTGATCCTATCCTTGTTATCTTTAAAAGGGCAGAATCAAACAATTAGCGAGTGGGAGAAAACATGACAGGTAGATGGATTGTGGTCTTCTCTCAGTATGTCTAATCTTCCCCATCCATTCACATCCAAATCAGAATACATGGTGACACTAACAATATCTGGAGGCCTGTGGGGAAAAAACACGTTATTATTTCTGATTTAAAATAATTTTGTAGCCCACTGAAAGATATCAACCTTTGCTTCTGGTCGTACATGTTGACATGATATTTTCAATCTGGAAATTCTCTGGCCTTGTGATAATGTGGGTGTCTTGGCTCATGCAATCTTTTTACTGGTGGTGACATCAGGGTTAATAAGAACATGCTTGAACTTTCAGTACCCATTTGGACTTTTCTGAGTCAGGGAAAACACTTTTTTAACCTGTTTACTTGAAATAAATCTTTATTAAAAATTACCATGGGTCCAGTAAAATTAAATCCAATTACAGTATAACCTCATAAATCCAGCGTGCTCAGGACTGAGCACCTGCTGGAAATTTGAAAATGCTGGATTTTTCAAACCGGTGCTGCGGCTGCATGTGGAGCAATGGCTGCATGTGGAGCAGTGGTGCAGGGTGGTGAATGGTGGCAGCAGCTGCCATATTCAAGCTTTTCCCCCTGTGCTTAGGGGGGCGGGGGGAGTGCCAGATTTTTTATATCTGAATTCATGAGGTTAAACTGTGAGGATCTAGTCAGGGAACTTCTGGAAGGACTGCATGTACTTAAATTAGCTGGTCCTGACAATCTCCACCCCAGAGTGCTGAGGGAATTAGCTGCGGTCATTGCAGAACCCTGGCATGGCTTTATGAGCACTTGTGGTGCCCTGACGTGGTGCCAGAGGACTGGAAGAGAGTCAACGTGGTTCCCATCTTCAAAAAGGGGAGGAAGGAGGACCTGGGAAACTATAGGCCAGTTAGACTTACCTTGATCCTGAGCAAGCTTTTTGAGAGAATTATTCTGGTGTATGTCCACGAGGGGCCAGCAGGGGAAATTATGCTTAGGGACAACCAACACAGGTTCATTAGAGGCAGGTCCTGTCACACCAACCTGGTGGCCTTCTATGACCAGGTCACCAAATCCTTAGATGCAGGGGTATCAGTGGACATAGTCTTTCTGGACTTTCGGAAGGTCTTTGACACTGTTTCTCACCCCATTCTCATTAAGAAACCGGGGGACTGTGATGTCGATACCTACACAGTCAAACGGGTCACCAACTGGCTGGAGGGCTGCACCCACAGAGTGGTAGCGGATAGGTCATTTTTGACATGGAGGGACGTGGGCTGTGGGGTTCCGCAGGGCTCGGTCCTCGGGCCCGCACTGTTCAACATCTTCATCAGTGACTTGGACGAGGGGGTAAAAAGCACCCTGTTCAAATTCGCAGATGACACTAAGATGTGGGGGGAAGTGGGCATGCTAGAAGGGAGGAATAGACTACAATCAGACCTAGACAGGTTACAGGGGTGGGCAGAT
>NW_017729032.1:164194159-164197958 GCF_001723915.1 Gavialis gangeticus | reverse complement strand
TCCAGTTCTGGGAGCCGCAATTCAAGAGGGATGTGGACAACATGGAGAGGGTCCAGAGGAGCGCCACTCGCATGATCACGGGGCAGCAGAGCAGGCCCTATGAGGACAGGCTAAGGGACCTGAACCTGTTCAGCCTCCACAAGAGAAGGTTGGGTGGGGGGGTCTAGTGGCCTGTTACAAAGTCAGAGGGGACCAGCAGGCATTGGGAGAGTCTCTGTTCCCCCGAGCAGTACCAGGAGTGACTAGAAATAACAGTCACAAGCTGGCAGAGGGTAAATTCTGATTAGACATCAGGAGGCACTACTTCATTGTCAGGGTGGCTAGGATCTGGAACTAACTTCCAAGTGAAGTGGTGCTGGCTCCTACCCTGGGGGTCTTTAAGACAAGGCTTGATAATCACCTTGCTGGCATCGTTTGACCCCAGTACTCTTTCCTGCCATGGCTGGGGGTCAGACTTGGTGATCTGCTCAGGTCCCTTCCGACCCTACTAACTCTGAAACTATATTTGTACATGGTGTCACGGCTGTGGTATTGATTGCATTTCAATCCTCTTTCTAGTTTCTCTGACAATAACTGTATATTGAGTGTTTCATCCTTAGCCACAATGAAAGGTAATATATAGTTATCAAGCAACTGTGATTACACATTGCAATTCCTTCCATTCAGGAACCCATGATGAGCAGGGATCCTGGTTCTTTCCAAGTAAAAAAAACCAAACCAAAAACCTAAAATTCACCAATTTTTGGTTTAAAAAGAAAAAAGAATCCGAAATCCACATTTTTCTGTGATTTAAGTGAAACACAACTATATATAGATATATTAAATAATGGAAAAAATGTGGATTTGGGGGTTGCTTTTTTAAAACTTAAAATTGGGGTTATTTTTTAGACAAAGAAAACCAGGATCCCTGCTGTTTAGTGGTATACAAGTCTTTTTCTCATAGAATCATGGACTATTAGGGTTGGAAAGGACTTCAGGACGTCATCTAGTCCAACCCCCTTCTACAAATAGGACCATCCCCAACTATAACATCCAAACCAAGGGTTTGTTTAGCTAGTCTTAAAAACCTCTAACAATGGAGTTTCCATGACCTCTCTGGGTAATCCGTTCCTGTACTTCACTACCCCCCTAGCGAGAGAGTTTTTCCTAATTTCCAACTTAAACAATGCGACTTGAGACCACTGTTTCTTGTTTTGTCATCTTCCATCACTGAGAACAGTTTAGCTCCATCCTCTTTCAAACCCCACTTCAGGTAGTGAAGGATACTATTAAGTCCAATCTCAGTTTTCTCTTTTCCTGACTAAATAAGCTCAGTTCCCTCAGTCTTGCCTCAGGAGTCATGTTCCCCAGACTCCTAACCTTTTTCATTGCTCTCCACTGGACTCAGTTTATTTTGTCCCCATCCTTTCTGTAGTGCAGGCCCAAAACTGGACACAGTACTACAGATGTGCCCTCACGAGTGCTGAATAGAAGAGAATAATCACTTCTCTTGATCTTCTTGCAACACTCCTACTAAGGCAGTCCAATATACCATTAGCCTTCTTTACAAGGGCACACTGTTGGCTCATATTCAACTTCTTGCTACTGTAACCGCTAGGTCCTTTTCTGAAGATCTGATGCTTTGCCAGTTGGTCCCCAGCATGTCTCAGTGCATGGGATTGTTTCATCCCAAGTGAAGGACTTCGCATTTGTTCTTATTGAACTGTATGAGATTTTTTGGGGGCCAGTCCACCAATTAGTCAAGTTCTGTCTGAATTCTAGCCCTATCCTCCAGTGTATCAACTACTGCCCACAGCTTGGTGTCATACATAGACATATGGAGGGTTCATATCCCATCTTCCAGTTCATTGGAAACCATTGAACAAAAATAGCCCCAGGACTGACTCCTGGGGCACTCTACTTGATATCAAGTCCTGCCTAGAGATTGAGCTATGGGTCACTACCCTTTGAGCCTGATGATGAGGGATCCTGGTATTCTCCAAATTTTAAAAATCCCCAATTTTTTTTTAGCTGAAAAGTTACTCCAAGACCACATTTGTCTGATTTAAAATAAAACACCACTAATAGAAGTATAGATGGTGGTGTTTCATTTTAATCGTGGGAAAACTTGGATTTGAGGTTACTTCCCAATTTTCGGTTTAAAAAAAAATTAAAAAAAAAAAAAAGAAATATAAAAGGATTTTTCTTTTTTAAATCATAGAAAACCAGGATCCCTGCTGATGATCCATCCAGATTACTATCCACCTTACAGGCCATTTATCCAGCCTGTACTTCCTTAGCTTCCCTGCAAGAATGCTGTGGGAGACGGTATCAAAATCTTTGCTAAATAAATAAATACATAAACAAATAAATAAAAAAATCAAGGTATAAACACATCCACTGGTTTCCCCACATCCACAGAGCCAGTCATCCCATCATAGAAGGCAAACAGGCTGGTCAGGCATGACTTGTCCTTGGTGAAGCCATACTGACTGTTTCTAATCACCTTTGTCACCTCCAAGTGCTTAGAAATGGATTCCTTGAGGACCTGATCCATGATTTTTTTATTTTTTTTTTAGGGACCGAGGTGGAGGTGAGGCTGACCAGTCTGTAGTTCTTTTGATCCTCTTTCTTCCCCCTTCTTAACAATGGGCATGATATTTGCCCATTTTCCAATCATCTGGGACCTCTCCCAACCACCATGAGTTTTCACAGATAATGGCCAACTGCTCTGTAATCACATCATCCAACACCGTCATGTGCATCACATCTGGCCCTATGGACTTGTATACATCCAACTTTTCTAAATAGTCCCTTACCTGTTCTTTCACTACTGTCAGGTGCTCACCTCCTCCTCAAACTCTGCTACTAGGTTCAGTATTCTGGAAACTTACCATGCACACGAAGATGGGGGTGAAAAAGGCATTGCGTACTTCAGCCTTTTACCACATCATCTGTCACCACATGCCTACCCCATTCAGTAAGGTGCCCACAGTTTTCCTGATATTCCTCTTGTTGCTGACATACTTGTAAAAACCCTTCTCATTATGCTTCACATCTCTTACTATATGCAACTCCAATTGTATGACCAGGCCATACTTTTATACTCCTCCCTAGTTGTTTATTCAAGTTTTCACTTCTTGTAAGCTTCTTTTTTCCCCCTTCTTCCTTTTAAGAGCATGCACCAGGAAATTGTCCCCAACACTCTCCAAAACCTTCCTGGATTATCTGTGCAGTGATGTTTTGCCCTCCCAGCAGATGTCAGGGTGATTGAAGGTATGCTTATTAGGGCAATTATCTTTTGTACATTGATGCCTAAATCCTTAGCTAGGCTTGCATGTCACAGCATGGCACCATCTTGCACCACACAAACATACCTATAGGCCTCCTCTACACGTTACAAGTATTGCACATTTAACTGGATAATTGTGCAATTACCTAAAGACCAGCTGCATGTTAAAAGTATCTATCACACAATAAAAAGCTCCAACCAAATTGTGGAGCGTTCATTCTAATCCTGTGTAATATATAAGCCTCAATTGCCTAGATTAGGTACCAAATAGCCTGATTATTCCCTGCTTCCTTCTTTCAGTGGTGAGTCCCACCTGCCACATCTTGTTAAGACAAAAAAAGTGTTTGGGAGGATGTAAACTAAACACTACCAAGCAGTGAAGTATTGATCTATAGTATTGAGGTTTTGACTGTTTCTTATAGAAAGGAGATATTTATTTATTTTCCTTCAAACAAACAAAAAAAAAGGATGAAAACTCACAGGGTGTTCTTTAAACTAAGATTCTTTTATTAAGCATCTATCTAATTT
>NW_017729032.1:164187377-164189159 GCF_001723915.1 Gavialis gangeticus | reverse complement strand
AAGCTCCAACCAACTTGTGGAGCGTTCATTCTAATCCTGTGTAATATATAAGCCTCAATTGCCTAGATTAGGTACCAAATAGCCTGATTATTCCCTGCTTCCTTCTTTCAGTGGTGAGTCCCACCTGCCACATCTTGTTAAGACAAAAAAAGTGTTTGGGAGGATGTAAACTAAACACTACCAAGCAGTGAAGTATTGATCTATAGTATTGAGGTTTTGACTGTTTCTTATAGAAAGGAGATATTTATTTATTTTCCTTCAAACAAACAAAAAAAAAGGATGAAAACTCACAGGGTGTTCTTTAAACTAAGATTCTTTTATTAAGCATCTATCTAATTTTTACATCTTGATATTTTCTAGGTTGTGGCATCTACTGAGCTGTATGGCCTGACAGAAGCCTGTTTCCCAAGCATCTGCTTGATGCCTCCTCCAGTAGAGGTTAGTATTATCTCTCTTATACTGTTTAACTATCAGACATCAACTCAACAATATGAACACTGTGAGAGTTAAGCTATGACTGCAAAAATAAAATCACAAACACTTGTTTTAATATGAACTGGTTAATTTTCTTTATTTCTCGCTCACCTCGATTTTGATGGAATAAGATAAGAAAATAAGCACGGCCCCAAGATGAAGATGATATTGCTTCTGCGGTTCAGCAAAAATAACACTTCTACACAATTATTATGTCTGTCTTGGATAACTAAAATCTTAGATATATTTAGTTCCCTCCCCCTTTGGGAGCTCTCAGTTTCTTGGTTGCTTGTCCCATTCTACTCCACACAGGTCCCAAGCAAATAGCAATTCTGTGCCACCTTGTATTTTCTACTGATATCAAAGTGTGGGGTTCTCTTATCTTTGTTAATCTTCATATACTCTCATTCCCGTCTCTTTTTTAGGTCTCTGGGATGTTACCTGACGTCCTCAGGTATCAGACTCACCAACTCAGAGGTCTCCCTCATTACCTCACTTCAGCTTCCCAGGACTTTTCTCCTGTTCCCTTCTCTCTATCTTCTGTTGTCTCTCTCTCCTAGTCTCTCCCTATTTCTTCTGGGTTTCTTTCTTCTCTTTTCAAGAGCTAATTCTAGACTCCATTCCCCTTTAAATCCTTCCGGCCATCTCCTGCCTCTCTTGCAGCCGGCACTCTCTCCTTGCTCCCTCTGCACATGCTGCCATTTGGTTATGTTTTCATCCGGGTCCCTCTCTCCTCTATCCAGGTATCTCTGCCCCTTTCTCCCCTCAGGCTCATTGCTAAAGTAAGTTTTCCATTTCCCTTCTCTCCCACAGAGTTCTGTGACAGGGCACCATGTCTGCCCCATCACAAACGCAAATAAGGTTTTGTCTTTTCTTCTAAAATATTAATGCCCCCCCCAAAATAGGTTGCCTTCACCTTTCATAGATTCATAGATTCATAGATTAAGGGTCGGAAGGGACCTAGTAGATCTTCTAGCCCGACCCCCCGCCAGGGCGGGAACAACAAAAACCCCAAAAAGAGAAATGGGACTCAAACGAGTCCAGCTAGGTGGGCATCCAGCCTCTTCTTAAAGACCCCCAGGGTAGGGGCCAGCACCACTTCCCTTGGAAGTTGGTTCCAGCTCCTAGCTGCCCTAACGGTGAAGTAGTTTTTGCGGATGTTCAATCTATACCTCCTCTCCAACAGCTTGTGCCCATTTCTCCTTGTTATGCCAGCGGGCGCTAGGGGAAACAGCGTCTCCCCCAAACCCCTCTGGTCCCCCCTAGTGAGTCTATAGACAGTCACCAGGTCCCCCCTTAGCCTTCTCT
>NW_017729032.1:164181712-164182377 GCF_001723915.1 Gavialis gangeticus | reverse complement strand
CAAGTACTTCAAATAATTGGAGCCAGGCTCATTGCATCTTTCAGGTTTTTTCTCTTTTACAAGGGAATTTTTGCCCGACCTAATTCTTTTGTAAATCAAGGATTCAAGAAAAGTTTACTTATTAGTATGTCTCTGCCACTTCTTTCCATCTGATCCTTCTGAGTATTGAACTGACTCTATTAGACCTTCCTTCCCCCCCCCTTTTTTTATTCTAGCTCTTCCAGATAGACACGGTCTCTTGTCCTCTCTGATGAGCCGACAGACAACTCCTCCCTGCTCCCTGCCATCCTATCCATTCGTACCTTCACCCTCTCTGCCTTGCCCCCACTCCTCTTGTCATCTGGGTATCTCTTCCCCTCCCTCCACTTTTGATGACATTCCAGCTGCATCAAGCAGCTGCTACCGAAATGTGGCATCCTCTTTTCTTCTCCCAGTCTCTGCTGGTTCTCTGATCGCTCCACCGCTTGCTCTCTATCATCATGGCACAACTATAAAGTTAGATCTCAAAAGTGTGTACTAACTTTATAGCTGGCTGCTATCAAGCTTTAATTTTCATGTTTAGTATAGTCTCCCCTGTTCAGTTGGGAGTCCCCAACACATACACACACTCTCCCTCTCTCCCCTCCTCCTTTCCATCTCCTTCTTCTCCTCTCCCTCCTCCTGAG
>NW_017729032.1:164173914-164176712 GCF_001723915.1 Gavialis gangeticus | reverse complement strand
TTCATGCTCCTTTCCATCTCCTTCTTCTCCTCTCCCTCCTCCTGAGGAACTAGGTTCCCTAAAAAAGAGCTCACTATCTTCTCTGGTTTTCTTTCACTAATTACAGCTCCTGTTTAGAAGAACTAGGTATAAGATCTTCCACCACCCCCAAACAATTTCTCCGAGTCTGTCATGAAGGGCATGTCAAATATGGCTGAGATAAAAGTTTCTCCATTATTTGACAGTTGACAAGTGGAAGCATTGGTAGTATATAAACAATAAACAGGAAAGGTGGAAGATGACAGCACTGGCTAGACATCAGTTATATAAACATAAATGAAGTCAAGTGATTAAGGCAAAGCAAGGTTTCAATGGCACCAAAATGTGACAGAATAAGATTGAGATTCATAACAAGGATTTTTTTTCCCCTGCCAAATAAATTGAGAACAAAAGAAATCATAGCAAATGTTCATTTCCATTACTGGTCAGGGTGGAAATGATCAATTATGATTTAAAGAAGGAGGAGAATTCAAGAATTATGTTTGTTCTGAATTTGTAAAGAATATGGATTAGGTATTGTCACTAAACCCCTACCTGGTGGACTCTGGCTGGGGTGCTGCGCTGGTTGGAGAGGGGAAGGAAGGGGTGATTAAACCCTGCTTCCTCCCTCTCTTTGCCTCAGGCTGCTGCCAGGCCTAGCCATGCCTCCCACTACTTGAGCAGCAGAGAAATGCCGGACAGGGACTGCTCCGCCCCCACCAGGCACACTGGGCTATATCCCCAGCTGGGTTTTCCATGCCCACCCCATTGTCAGCCAGCCCTCACTCCCCCAGCTAGAGACCAGAGTGGTGGGGCCAACCCTGCTCTGCTCGGGCAGACAGCATAGCCCAGGGCTGCAAAGTATTCCGGGATGCTGGGGGATTGTGATTTAACTTGAACCAGGAAGGGATCTGGGACACAAGTTCCATAAACTGGTTTGACCTAAATCAGTTATGTCTGATACTACATCCAACCAGGTTTCTCTTAAACCTGTTTCAGCCATTTTGAAACTGGTTTATGTACACTAAATTTCTGTTCTGTTACGGGTTTAAACCAGTTTTTGATCACTTACACTGATTTGTGTGTTACTTCTGTCCCTAGCCAGGAAGAGCGTGGCCCCTAGTTGGCCTCTCCAATATTTGAACCTCAACACTCTCCAAAAACTCACTGGAATATTAGTTTTCTTGTGAAGTTCAAGATTATGCGGGGTAGAATGGGGCAAGCTAATAAGATAAATTAAGTTGACAGAATTATCTGTACTTCAAGGTAGTTGACTTAGAATTACAAGACACTAAGATAAAAATAGCTTTAGACCAAAAATCAATCTTTCCTTGATTAAGTGTATTAAAAATTGATGACCTGATTGATCACCAAAAGTAGAATTCTGTTCTTGGTCCTAAGTTTCTTGTCAATGACCTAGAAGAATATACATATAACTTGTAAAAATTTTAAATGGGAAAAAAAAGGGGTTCAGTGGAGTGGTATATAATGATTAAAAAAATGAGTAATATTTTTTTCACAACCATCAAGGCTATTTTATTTCATTCCAAAAGGAGTTTTTCATTCTCACAAAATATATGAATGAATGAATGAGTGAAAGAATGAATGAATAAATAAAAGGGGGTTTTTGACTCCATCTTCCCTAAGTTAATATTTTTAATTTAAAATTCCATTTTTAATTAACCTTTTCTCCAAGTTCTTTGAAAAAAAATCACCCCCAAAACAAAATGACAGATATGGTATTGTTCATCAGTATGCTGGAAATCAATACATTTTTAATTGTATTTAAGTTGCAAAATCAAGAATGGGTAAGTCAGCTTAATTCCCTTTTTTCTTCCTTCTAGATGAGAACTAGAGTCTGTCTCCCACTGTTACTTATTCACAAGATACTTTGTTTATGTACAACTTCATAAAAAAGAAAGATACTATACCACCAAAAAACAAAACAAAACAAAAACACCAAAACAAAAAAACCCCACAACACAACACTAATCTTTCAAGGTAAATATAGAAAAAGAAAGAGAAAATCATTGAAGGCTGGAGATTGTTACAGGGAGCATAAAAGAAGGCAAGAACACCAGACTAGGTCCACAAATAAATATTAGTGAATTCAAGTGTGTGAATGAAATCCAACTTCCTACTTTTTTTGAGAAAGAACAAGTTGCATAGCTATTCAGCCCGTGGCTCTATTCAGAATATATAATTCTGTACAAAGGCTTTTCACATTTTATTTATTCTGGACCCTGGTCAGCAAAGAAACAGAGTAAATCCTAAAATCATTTGAAATTTGCTGCTAGATATAATAAATATTTAGTTAGTGCTAACTCACCATGAGTATTTACACCAGAGATGGAAGGAGAAATAGGCTCAATTAGTAAAGCTTAGTTTAACTCAGCAAGAGGAGGCTGAGGGGGGACCTGGTGGCCACCTACAAACTCATGAGGGAGATCAACAGCAAACAGGTAGAGCCCTTTTCTCCCCAGTACCACCTAGGGTGATGAGGAACAATGGTAATAAGATGATGGAGAATAGGTTTAGGTTACAGATCAGAAGGCAATATTTTACAATTAGGGTGGCCAAAATCTGGAACCAACTTCCCAGGAAAGTGGTCCTCGCCCCTACCTTGGGCGAATTCAAGAGGAGGTTGAATGATCACCTGTCTAGGGTCTTGTGAACCCAGCATTCATTCCTGCCTGTGGCAGGGGGTCAGGCTAGGTGATCTGTTCAGGTCCCTCCTGACCCTAGCTACTATGAAACTATAGGTATAAAATAACTTAGTG
>NW_017729032.1:164160223-164168914 GCF_001723915.1 Gavialis gangeticus | reverse complement strand
TTGGTATAGCCAGGAATTGCGCACTAGAAATTACATTTTACATTCTTCCATTCCATACAGAAGAAATAGGAGCCATTTGGGATGTGTGAAGATATTCAAATAAATTGGTGGGAGTTTAGCAGTTTAGTCTGAGTGGTTGGAAATACTACTAGTGGAACAATGTACAGTATTCATGGGGCCAGCTATATGTGCTGCAGAGTGCTTGGGCTCCTGAGGGCAACTGACAACTAACAGCAGCCAAGAGAATATGTCAGGGCTGATTTGCAGGCAGCCTCAAAGGACCATGTCCTCCCTCCCCAGAACATCCTCTTCCACCCTCAAAGCTGTCACATTTTTTTTGTGAGTTTGACTTTCTTTCAGGGGAGGACTCGAGCATCGTTTAAAATGGAGACTCTACACTTGAGAACAAAGCAAACTGTTTGTTCAGGGGTTCTCAGAAATCCTCACCTGGATCTTGATAAAATACTGGGCACTGTTTAAATTATTCTAGCTAGCCTGTTCCTTAATCGCTTGATCGTCCACAAAGCTCAGACTGTAAAAAGGCTTTTTAAGTGGAAATATAGAGAACAGTTTTAAAGGGATTGCTTACATGTGCCAAAATGCAGGGCACTCTTTAAAAAAAAAAAAACTTGTGTTCTTGAAACTTTCATATTGTAATTTTGCAGTTAAACAGATGTTCCGAAATATAACTCCAATGCACTGGTATTGTCTCCATGATACTTTTTTCCCTCTCTCTCTTTTCACAGGATCAAGTCCTGAATTATCCACTCCAAGAGTTTGGATCCTTGTTTACCTGGCATAATAATGATCTGGTTCTCATGTTACAAAATGGAATGGCCACATTATAAAAAGAAATACTGTTTATAAGCAGGGCATAAAATGGATGAGCTGTTTCAGTACTACTTGAGTACCCAGGATCTGCCAGATCCCCTTTAACCCCTCACCGTGCAAACTCAAAATCCATTGATACAGCCCATGCTGTTCCTGGAGTCCTCCCCATATCTAACCATGAACATGAACCAGATTTTCAGATAGAGTTCATATCCATGGGGTTTAGGGAAGAGTGGGACTCAGTGCTGTTTAGTTACAGAGGGTGGGAGCTGGTTGTTCCATCCTCTCCCATACTCAAACTCCACTGACACAGACCTTGACATTTCTAGATCCACAGAACTCCCTGCCACTGAAATGAACTAGCCTTACATGTACGGTCCTAGCAGGGCAGGTTGACAGGATCCAGAAATAGTAGGGGTGGAGGCAGGCTAGCTAGTGTTAGCAATGAAAAACAAGAGGTGGGTCCAGCTTTATGAATGTTGCAAGGTCTGGGATCTACAGCAAGTGAGCAAGGGGTCTCAGGGAACAATGTGGAGTTTGGGGTCTACAGGGTCTGGATCTGACAGAGGGCTGGCAGATCAAGGGTCTGGTGTTGGTGAGTCTGAGGGGATCCTGGCAAGACACTTTTCCTTTCCAGCTCAGAGTTAAAGGAGTTAATGGATGCACAGTACTAGAACTGTGAAGAAAGGCTCAGCTTTACCAACCCTGGGGCTAACAGGCAGAGGTTTTTGCTCTATGATATAGCCGCAGCAGTGGGGTCCACTTGATTCATGTATTGTCTCCCAGAAGGGTAGAACAGATCAAGCAATGTATCCTGGGATGTTAGAGGGCAGTCTGGAGGCTCCTATTGCTAAGCTAACTGTACATACATTTGTTAAACCAGTAGAACCCCTATCAGACTAGATGAGGTAGAATTTTCTATCAGACCTGCCATGTGTGGTCTGGTAAAAACTGTTTGAAAGCTAGTACATGTACATTTCTACTGGTGAAATCACAGAACTACCAGTAAAAAGTATAACACCCTGAATCTCTGTCTCCACCACCTAAAAGGGTGATCTTTTTTACAGGGTTAAGAAAACTTCTACTACTTGCACTTTCCAGAGAAAGAGCTAGGAAAATGTTTGTTCTTGTAATCAAGTCACCCAGCTTCTGTATTAGGGCCAGTCAGCTCTACGTCCAAAATGAACCAGTTTATTTTTATGACAGCCTTGCTCTCACAGTAAAAGAGAACTCCAAAACAAACATTCAAACTGCAAACAAATAAATTAAACATACTTAGATTGGTCATCTTTCCTTAGACCTCAGGAGGAGTAACACAAGTCTTATGCTTTTCCCTAAGCAACAACATCACCCTTCCTCTTTTGCTCTCTCAGAGTCTTAACCCTCTTTGTGGCTTCACCCTCATTTACTACTAATTCTCTATAGCTGCCCTTCTAGCCATCAGCCTACAAACTGCTGCTTGCTTGCAGATGGGTCTACAGCCCCTGCAGGTTGTGTTTCTTTACAGTCCCACTAAACCTTTATTATTATTTCTGTAGGGATGAAGAAAAACAATGAGCCCACTGATTTATTTGAGAAATGTATTTGAAAATCATTTATCCACCTCTATAATGTTTTATAATCATATATCCATATGATTATTTTCTGAAGTCAGACATTTTTTTCCAGCTAGAGTAAATAAAATTTTATAACATGAAATGGCTTTAAGACAAAATCATTTTGTGTTTTACAGAAATGTGCATACAATAAGGATATTCTGTAAAGTTTATTGGTAAGGCCATTAACCTCCCACTTCCTTTACAAATCTCATTAGTCATAGTGGCAGGAGGGGGCAGAGTGGCAATTCCTAATATGAAAAAATGGTATACTTATCTGGAAGACATACAGACCTTCACCTTCTACACCAGAGGTATAGTAAGCTCTACCGGAGTGCTGACGCCGGTAGAGCATTGTGGGTGAGGGAAGGGAAGGCTTACCTTCCAAATATATTGCTACTGCTGCTTTAGCAGTCAGTTCTGCTTTGGTAGCAGAAGTCCTGTGGCCAGGCTCCCTGGGAACTGACCTTAGTGCCCTTTCACTCCTTCTTTCAGCATCTCCAATACATACATATCAGGTGCAGGGCTGTGCCTGCTTTGGCAACAGCTCCCTAGGAGGGAGAACACCATTCTGCTCACTCCACTTGCTCCTTGATCCCCAGATACACTGTGTGGTGCCGCTCTATGCTACCCAGCTCTTATGTCTGGCAGGAGCCCCACAGGGCTGCCCCTGCCATAGCAAAGACTCTTGGGTGGTGATTCTGGTGACCTGGGGCTACTGCACTGCTTGCTTCATCCTAGGATGCTACTGTTCTACCCAATATGAAACGAATATAAAATGAAGGTCAATTTAATGTATTTTTAAAAGAAAGGACCGTATTTCACTGAATTTAAAGAGTCAGTGGAATTGCACACACTAGCAACATTTAGCCAATAATATTGTTTTAACAATGCATAACAAATGCAGTGATTGCATTGAATAATTCAATATTTATCAATAATAGCTCTCTTGTGTTATCTTAAGTTGCTTTAATTTTCTGCTACATGTAGAATAGGAAATGAATGTGCAATAAGTATAGGTAAATGATAACTTTTTAATGTAATTTGAAAGTAAACCCAACTGCTCTCATTGTTAAGCACAGGGTTTTGAGTGGTATGTATACTGATCTGCAAAAATGTAGTTCGAACTATATATTACATGGTGTCAAATGTGCCTTTATCTTCAACTGAAAATATGTTCACAGAGATTTTAACCACTGGGAAACTGATTAAAAATATTGACTTCTGAATTATTTCTAATATAGGTTGGAGCAGAGGTAACAAAAATGTAGAGTATATGTTTACCTTTTAAAAAATATAAAGATAATATGTTCGTTTTATTTTTCTTAATGAGAAACCCCAGAATCTCAAAATAATGTTGCCTGATTTTGATCTCACGCTATTATAAACGTCTAGATTTGCTAATGTTGTTGGATATGCTTTACATCAGGGTAAAACTAGAATAGAACAAGGTGATCAGAATAAGAAAATAGCATCTTGTATTAGCAGGCTTTGTTAACTGAGTCTGAGATATACATGACTAGAAGCCATTCATTTATGTGGCCTCCTTATGTGGATAATTCAGAATTTCTATACATTTGCAAAATACATAATTATATGATTTCACTGGTGGTCAAAAAAGGAAAGTAGGTATAGCCCAATCTGCACTGTTTTGAAGATTCACATGTGCAGATTTTTAGGATTAAATTCTGTTTCATTTTATGAACTTAAATGGTACACAGACAGCTGCATAACTGCTATTTTTAGCACAAACCTAAATTTTTCTTGTGGTAGGCTCCTGAACATGTCCACTGGGGCTCTGCTCCAGCTGAGTAGTTGCATAGGGAATAGAATAGTAGGGCAAGGATTCAGAGTGACCTAGACAAATTGGAAGATTGGGCTAAAAGAAATCTCATGGGGCACATCCAGATGAGTGTGCACATGCCTGTTGCAGCATCTCAAAGCAGTTTTAGACACTGTAAAAGGCATACTGAAAATGGGAAAATGTTACCCACACTGTGTAAGTGCAGCACAGGCTCTAAATTTGATATCTGGAAATCCAGGTATAAAAAAACCCAAAACATGGGAAAAAAGTGGGGCAAGGCATGGTCCAGTAACGTGCCCTGAGGCAACGCAGAGGTAGGGTTCTCCACAGAGACATTCCAGTATCCAGCCAAAGCTGGATGCTTCAGCTGCCCCAGTATGCTGCCTTAGGATGTGGGGCAACCAGTTTATGGTTTCCTGTTAGTGAAGCAAGTGGCGGGACCCAGGCAGAGAAGCCTGCCCAGAGCTGGTACTGGGGACAAATGGAAGGCAAATGAGGTGGCACACCTCCTAGCCATTTGGGGCCAGAAAGACATGCTTTGACAGTTAAAAGCAGGCGACCATACTGAGTACATCTTCCAGGTGATAGGTGCCTAGGGCAGGGGTACAGATGACAGCAGTGCCTCATGAAAGCCAACTGTGCAGCCACAGCCCAATGGCAGCTGATCAAGAGGTGTAGGAGATTCAGCTGCAGTGCCTGTGCCACAGTCCAAGAGACCCAGCCATCACTGTAGATGTCTGGTAGGCATGCAGACATGGGGTTGCATGTCCAAGAGGGTGGATGCTGTCACAGATGGCAGCAGGTCACAGCCAGGCAGCAGCCCCCATTGCCAGACTGCTTCAGTGGGTAGATGGTATAGGGTCTACTTTAGGTCAGGACTTCTGCAGCAGTCCAGCTGGCACTGGTGGCTAGTGTACTCAGATACTAACTGGCTGGGCCTGAAAAGCTCCTGAGAGGAAGTAGCCTTGAGCTGCTTGCCAAGGCAGATTTTTATACTGCCCGGGCCAGCACAGGTGTTAGCCCCAGCCTCCAGTTCCCCCTGGCTGCAGATCTGGGAGTAGCTGGGCAGGGTTAGTTTGCCCCAAGTGGCACAACTTGTCCAACACCAAAACAAATGTTCAGGCACATGTGCTGAAGCAAAAATTGCTGGCACATATTTGTGCCGCTCTTATTTGAGCTGCTATGAGCACATGTGCCTACATGTATGAATGTGCCCATACAAAAGTATATGGACACATTGGAGAGAGTCTAGCAGAGGGCAACAGAAATGGTGAGAGGGCTGGGGCACATGACTTATGAGGAAAAACTGAGGGATCTGGGCTAATTTAATTTAGAGAAGAAAAGAAGACTGAGAAGGGATTTAGTAGCAGCCTTCAACTACCTGAAGGGGGGGTTGAAAGAGGATGGGCTAGACTGTTCTCAGTAATGACAGATGACAGAACAAGGAGCAATGGTCTCGAGTTTCAGCAAGGGAAGTTTAGGTTAGTGTGGCAGAGCACCTTTGGTGTCTGTCATTTTAAGAGCCTGAAGAGGCAGGTATGGCTCAGTTCTGATGAGTGGCCATTTTAAGATTCAGGCCAGCAGAGCTGCAGGCAGCACTCTGCTGCCTGGCACTGACGAAACAACATCTCCTGGTGAAGCTGCTGCTCTGGTAACACCAGCAGGTAAGGGCAATAGCTGATGGGGAAGGTTAGGAGACTCTTGGTCCTGGGCATGGCCTAAACTGCACTTTGCCAGGGATGGGTGGCCTGGTGGGGCTGTTTGTGATGGAATAGCCCCCCAGAAATGCCAGGCCAGTTACCATCCCAGTGGAAGGCAAGTAGGGTCACCTAAACCCCAGCCCCCACTTTCAGGTGGGTCAATTAACATTGGAGGTAGTTTGGGGCCAGGCACAGCTGCAGCCACCTGAGGCTATGTGGGGGGGGTGACCCCAGGTCCCAGCATAGGGGCAGAGTACGGGCCTCAGTGGAGGTGGAGGTGTAGGGTGGGGTGCGATGGGGCGCCTGACAGCCTGTACCAGAGTGGCAGTTGGGAGGCCCAGAGAACCTACCAAGGGGGATGGAGCCTAGTGAAGAGGCAAGGCATCCAGAGGCTAAGAGCCCCAACTGTGTGTGTGTTGGGGAGAAGGAGCCCAGTGAGTGTGAGGGGCTCAGAGCTCAAGGAGAGAGGCTGGAGTCAGGGGCCAGGGTGTAGTTACAACATGGAAATGATGAGTGGGGTGAGTAGTAAGACGCTATCAAAAGGGGGTCTGAGATGAGGCCCTGTGATAAAGGTGCAAAGTTAGGTCCAGGTAAGCCTTCAGGGACCTGAGGCCACAGGTGGGCCAGAGGCCAATTGGGCAGAGTGGCTGAGGAAGTGCCATGGGTAAACTACGGGGTGAGTCAGGAATTCTTAATTCAGAGCAACTGGGTGAGTGACCCGGTGAGGCACTAGAGGCAGAGACACTCCAGTGTTCTGCAAATCGCTCAGATGAGGGTCACAGGAGATGCCCAAGAGGCTGCGCACTTGCTGGCTGGAGAGTGCATGGAAACAAGCCCCAGGACCTTTTGAGTGAGGGGAGGGTGAGCGTGGCCCCAGGAAAAGGCGAGGCAGTATGAGAGTGGCCCTGCAAAGGGGCAGTATGAGGGAGCCCATGTGAGAGGCGGTGGAGAGGGAGAGGCCTCAGTGAGAGGGAGGCGGTATGAGTGTGTCCTGCAATAGGGCAGAAAGTGAGATACCTAACAATGGGATGAGTTGAGCCTGGCCTGAGGCTGGAGCTGAGCTCAACTGTTAGTAATATCTGTGATGCAGTATAGGGGTGGTTGGAGCTGCATGCAGGGGCCCAGGAGAACAGAGCATTTGAAGGGCAGCCTCATGTCTAATTAACACCTTAATTATGTATCATCAAGGCATGGCATGTGAGAAAGCTGTGCAGTGTGCCCAGAGACAGGTGTGAAGACTAGCACTGTGGCTAATCAGGGAGTTCCCACATTGCCACAGTTAGATGTTAGGAAGAACTTTCTCACTAGGAAGGCAGTAAAACACTGGAACAGGTTACCCAGAGAGGTGGTGGAATCTTCATCCTTGAAGGTTTATAAAACACAGCTGGACAAAGCTTTGGCTGGGATGATCTAGTTGGGGATGGTCCTGCTCGAGCAGGGGGTTGGACTAAATGACCTCCTGAGGTCCCTTCCAACCCTAACTTTCTATGGGTCTGTGATTTTACAATTCTGTATCATGGGGCCAAATTCTAAGGTCCTTATTGTCTATGTTAATCAACTGTTTGTTTGTTGAATCAATGGGATTTGTCCCAGGAAGATGTGTGAGATCCACTCTTAATTTATAATATACAAGGTCAGCACTTTAGAAGTCTCTTTTTCCTAGCACTTTCCAGAAAAAAAGTTGTAGCCAGGTAAAACAGTATTGTTTCATGCCAGCTGAAAGTAGCCCATTTGTTTTTCAGCTATTTCAGTACTGGTATATATCAAAGAGGGGGGGAAAAGCTAATTTAACGAGAACTGACTACACTTGTGAAAGAATAGCTGGCAGCTGATTTTTTTTCCCCTCTTATATGGCTGCTGAGATTTTATAGATGTAGTCAAGCCAGCTGGTATGTGAAGAATTGGGAGGTCAAACATTTGGGCAAAACAAGTGACATAAATCTCTGGAAAGTTTGAAACATATTTTAAGCTTGATTTCAACCTTAAAAACTCAAACAGAGCCAGTAAACTTGATTTCATTTTTGAGACAAACTGTCAAGGTACCAACTAAATAATTTCCTCATGGGAAAACAGTACTGTTATGCCAGAGGGGAAAGAAAAGAGGGACACAAATATAAGCAAGCAAACAAACAAACAAACAAACAAATAAATAAATAAATGTGTTCACAGCATTGCAGGTACAATGTTCTTTCAGAGAAGCACCATGTCATTTTTACTTGTTAGTTATCCAAGAGAAGTCAGATCTACTACTTGTTTCCTTCCTCTGTTCATCTCTCTTGACAGGTAACACCACAAACTAGCGTGTCACTCAAGGAAGATATATGCATTTGTGCATATCTTGTCACTATCTTAGTCCCTGAAATAATAGCATGCTTACATTGAGGGATAGTTTCAGTGTCAACATTAGAATATACATAACCTAGATTCAACCTGAGTGGATCGCATCTATAAGACAAGTACAACATCTAGAAATGGTATTTAAAAAAAACAAGAAAAAAAGAGAGAGAGACTTCTTGGTTTGTTTTGTTACTGAGCTGGAGTACAACACAGACTTACCTAAGTCCTAGAATTAAAATAACTGAAATAGTAACTGAAAAGAAGAGTAACTTTTACATATTTCAATAATTCATTCCACAGATTGAGGACTGAATGCTATTTCAAAGGGAGCAGCAACAATCAATATTTTATGTTAGAATGCCCATCATCAGGCAATATAAAGAGTAAACTCACCCTCAGAATAGCTAGTTCAAACCCAGATGTC
>NW_017729032.1:164135758-164160212 GCF_001723915.1 Gavialis gangeticus | reverse complement strand
CTAGGTCCCTTCCAACCCTAAATCTATGAAACTATGAAAAACACCCTACATTTTTGTATTTGTTTGTTTATTTTTGTTTTTAAGAATAGTCTGTTCTTCTACCTTTAGCAACTAAGTAGTCAAATCTGTTCTCTGGACAACTCAAGGTGTTGTAAGGTGTTTTGGACTTTTATCTGCTAGTGCAAGCTAGGACATCCCCAAGACTGCATTTGTATCATTGGAATAACATTTGTGAATAAAGAAAAGCATATTTTTATACCAAACTGTGTGTGTGTGTGTGTATGTATATGAATGTGTATGTATATACATATACATATACATATATACAAGCTGCAACTAGTGGCAAAGCTGTGGAAATAACAGATTTAAATTTTTGAGTTTACCATTACCATTCAAAAAAGAGTTTAGAATCCTCTGTAAAGCATCTGTGTATATTGTGCTCATCACTGTGGCTCATCATGCATGAAGATGATATCGTTGTCAGTGTCCCAATGGAACACTACACATAGTACACTGAGTTTAAATTAAAGAGTCAATTAGAATGATTGGGGGAAGAACAAGATATTATCTAAATATTGCAGTAATGTACAATGGTTCAGGAAGAAAATTTGCAATGTACCCTCCAGTTGAATGAAAGTCCATCTTATTCTGTAATCCTATATGAAAAAGAGTGGGTTTTTTTCTTTTTTGACCTTTTCTTAAACTGTTCTCTGGCATTGTTGTATAAAAATCAAGTTATGAATAAAGCCCTTTGTTCTGCTTACATTTTCATATAATGGGGAGCAGGTTTTCTGGCTCTCAGTGTAGCTGTGCAGCTCTCAGCAGGCAGATGAATAAGAGCTGCAAGAGAAAAAGCCCCAGAATCTTAGTGAGTTGTTCTTATATACTTGGTGTGACATCACTCAAGTCTTTTGCCAATCCAGAAAGGACACAGTTCAGTCTTTCTTCCAACCACTCTGCCTGAAGCATCCTCTGCTTTCTTTGGCCAATGAAGCCAGAGGTTTTTACATATTTTCCCAGATACAGGCCCTAACTTGCCATGTTCTGAGCACATGGCCAGGAGAACAAGGACCATCTTGCCCATATTACACACACACACACACACACACACACACACACACTCTCTCTCTCTCTCTCTTCAGTATACAACCTGGTATATGTGTAGTGTTACATTTATTTTGAACAAACATCTCATAGGTATATAATTTCTGCAACTAGAATCCCAGTGTACGGGAAGCTTTAAATATATATTTTGCATCTCAAATGTGTATGCTTGGTAAGAAATATCTACTCTGAAATGAGGGCCACCCGCATGTTCTGGGGACAACAGGGCAGACCCTACATTGAAAGACTGTGGGACCTAAACCTGTTCAGCCTTCACAAGAGAAGGCTGAGGGGGGACCTGGTGGCTGTCTATAAACTCACTAGGGGGGACCAGAAGGGTTTGGGGGAGACACTGTTTCCCCTAGCACCCCCTGGCATGACAAGACACAATGGACACAAATTATTGGAGAGTAGGTTTAGATTAGACATCCACAAGAACTACTTCACAGTTAGGGCGGCTAGGAGCTGGAACCAACTTCCAAGGGAAGTGGTGCTGGCTCCTACCCTGGGGATCTTTAAGAAGAGGCTTGATGCCTACCTGGCTGGACTCATTTGAGTTCAGTTTTTTTCTCCCGCCCAGGCGGGGGGTCGGACTTGAAGATCTATAAGGTCCCTTCCTACCCTACTTCTATGATTCCATGATTCTATGAAATGCATGTTATTTTGTTTGCTTTCATTATATGGAAAATACACAAATAAAGTTATCTGAAAACCTACCTTCCACCAATCTCCTGCCTTCTCTCACCTTCCACTTTTGGCTCTGGCTCTTCCTTAGGTGTTAACATCTGCTTACTATAGTGCTTTCACTTTTGTGATCTCCCTGGCTGTAAAAATATATCACAATTGTCCCAGGAGAAAGCTTTTTTTTCTCCTGGAATTCTACAGATGTATAAGTCCATTGTCCTATTTCAAGTCCCTGTGAAGTATGCAGGATAAAATATGCTAATCCTTTTTCCTATGATATGGCTGTGTGAGTCTCTAGTGTTATTGCAGTTCATTCCAGGGACAAGCTGGCCAGGCTGTGCGCACTCACTTGCCAACTCATAGAAGAAGAGCAGCAATGGAAGTTGGAAGAGCAGTGTGTAAAAATAGCACTCCTGTTTTTATCTAGGTCAAAACCTGTGAGTCAAGTCCACTTCAAGTGAGGCATTTATTTACAGCTGCCATGTCTCTCCCACTTTTATGTTTTTATGGGGTTTTATTTTATTTTTATTTTTGTCATTTGGTAACGGTGTTCCTATGGATGCGGTGTACAGAAGAGTCAATGAGTGGTTGATGCCTGAGAGCTACTTTAAGGGTAAAGACTTTCTTCTTGCCTCCCAGGGTGTTTCTTCTTCTGCATTTCATTGTCTTCAATAAATCAAATAAATACCACTGGACATAAGAATAGTGTCAGAAACTGGACTTCCTCCCCCTTCAAGGTGGTGCCCAACTCCTGAACTATAAAGCACCATCTAGCGTATCTTTCTCTTTCTACAAATCTTCCCCTCCTGGCTGCTTAATGGGCAGCTTCAACAAAAAGGGGAGAAGAGAAAGGTGCTCTTGGTCCTAATTAATCCATGGATGGTGGTTAGATATTAATTCATCTCTGTCTGTGGGGAGGAGCCAGAACTTGAGTCTTTCACATCCTGGGTAAATGACCTAGCCATTAAGCTATTGGGCTAAAATGTAGGAATGGTCAAGCAGCCATTCTGTCTGTTTTTCTTCTGACCACACATTATGAGACTTACATGCAGTTTAATGTGGATGCAGATGGAATAAGATCATTATGGAGCATAAGTAGCCATTACAGAGCCCTTCTGAACATGCTCGGAAAGCAAGTCCAGCTGAACAAGTGGAAATAAGGTCTAAAACCACATAGGTGGCAAGAAATATATTTTACACATCTGCCTTAAATGGCATTTGATGCCTATAGGGTGAAGTAGAATCAGGCTAACTGTGTCTGACGCACAAAGTCAGAATCACTTTCCCAAGTTAGCATAGCATAGCATAGCATAGCATAGCATAGCATAGCATAGCATATGGAACTGGAAAAAAAAGAAGAAAGAAAAAGATCAGATAGCAGGAAGGACCAGTATAAGTAGCTACGTTTACACGAGACACTACTGCACAGTAGTTACTGCACATTTATTTAATTCTTCTATAAAACAGTACTAATAAATGTGCAGTAATCCGAGTTACTGCACACATTTTTTACCATGTGACGTTACTGCACAATAGAATCAGGCTACTGTTCAGTGTCTTATGTAGATGCACCTGATCACAATCATGTTGCCCTGTGGGGTTAGGCCAACTGTCAGGATCTCAATATTGCGCTGTTAGACAGGTGGGTGTGACACAATTGCACATATACAAACATACAAATCAATTAGGTGCATACACACACACACTGCCAACTCAGGCACATACACATGCAAACCAGCCTAGGCACACGCATACCTATCACCAATTCAAGCATACACACACACTAGACACCAAAAATTAGACAATAATCAGTTCTCAATACCCACATACTCTGTACACATACACAGATCACTAATTTGTAATTCATGCACACGATGACATATACGTGTGTGTGTGTGTGTATTCACCAGTTAACACACATACCACCCACCTACACATACACACAGGTGAGTTCCTAACTTGAATGGTACAATATGTTTGTGTGTGTTTGCGGTACTTGGGATACCTAAGGGAAGGTTAAGGTTTACAGAGAAAGTGTATGGAGTGAAAGCTGCTGAAACTGGGATTAGAACAGGTAGACAAGAGAGAAGCTGGGATGAGAACCTGGGGCTTGGGGTTCCTTAATGTCAAGTGGCCTTAGGGTTACTCGAGGTCACTGGTGCAAGGGAAAAAGCCTGGTGGCAAGGAGGAGACAGCCAGGAAAGAAACTCGGGCAAAAAGCTGGGAGCTTGGGGCTGGAAACTGAGGCAGAGAGCTGGGAGTTTGGGGGGCAGATAAGTGATGGCAAGGAGGAAACAGTCAGAAAACAGACAAAAACCCAACTCAGGGTTTTAAATAACAGGTTTATTAAACAGACAACACACTACACAGCCCCATGAAGTTATTGGTTCACACACATACACACACACAAACACACACACACACACACTCTCACAATGGCAGCAGGAGAAAGAGACTCTGAGGGTGGTTCCTGTGGCTGGGTCATTGGTCCAGGTATTGGTTTTGAGGGTTCAGTCATTCAGAACAAGCTATTTTTAGACCTACTGCCATTGTCTCTCAAGCACCCTTATTAATTCCCATTCATTCAGGAACCAAGTTACATAGGAGGGGTAGGTATGAGTCATAGGATACAACATACTTACACAACAGGGCATGGGGACAAGATGGAGATTTGTCAAACAAAATGGAAACTTGACATGACTTATGCTAACTTACATATGTAGGCCTAAATCATATAGTATCAGTAAAACAATTATAAAGAATGGTAAAAATCAATATAAACATAAAAATTATACAATATAAAGAAGGAGAAAAACAAAACAAATACAACTTGATACCAAAATAAAATGCTGAAGCTTATCCTATGTCTTAGCTCACTTATAATTATCTACAGGGAATAGAGAGGGACAGAAAAAGTCAGAAATGGTTGGGGGAAGGGGAGGGAATGTATTTTTTTTCAAGAAAAATTGGGTGGTTTCCTACAATCACATAGTGGCAAAAAAAGATATTATGAGTATTTGTACTGGGATTGCTATGCTTAGCAGTGCAACTTCCAGGGGATAGGCTCAGTCATCATATCAGCTGGGTCTTGGCACCTTATTGTCAGCCTCCAATTCTGCAGGTAATGGTTGCCAAAAAGAGGTGATCTGATAGATGTCAGGCAGCAATTTTTACCTGAATAGAAGCTACTTCCATTGCCATCAATAAATCAATACTTTAATTAGATTATGTAAGAGTAAAAGAAGAAAATTATCAAGAGGAAGGATCATTTTTTTACCCTTGGTGTATATGGATGTGCACCTATATTAGAATGTGGAATTGCATTATCTCATAACTAGGTAGAAATATGACCCCCAAGCTCTTCATCAGATTATTAAAAAGTAAAGCAAAGTATAGATTTACTGACAGATGTACCAGATCATGGTTAACAATTATATTAGTTACAGTAATTTTTTTATTTTACAAATGATCATTGAATTCACAGTTGCAAAGATCAAAAGGGAAAATATAATAATAAAATCAGGTATAGATGCGGGTCAGGGCAATGGAATAAAATGTAAACAGAGAATTCAACAGTACTGGAAATCTTTGCCCAGTATTATGGGCTTGGGAGTGCTCAGAAATTCCAATAAACAAAGTGGTTGTTGATACCAAAATACGTTATTAGACTTAATTTAAAGTTTAGCAATGGATTTTATATATATATATATATATATATGTATATATATATATGTATATATATATGTGTGTATGTGTGTATGTATGTATGTATGTATGTATTAGAGAGATGTATCCATCACATTTCAAAATAGATACCTTCATACCTTCTTTAAAAAAGAAATCTGTAAAAAACCCTCAATCATTTGTAGAGAAAAAAATTAAATATATTTAAGATTGAAAACCTTCACAACTGTTCTTGCAGATTTTTATGTACTTCTTTAATTAAGACTCTTTAAATGAAGATTTAGAATATTCTCTGATCTTAAACTGCCTCTAATCATGATGTAAAATTACTGGTGGTCTGTTAGTTAAATACAGTATTCCCTCGAGAGGCTATATACCATATTCAATAACCAAAGAACAACAATATTATTTTCAATTTACAAAAATATATATTTTTAGTCCATAAAATATAGTGCTTTATGAATTACTTTTTAAATTAATGGGCCCAAATCTGAGTTTATATGAGCTGAGTATGACCCTGTTGGTCAGGGTGTCTCTAAAAATATTAGTTCTTGAAAGAAAATACTGATTTGTCAAAAACTAAATGTTTAGCAGTAATACCAATATTGACAAACCAACAATGAAAGCCTGCTGGTCAACAAGTTTTCACTGGAAGTTTCACTGGTTTTCTATGAGCTTGCCTTGGATCCTTCATTGCCAGAGGCCTCAGCTCCAGTAGAATTCCCCCATGTGGGCCCGGGCCTCATGCTTTATTTAGTCCCATCCTAAGGACTGCTTCAGAATTAAAATTGCCAGTCATTCCAGGATCACTGCTCTTCTGGTACTTATTACTTTGGCTCCAACATGCACCAGGGGCTCAACACTCTTGTGCATTTCCCACTAACCCACTCCTACTTGCTTCTTCTATATCTCCTACCCACTTCTACATTCTTGACATCCAAACACCTCCTTGGAAAATACTCTGAGTATGCTGCTGCAGCTGCTCATGAGAACTTGGTCCCCAGTATGCTTCTGAGTGAGCACTTGAGATGACTTCACAGTGGCCTTACCAGTACTTTTCTCCAGTTCTGAGTGTAACAATGAGATGAGGTAGGCAAGATATGCTTAAGGCATGCCAGTGCTCAGGTATAAACATGCTGTCAGGGTCTACTTTTCCTATGCTGCAGTAAAGAAATCCCAAGAACAGGAATCAGCTAACATGTTTTGTTTCAGAAAAAAAAATAAAAATAAATGGAAACTGTTTAATTCTATTCATTTTTTTAAAAAATCTTGGGAAATTTCCAAATTTTTCTTTTACAATTCTGAAAAAAAAGATATATATAGAATGAGGGCGAGGGGAGATAGATAGATAGATAGATAGATAGATAGATAGATAGATAGATATTAGTATTAGAATTTCCTCTGGTAAGAAATTTCAATCAATTTTGTGACTAAGATAAGCATATAGCCCAAACTAAAATGATCCTGCAAAGAGCAACATACATTTTTAAATTCCTATATGAAGTATGATTAGACCTATGCAAACACTCTGGAATGCCTTAGAATCATTTTGAAATAAATTATTTTAAATAATCATGAGTAGTACAATAACTGTCTTCCTTTATATTAAGCATGTTGTAGTGTTTCTTACCAAATTATACAAAATCAAGTTAAAAAGTTAAATAAATTATGCAAGTGTACTCTTTCCTTTTTGTTCCAAAATGATGATTCCCTATTGATCATTTGTAGAAGGTAAAAAACCCACATTATCTGTATAATTAAGGTATACTTTATTTAACACTATGAAGGCATACAGAATATAGAGAAACATCAAACTTCTAAAACGGAATGAGCTATTCACCCAAATTCTAGATTTACTCATGCATACAGGTGATTCTATTTTTAAAGGCATATTCATATTGTGCTGGCAGCATGCCCTTGCTGGGAAAGCCCTGAGGAGATGCTGCCCAGTCATTCCTGCATAAACACTTTTTATGTAAGAACAAACAATTGAAGGTGCTCTGAGTACACTGGAGATCAAAGTATCAAGCTGCAGAGAGACAACCAAAAGTTTCTTTTTTCTGGGATCAGCAGAAAATAAAATGTGCAGAAAAACCCAGCTGGGACTAAGTGCTGCACAGGACTGCAAACACACATTCATATGATCTGGGAAAAGTTTCTTGGGTTTGTTTTCCTGGTAGAAAATCTTACCCAGAGACACTTGAATAAGGCAATAAAATACTGAGCTCCTAAAAGGCAGAGACCTTGCAGTGCTGATACTGCATATCCAGGCCCCCCTTGCACATACATCTCAGTGTGCTGTACAGGTTTCCTCAGTCTGCCTGGAGACAAATGACAGCAGTGATGGCAGGAAGCAGGGCAGCCCTGATTGACTGATGCAGATTGCTCATCCAGACTACTGCATCACTGCAGCAGAATGTGGGGATTATAAAGGGGGTGTGCTCTGCTCTCTGCTTGGCTTGACCAGTAGAGTACAGCCTGAGCGACACACTGTCTTTCCTTAGCAAAGCGCCCAGCGTTGCCTGGAGGGCTGTGCTGTGTAAATCACATGTGTTTTGAATAATTTATAAAATGTTCTCATATCACTGATTACTCACAGTATGGCTCCTATAGATTGAGTTCCTTGTTAAGATTAAATTTGCATTAGTAATCTCTTTCATTTCTTCACTTACCAAGATTTTAATTATCTAAGCTAGATCTACATTCATTAAAACAAACCTTGTTTATGATAAATTATAAAAAAAGAGGAAAACCAATGACATGATACAAGTTAAAACAGAAAAATGTTTATGTTCCCCAAAGTTGTATTCAATGTGTGCTTTTATTTGGGTAAATAATATTTTCTAAATTGACCTAAAAGCAATTCTTTTTTCCCCACAGCTTCTCAGTGCTCAGGTTCCTTCATAATTTTATTGCAGGCTGTTTACAACTACTTTTCCCTTGACTCCATTTAGCCCACAAAACATTAGCAAGCAAGACAGAACATACCACAGATGGACCAACCCCAGTGAGAAATGTCTTATATATGAACAACAACAACAAAGATGCCAGTTAAATTGAATACATGGTTAAAAACACTGGGGAAGCATAAAAAGCCTACAGCTGTATCCCAAGATGGTATTACTTCTAAAAATAAATCACTCTTGTAACCTCCTGTGGAAAACATACATAATATTATTCTGACAGTGTTAAGTATAATGTCTAATATTTAAACAGCCTCATAATTAATGAAAATCCCAATATGAATTAATTGAAACACTGTTGTCTTGTTAAAAAACTGAAACATGAACTATCTTGTGATACATATTTAATTTATTTAGCTCCATTTCTTTTCTTTCTATTTAACCATTTATCTACAAACTTGAAATATGGCTCAGCATCTTCAAATATATCCTCTGAATTAAAATATCAATAAAAAGTGGAGTGAACTATGTGTGGGGGAGCAATGTTTGCTCAAGAAGATCTGGATGGATGCAAGATGGATGCAAAAAGACGGCTGACAGGATCAGATTGATGGATACAAAATATAGCTTTCACAGTCATTGTTCAATACTATTCAATATTATTATATTGCCTTCAAAGCATAGCATTAACCTTTAAAACGTAATTTATGTATAGTTTTCTTATTCCAATATTGGCTAGAATGCAAGTATATTTTCTTCATTTCACTGTATTTATGACTATCAGCAAAACTGTTTATGATATTTAAAGGAAATTGCTAAAATATGTTGGTGATATATTCAAAATTCCAACCTAAATAATATCTTAATAGGAACACAATTTATTCCTGTGCCTTTTATGATCTATTAGTGGTAGCAACGTTTTCATTTTATGTCTTTTTCTCTTGCCCTTTGGCTAGACAAACATGGAAACATGAATAAAATGATTTTTTAAAGAGTGGTAAATAGAAAGGTTAGTCTTAGTTCAGGATTTGTTTAAAGTTTCCAGATTTAAATCATTTTATCCTCTCATAGGGGAGATTCACTCAGCAGCACAAAATGATAATAGATACATCTTTAAAAGGAATAGACACATTTTTCTAACTGAGTATCCGTCATCCAAATTTGGTCTCCATTTCATAATAATGTGTGTGTCGTGGCTATAACAGACTTTATGCTGCTGATGCTCAGAGTGTGGAAACTGCTTGTTATGCCTTGACAAGACTTATTGAAGATAAGGGGAGAAGAGTTGGAGCGCTAAGTAAGTACAGGGAAGGAAAATGATGAACCATCAAAGGCAGAAGACCCCTAATCAGTCTGCATTGCTCTTCTCTTGATTTTGTTGTTATTGATTTTGTTGTTTTAATCCATGTTTTTCTGCAAGCGGTAAACAATAAATATGAGAACATTTATACTTTGACTTAATTTTGAGGAGCAATATATGTGTGGTCTTCTAGGACTAAATTATTGCAGCCTTCAGTGTGCAAAGCAATATTCCTTCATCACCACCATCCTTGCTCAGCTGGCTCAGATTTTCTCTTGAGCTGGGAAGAGATGTACGAGCCATAGAGAAACAAATGTGGTGGCTGGGCAGAGTGAAGGGAGAGAAAGGACCCCTGTGTCTATCCACTCTATTTGGTAGCCCCAGTAATTGCCCAGACAGATAGGAATAAGTTAATCTATTTTAACACTGTAGCTAAATGCTGCTCCCAGCAAGAATGGGAGCAGATATGACCGAGATTCCTGAAGCAGCAAATCAAGAACCCTACCTCTATAACAGAGCAATTAGGTACTGCCCTTTCCTACAGGGGGATTGCAAAGTTACAATATAGGTTTCTCTAAGGTCAATGTTTCAACATTAATTCAAAACAGGTTGAGCCAGGATCCTACAATCTGGTCACAAGCTTAAAGAAAGAAAAGGAAACCAACACACAAAGGATTAACCATCTTGTTGGGGTGGCTGTTGTAGCAGTCTGCCCCTGAGGGCTACAAAATTTCATAGATAAATTTTCATAGACGTTAGGGCTGGAAATGACCTCAAAAGATCATCGAGTCCAGCCCCCTGCCCAAAGGGCAGGAAGTCAGCTGGGGTCATAGGATCCCAGCAAGATAAACATCCAAATGTTTCTTGAAGGCGTTCAAGATAGGTGCTTAAACTACCTCTGGTGGCAGTCTATTTCAAACCTTGGGGCTCGGACAGTAAAGACATTCTTCCTTACATCCAGCCTGAAATGGTCATGGGGGAGTTTGTGACTGTTTGATCTTGTCATCCCTTGAGGTGCTCTGGTGAACAGATGTTCCCCCAAATCCTGGTGTGCACCCCTGATAAACTTATAGGTGGCCACCAGATCATCCCTGAGCCTGCGCTTTTCCAAGCTGAAGAGTCCCATAGCTCTCAGCCTCTCATCATAAGGTCTTTTTTCCTGACCTCTGATCATGTGTGTGGCTCTGCTCTGGACTCTCTCAAGCTTCTCCACATCCTTTTTGAATTGTGGGGCCCAAAACTGGATGCAGTACTCCAGCTGCAGCCTCACCAAGACTGAGTACAGTGGGAGAATGATGTCTTGAGATTTGCTCGAGAAGCATCTATGGATGCAAGCCAGGATTTTGCTTGCTTTACTGGCTGCAGCATCACATTGAAGGGCCGTGTTCATATTGTGGTCAATCATGACCCTCAAGTCCCTTTCATCCAAAGTGCTAGCCAGTGTAGCACTGCCAAGCCTATAAGCATGCTGCAGGTTTTTCCTCCCAAAGTGGAGAACCTTGCATTTTTCTCCCAAGATGGAGAACCTTGCAAAGTCCTGCTCCCCCTCTGATTGTAGTTAACAGGGTTGGGATTTCCTGTTACATAACTTAGAAAGTATTCATAGAGAGACATGTAGTATTTCAGGCTTGAATGACAGCCCTCACCACACGAGGTATGTTCCCACTGGAAAATAAAAGCCTTATCTTCATTATTATTAATTTTATTCAGGTTCTTGCTACCCAATTGTATTGGATTGTTCTTGTGGTCTGTGTGATCCATATCATTCTTGCACAATTCAAATTCAGCAGCCCTAGGGAGGAAACCTCCAGAAACAAGACTACAGGAACTGCTTTGCAAAGCCTGCAAAAACCCTTGCTAACCCCAACTCCCTAGCTACTAAAAACCTGGCGTAATAAGAACAATTCCACTCCCAAGTCTGACTCTTCTAATGGGAAGCATCCCAGGCTGAACTCTAGGTAGCGGCCCTAGGTTCCATCCTGTTTCCTATTAGTATGGATGGCCCTACCTACGTGTGTCCTAAATCTAACTCCAGGATTTCTATTCATCCAAAGAAGGAATATGGCTCTAAACCTTTCTGATTCTCTAATCCTGATCCTAACCCTAGCTTGGACTATGCAGTAGCCCCAGGAAGGAGTCCTTGAGAAGCACGACTGTGAATTAACTTGAACAGCCCCGAAATCCCATCACTAAACCCAGCAAAGAGACTGGTCATTGCCAAAACACCACTGAAGTGAGAGGTATTGTCTCACTCCAAAGCATGACCCATTTATTGTCCAAACCTGGAGCAGGAGGGAGGTGCCCAGGTTCTATCCTACTTATTATTACTATGAACTGATCCACCTACCAGTGTTTTAAATATAATTCCAGGAGTCCTACTAATCTCAAAAAGAAATACATACATAAACCTTTCCAGTGCTTCACTAGCCCTCACCTTATCTCAGGCTACTTCTGCAGCCCCAAGCAGGAGGCCCTGAGAAGCCTGACTAACACTATTTTTTCTTTTTTTTATACCAGAGGGGTAAAGATCATTACCCTAAACACAGGGGCCATATGCAGGGGGTGCACCCTGAGCACGGTGGTGCACCCCCTACATACCACCAGCAGCGTCCTTGGGTGGTCTGTGATTGCCGCTGGCCATCGCTGATGCTACTGGTGGTGCCTGTGGGTGGTTGCCAACACCTGGTTGGGGCTCGCCACCCCCCTACCACCAACAGCACTGGCAGCATCTGCAGGAGCTCCGTGCTTACTGGTACCGCACTTCCTTCACTGCACTCCCACCGTTGCCAGCACAGCTGTGGCCCCCTAGCTTCTGGTGGCATGCATCATTCATTCCTAAACATAAACCAAAACATGGTGTGCAACCTTTGAATTTTTACCCAAATATCCAAAAACTGTCATATAAGTGAAGTTTAAAAAATTCCTGGCCTAGTCACTAGTTTCTACCCATTACATAGCGAGAGCGCTTGCTTTTGCTTTTGACTATCTGAAGCTGAAGCAGTTCTGAGTTTCTTTTATCTCTGGTCCTTAATAGATTCCAGTAGGAAGCTCCATTCTCTCTAGTGCTTTGAAATTCATGACTTGCATCTCTGCACTTGTACATTAGTTATTCTAAGCCTACATTATTCCCATATAGCTTGAACCAAAGCTTGCAAAAGTTAGTGGAATGATTTTAATGGACTTTGAATCAAGGATCATACTCTAATGGGTAATTTAGAGAGATATGGACCAAGCATTCTGAAAGGTTTAGGGCATGGACAAGTGAACATAATATTGTGTGATAACCAAGGAGAAGATTTACAGTGTGTCAGCTACTCTGTGGTAGTTTGTCTACTGCAGCAAATGGAAACTATCCGTGAAAGGGGTAGGTTAATTCTGGTGCTGGGTGATTAAAATATGAAAAAGGCAGTTAAATCATGTTAAGTTGTCCACATACCCATGCTACTACTTAGGAAATCTTCAAATAAATTAGTGATAGATGGTTTTTAATGTATGTGTGATCTGGACTGAACACCTTTCAGAAACAAATACTGCTGGCTCGGGTCTTATTTAACTAGTTCTTTCCTTGAAACAATTCATGCTCAAAACTGGTAAATAAAAGAACATTGAATGAGTGCCAGCTGAATGCTTATAGTAATCTGCTGTTGTTCTATTTTGAAAGTCTGGGGAAAGGGGTTTCTTATAACCCCAGCCTGTATTCTCTGGTTGCACACATAAAAGATAATTCATCCACCTTGGGTACCACACATTACAATTTTAAAATAAAGAAGGAAACAAATATTTCCTTATAATTTCCAAACTATTGACTGGCTTGAAAAATAATATCTGCGGCCATGTCCAGATGAGCAAGCATTTGCCCATTGCAGCATCTCAAAGCAGTTTGAGATGCTATAGGAGGCATGCTAGGAATTAAAAAAAACCTGTTCCCTGTGTTGGATATTTGCAGCACAGACTCTAAGTTTGATACTGAGAAATCCTGGTATCAAAAACAAAAACAAAAAAATTACAGGGCAAAAAAAAGTGGCACAGGGCATGCCCTGAAGCAACTGGAGGCTGGGTCCTCCAAATAGATGCTCTAGCACATGGCCAGAGCCTCTCTATGCCTTCTCCATGCCCCTGTTGCTCCAGCACACTGTTTCAGTGTGCTGGAGCAAATAGAAGTGGGGAAAGGTTGCAGCAGTGGCCCAGACCCAGGTTTTGTCCCAGGTAAGTAGGGACATTGGAGTGGGAGGTGGGGACTGCAGGGGGGTGGGGACAGTGTATGGGTGAGGAAGACGGAGGGAGGGGGGACTGTGGGTGTTGCGGGGACTGTGAGGGAGTGGTGGGTCCATTGGGGAGCTGATGGCCCACCGCTGGCAGAGGTACTAGGTGGTGCAT
This sequence comes from Gavialis gangeticus, assembly GCF_001723915.1. Lineage (NCBI taxonomy): Eukaryota > Metazoa > Chordata > Crocodylia > Gavialidae > Gavialis > Gavialis gangeticus. Next base: position 164,146,160 of record NW_017729032.1, on the reverse strand, counting down.
GGCACTGCTTGATACCCGGTGGCTCTGTGTGGTGCATCACACTGAACTGGCTCACTGGTGTGTGCCTTTGAGCAACACCAAACCAGCTCTTGCTGCCACTTGGGGTTCCCAGCACTGTAGGCAAGATCCTTGCATCATCAGGCTGGGCCAGCTCCTGCCTTCATGTGCCTTGTGCACCACTGGGCCAGGCTGGCTCAATGGAGTCAGGAGCTGGCCTGGCCCAATGTCACATGGCTCCTTCCTGTGGTGCGAGGAGCTGCAAGTGGCAGCAAGAGATGGTCTGGTCCTGCCTGAAGGTGTGTACCAGTGGGCCAGGCTGGCACCATGTCCCACACAGAGCCCCCATGTCACAGGCAGTGCTGCACACTGCTGGAGGGCTCTGCTGCCATGGGGAGGGAAGGCTGTACACCATGTGGGGGGCAGGCCCACCCTTCCTGCACAGTCCACCATACCCACAACCCCCCTGACAATCCACCCACAAACTCGATACCTCCACCAACAAACCCCACCCCCACAAACCACCTCCACAAACTTCCCACCCACAAATCCCACAAACCCCCCACAATCTACACACAAACTCCATATCCCCCCAAACCCCATACAAGCCCCATAATCATACCACATACCTCCCCGCCACAACCTCCCCCCCCAAGGCCCTCCCAGATCTGGGAGGAACCAGACAGGGGCAGTTTGCCCAAGTGACATAATTTGCCCCACACCAAAGTGGATGTTCAGGCACATGTATTGAGGCACAAATCTCTAGCACAAATTTGTACCACTGATATTTGAGCTGTTGCAAGTGTATGTACCTGCATGTGTGGGCGCACTCTGCTTCACTTACATGAGGTACAATATTTTCAAATAATTACCCTTTATATTACCTGTACTCACTCATCCATATGTTGTAATTATATTTAACACCTGTTTGTTATACATAAAATAACTATCTTAAAAGCCTAATAGTATAATTTTAAAGTGAAGCACTCAAACTTTAGGAAATATGAATAGTTAAGGTTGCCTGTAGGAACTTAATTCACATCCCTTGAATATCTGCATTATGATACGGCTCATAATTGTATAATCACACACTATTTTTCTCTCAGGATCCCTGTCTTACTCCATTCACAAGAAGGATAATGTTCACTTAATGGGCTTTCTTCTGAATGTTCAATGTGTGCCTGAGGCCTCATTTCCTGAACATTATTCAAAACCTGCATTGAAGAAAGAATTATTAATTTACTCATGGGCTTTTGTTAAGGAGTCTGATTTCAATTTTACAGAAGGGCAACAGAGTCACAGAGATTTAAGTTAAAAATGTCCACTAGTTTTAGGTGTCAAATATTAGACAATCGGGACCTGATTTTCAGAGTACCTAATATCTGATTTAAATGCAGTACCCATCATTTCAATTGCTTTAAGCATTAAAGACTTCTACAGTTCAGACCACGACTATGAAGTTGGGCATCAAAAAATCATAAGAAAGACAACCTTAGTGACTTAACAGTGATTTGTCCAGCCCTGGATATTTGCATAGAAATTTTGTGGCAGAGGCAGAGAGAGAATTTGGTTTTCCATGTCAGTAATATAACTATCTTAACCATAAGATCATTCTTGTCTTCTTGCAGTTCCCTAGAACATTCACTACATGACTTCCATTTTCTTCAACAAATGAGGCAAGGGTGATTTACTACTTATTCAATCTCTGAGCACTTTCATGAATAACAGGGGGGTACAAACAAGAACTAAGTTCTTAGTAATGTTTTCTGTACTTTTGGGCCTACATAAATCCACTTTTCTTCAACTTAGTATTTGACTTATTATTCGTACCCAATGCTGATAATTCTACTGGACCTAGCAGCTGAACCATTAGACATGTATTTACCTCTGTACTTTGATACACCTGATGTGCTACTAGCACTTCTGAGGTTTGGTGTATGCTGCAGCACAGAGCAGCTATAAAAATATCAATATAAAACAGAAGAACCTTATTGAAATCTACTATACAGGGTGATGCTTTAACAAAACAACAATAAAAACAATATGAGTGATATTTCCATGGCTACCTGGAGTGGGTGCCTTTGGCTGGGCAGATGAGCCTAAGGAAGTATAGGTTGTCCAGCTGTTTCTGTGAAGGATGAGGTCTCACATGACAAGATTAAATTTTAAAAAAATGGAATTGGAATCAGAATGCACTTTAGGACTCATTAATTCTGATTGTCATTACATACAATGGTTATTGCAGTGCTGAATCACCAATGAACATTCTCTTTTGAAGCAGAGCAAAAGCACTAGTGTGTGAAAGTCAAAAAGCCAGCCTAAAAGAAGAAATAATAAAAAATGTACCTGGCTGGTATATGAAACAATGCGGTTTGACTCTTTTCCCTTTATTTTCCTGTGACCTGTAGTCCTATGACCATATTTTCTCATTAATGCTGGGACACACACTGGGATTTGCAAAGCTAATCAGAACTGGATTCCTTTATTTCCACCAGCTAAAATCTACAATTTGAGGAAATTTCTGTTGGATCTTGATTAAATATTTTCCAGGGTAATCCAGCAGATAGTGGATATTGAACATAAATATAATATGTCCTTCACATTAGAGCTCAGAGACTTGGTTTGCCAAACCCTTTTCTTTTTATTTATTTATTTATTTATGGTAGCAAATCATCCCTGAAGGTGTCAGAGATGATTAGTTGCATTTGGAACACACCCCTCACCCCCCATCAAAGAAAGAAACAAAAAAAAACTTGGGGAGCAGAATTTTGGAAACATCAAAATGCTTTATATATTCATGGTCCAAATAAATATTTTGATCTGTTGAACTGGATTCATAATGGCATGTAGGTAATGTTCACGAACCAGAGGAGGAGGTCTCTTTTTACTCTTGTCAGGGGCACAGAAGAGGAATGTTGGTTCAAACTATTTTTATGCCTGATATGGTGCAAAGGCTTGAATGTAGTTTTGCTATCTCTCAAATGAAAGTCCCCCTGGATAGATTAATGCTTATGCTGGCATTAATCTCAGTTTCTTCTGCTAAAGTGATTTCTTTGAATTAAATATTCTTTGGCTAAAGAAAGAATAATAATTGCTTTATAGATGGTTCTCTTGCCAGGAAGATGGGGCTGATTCAATATTTTCTCCCCCCCCAAAAAAATCAGTGTATTAAATATGTTTAATATTTTAGTACTGAATCTGAAAATGTTACTTCTATGTTTTTAAGTCTGAATATGACAGTTTAAAGAATGGAATACATTTAAGCCTAACACCGAAAGTTATACCATTGTTCAGTGTTTTTATTAAATAATGTCTCTGTAGTCAGCCTACTTACACCTAAGTATTCATATGGAAAGTACAAGCACTTTCAAAGCTGACAGAAGTTCATTTTATCATTTCTGGGGAAAGAACCAATTAAAAACCCAAACTTTCAGACTTCCTGGTTTCTCAAGACTGATGTGAAAGCCACATATAGTTTTATTAATTTTTCTGGTCATTGATCATCTCACCTTTTAATCAAATTTAGACTTAATTAATAGTAAGGATCAGAATCTCAGCAGGGTTGCACCATCTAACCAGTGCAGCTTTGTCCATCTATGTCTATACCAGTTAAGTATCTGGCTCTTAGTGCTGTATTTAAATGAATTCTATACTAAAATTTTTCTACACAAAAATTAAGAAGAGATTTATTCCATAAACTCTTTGCTTATTTCTGGGGATTAAGGGGGAGAGGGGGAGGAAAGGTTTTAATGTTTTTTTACATAAATATGGTAGCTCTCAAATTGTCACAACAACATTTTGGTTAGATAACTCAAGATACGCCCTGTTTAGGTTATCTACAAAGTTTTATCAGTCCAACAATTAAAATAGATCAATAAAAAATAATCAAACCCTAATGTTCTCAACTCACTAGTAGTTCATAGATTTCTAGTTTTTAAAGCCGCCAGCTATATTAAAGGGTTAGACTCACAAATTGAATCTTCCCACTTAAATACTTCTCTAGGTGCCTAAATACAACATTTAACTACCAGTGGAATTGAAAAAGAAAGATTCTTTAATTCTTCAAGCTTCTAAATTTTCTTAGCACCTCACTTTCCTGTGGTAAAATCCTAGTGGCACTGAATTATTTTAAGATTTTGTTGTCAAAATCCATCATTGTAAATTTTTTTAAGCTTATTACTTCTATATTTTTATCTTTACTTTCCCCAGGTCTTTTTTGTGTAGCTTTTCCTTTTCCTTCTGCTTCTGTGTAAAACATTCAGCTTGATGTTACATTGACGTGGCTAATCAGGTTTACAACTTCTTTTCTGTGCTTTCAAATGTAGAGAGAAAAAATGAGCTATATAATTATCTCTAGATATTTTAAGAAAGAGCAGACTATATTCATGACCTTAAATTAACATATTGCTTCAGGATATGTTTTTTATGAGGTTGCCATCCAAATTATTTTATCTTGAATCAATACTCAAGTGGTATTTTAGACAATTGTTGACTACTTTTAGGCCATGTCTACAATGCCTTCAGGCTAAGCCTGGGAACTCTGTCAGAAAGCATGTCCAGCCAACATGCTCCTTCACAGTGCACTGCAAACTTAAATCTGACAGAATAGCCAATTCAGAATAGCTATGAGTGCTCACAAAGAAGCATGCCTAAAACAAAGACCCTAAGAAGGCTGATGCCCTCATTTTGGGGGTGTTCTAAAATGACTGCACTGCAAAATCTCTATGCTTTGGCATGCCCCAGGTGGGTGGGGCATGGTTTTGGTTGGCAGTGCCAGTCCTGTTTGGTATGTGGGTAGTGTAAATAAACCTCAGTCTATCTCAGAATTGTATCCATAATTTCAACAAGTCTGGAAAAGTGTCTGTGTTTCCAAGCCCCTTTAAATGGTTATACTGGTGACTGAATGAAACTTTGTTGAAGCTGCTGAGTATACCCCCATCCGTCATTATAGATATATGTAAAAAAAATGAAACTCCTTTGTAGAAGAGAACTGAAATGATGTGGTCCCCAGTCAGGAATCTGAGCTAGAAGAGTAGAAGGATTTCACAGGAGGATGGATGGGTATTGTTAGATAAATCTATATGAGTGAAAGAAAGAAGTGCTAAAAGCACTTTAGAAACTGACAGTAGGCAGCTACAGATATGTGCTTATTTAACAAATGTGAGAAAAAGTTGAGAGTGCTTTTGGATAAACTGCAGGCTCGAAAGAATTCTGCAATTGTGAGCAAAGAAACATTCTTTGTTGCTTGGTTGCTTTTATGGTCTGAGAAATAGGCTTTATATATAAAAAGGATTGCATCAAAGAAACACCTGTCTCTATCATCAGTTTACCCCCCTTTAAGGAAACAACCTTCAAGACACCATATTCTAGGTGGGTCAAAAGGGATATACTGAAGTTATGAGCAAGAGGCAGTCTCCAAGAAGACAAGTTATGAGTGGGTATTTCAAATGAAGCAAGATGGAGGCATGTTCAGAAATAATAATTATCCAAAAGGAAATGAAAAAAGATCTAAGCAAGGTCATGACACATTAAGACCAAAAGCAAGATCTATAGCAAGAGTGGAATCCTCAAATGCCATTAAAGTATTATCTGGAGATTTCCCACAAAAGGTTGAAAGGAGCCCCGTTGGTGCAGCAACTACAAAGTACCTAACTGTTCTGTGAAGCTCAGCTTCAACAATCTCAGCCTGAAATGGTGAGATAGATTAATGAGATGGCCAGCAAACTACAATTGGCCAGAAGTTTTCCATGAACCCAGAAAGGTATAGAAAGCATCAAGGAACTCACTAACACAGACCACAGCAGAGACTATGTGTGTGAACAAGCATAACAGGACCTGATTTAGGTTTAGACAGATTACTTTAAGCCACCTAACTCTAAACTGGGAGTGGCATGCGCAGGCATTCACTGTTACTGGGAGTGGTGTGGGGAGCCTGAGATAAGTAACCTGAGACAGGGAGAGACTAGCAGGATGGAGGGGAGCGGGGGCTTGTGAGGCTGCCAGAGGGAGTAGAGAGTCTAAGGAAAAGGTGGGGGTGGCCTGTGCACCTCATGGGGGGGTTCCTTACCTGTGGGGGGAAGGGGAGAGTTGCCTGGTCTGGGGTGAGATGGTATGGGGGGCTAAAAATAACACAGTCAGCGTTGGCAGTTAAAAACACTACACCCCCTGGGGCTAGGGAAGTGGCTGGGCTTTTTCAGGCATAGGGCTGTGCTGTGAATTCATACAGATATTCACTAGACCTGGTTAACTCATTTTAGATTAGGTTAACCCAGGTTGATCTAAAGTTAGTTCACTTCCTGAGGTGACATAACTTAGATCAGGCAGGCCATTTTTGGGTGATATAAGGCCTGAAAATGCCTGGTTAGGTCAATCTAAATATAATATTTGTATGTACCCTGAAGGATCTGAAAAATTATCTTGAGAAGGAATTCAAATGGTTACAAAGAATATGGGAAGTCAGCTGCCTAGATGTGGATTCAGCAAGAAGTCTCATTAAGGCAACTATAACTGCAAGTAGTGGTTTGAGGTAGGGAGATGGACTAACTGATCTCTTGGGGTTCCTTTGCTCCTTTTTTCCTAAGCTTTTAAGAACTTTACATTATTTTTCTGCCCTATTTGTAAACCAAAGAGACCAGCAGCTAAACAATCACACTAGCAATTCAGTGGTCACCCCTTTGTGTAGATTCTGCCCTGGGCACCCAGCTACATTGGTACATCTCTGACAGCTCTGTATCTAATATATGCCATATGATACATGGTATTCTAATGGGAAAAATGGATCCACTGGGTTTGTAAAATAAAAAAAGATGCTGGCTATAAAAAAGAAGGGGAGGTGAGCAAGATTTCTCAGGGTGGACACTGTTACCAAATTTACAACAATCTTTCTTGTGACACATATGATTTAGGTCAGAGCAGAATGAGAGAAATGTCAAATGAAAGCCTGGGATCTAGTTTAGGAAACTGTGCGGGTAGGGGAGAATTAAGGTGAAAACAAATCAGTGGCCCAGTTGTTGTTTAGCAATAAAAATGGGAGCTTGACTACTGAATCCATAATGGGATCAGTGTAGTACCTAGGAATATGAGCACATGCTCAAACGTAATGGTTATTACATGAAAAATAGTAGGAAGGCTGGAAAAGCTCCTATTCCAAAAATGAACTAATGAATAGGTGGTGCAGTGTATGAGGCTTTCTTTAAACAGCCAGCAGATGTTTCCAGATCATGGGCCCTGGATCTTATGGGGGACTTCAATCACCCTGACATCTGCTGGCAGTGCAATAAAGCAGTGCACAGGCAATCCAGGAAGTTTTTGGGGAGCACTGGGGGGAGCTTCCTGGTGCAAGTGTTGGTCGGGCAAACTTGGAGTAGTCTCACAATTTTTGGAGCCCTCTGCAAGATATAGTTGTGGGGCCTCCTAATCCATCAGCAGAGACAACCATAGCAGGGTGCAGGGCCCAGAGCAAATCAGACTGTGCAGGGTCCCCTTTCCCATCCCACAACACACATATGCCGGTAAATGAATGTCCTAGTACATTGGACTGGGGAGGGGTGGCAGCCCAAGTTTCCTGCTGGAACAATTAAACAAACACACAACCTGTCAGGCAGCTGGGCAGGACACACCACAAATATGGCAACCACCATGTGGCAGGTGGGGCTGTGAAGTCTCTGCCTGGTTTTGCAGGACCCTGGCCACAGGTTCTACAGGATAGGATGGGTAAGCCCCGGGGCCATGCTTTTCTTGATCTTCTACTCTGAAACAGGGAAGAATTAGTGGGGAAAGTAAGAGTGGATGGTAACTTGGACAGAAGTGACCATGAGATGATTGAGTTCAGGATCCAAAGGAAGGAAGGAGAACAGCAGAGAATAGGCTCTAGACTTCAGAAAAGCAGACTTCAGTTCATTCAGGGAACTGATGGATTGTATCCCCTGGGAGGCCAATTTGAGTAGGAAAGGAGTCCAAGAGAGTCGGTTGTACTTTAAAGAAACCTTACTGAAGTCACAGGGAGGACAAATGACTAGGAAGGAGTATAAGAGCATTGCTCAGGCAAGCAGGGATGAAATCAGAAAGGCCGAAGTGCTTGGAGTTGCTGCTATCAAGGGACATGAAGGGTAACAAGAAGAGTTTCTACAAGTAAGCTAGAAACAAGAGGAAGATCAGAGAAATTGTGGGTCACTTACTGAATGGGGAGGCAACTTAGTGACAGATGATGTGGAAAAGGCTGGAATACTCAGTGCCTTTTCATCTCAGTCTTCACAGGTAAGGTCAGTTTCCAGACTATTATACCTGGCAGCACAGTTTGGGGAGAAGGGGAGTAGCTGAGAGTAGTGAAATACTGAATAAAGATCTAGTTATAAAAGCTGGATGTATACAAGTCTATGGGGCCAGATGCAATGCACTAAAGAGTACTGAGGGAGTTGGCTGATGTGATTGCAGAGCTTCTGGCCATTATCTTTGAAAACTCATGGCGATCGGGGGAAGTCCCAGACAATTGGAAAAAAGCTAATATAAGACAAGGAAGAAGGAGGATCCAGGGAACTACAGATGAGTCAGCCTCACCTCAGCCCATGGAAAAATCATGGTCCTCAAAGAATCCATTTCTATCAAATGCAGGAGAAAAAGTTGATTAGGAACGGTAAGCATGGAGTCACCAAGGATAAGTCATGCCTGACCAACCTGATTGCCTTCTATGATGAGATGACTGGCTCCATGGATGCTGGGAGACCAGTGGATGTATACAGTGATTTTAGCAAGACTTTTGATATGGTTGTCCACAAACTCAAACCAGGAGGGTAGTAAATAACTGGAACAGGCCACCCAGAGATTGTGGAATCTCCATCCTTAGAGGTTTTTAAGACCTGGGTAGACAAAGACTTGGCTAGAATGAGATATCTGGGGATGATCCTGCTTTGAGCAGGGGGTAGACTAGATGACGTCCCTTCCTACCATAATTTACTATGATTCTATGATTGTATGAATATGTCTAGAAGATAAACAGTGACTGAGGAAGACATTCAGACATAGGAAAAATTGGATTTAAAAATTGGATATTTGGTATCTAAACAAGGAGTTGGGATAATTGAGACAATGGATGAGCTAATAATTAGCGTGGATTTAATATATGTGAGGGCTCTGCAATAAAGTTTACAGAGGCGACAGATAAGTTCAGTCTAAAAAATTCCTTTTATGATATGGCTGAGGGGCTGGGGGAAGAGACAGGTAAGAAATTGGTTCATAACAAATAAGTTGCCCTGTAAGCAGAGGCAGATACCATAATAAAAGCTACATACTATGGTAGGTTTTCACCAAAGAGAAAAATGGGGAGCTATTGAGACCTACTCTGAGCCTCAAAGCTTTGGGTAATTCTAATTTCTTAGGATCTTATGTATATGATATTTCAGTCACTTTCTATTATTTCCTGAAAATTTCTGACAAGAAAAAGAAACATATGGTGTCTATACAAATGCTCCAGGGTGGCTGTGGTGGAGGGAGATGTTTTAATTGGAGTGGTTTTCAGTGGCAGCTCTGGTGAAAACACTACCATGTCTCATGTATTCAGTGTCCCACATTTCAAAATGGTGGCAAAGGTGCTTTATTCAATAAGATTTATAGTTAAAGCACCCCCACCATCATTTTGAAATGCAGAATACTAAATAGATGAGGCGCTGCAGCCCACTGGAGTGTTCTAATTAGAATATTTCAACAGACTCCATTAATTGATTAATCAGGTCTGCTCTGACATGTTCTAATTAGAACATGTCAGAGCATGTGTATAGGCACCCATATATATATTTTTGCAACTATATATATCATTGTAAAATCTGAACTGGTGAATTTAATAACTGTTGGTATATAAAAGAAGAAGGTGAAGGCGGGTACCTAGAATTTCTATTGGATTTTTCTCTTGCAGTATTGTATATTTAAAGAGGCACAACAGAATGGTCTTTAAGAATCTCTAGTTAGAAATCAGGAATTGTTCCCATGATGTAACAAAACAATTCACGTGTTCAGCATAAGAGTAAATCTCAGGGACACACCTCTAAGGCTATAAAAATAAAAACATAAAATTTTAAAGGATTCTTATCAACAAGTACAATATTTGTTACCCCTGATACTAAAGTAGATTCATGCTGAATCTTAAAAATGGGTGTTGTAAATGAAAATGGATACAAATGGTAGCGTAACTAAAGAGGGTGGGGGATAACAACTGAGACACCAGTCCCAGGTGCTCACTCTGGGTGGGGGACAAAAAAAGCAGCAGCTATACTGTGTTAGGGACTCTGATCAGCATGAATCCTGGTTTTCTCTGATAAAAAAATAAATCCCCAGTTTTCAGGTTAAAAAAGTAACCCCAAATCCACTTTTTTCTGTGATTAAAATGAAATGCCACTAATATACACACACACAC
>NW_017729032.1:164121507-164135584 GCF_001723915.1 Gavialis gangeticus | reverse complement strand
AGAGAGAGAGAGAGAGAGAGAGAGAGAGAGAGAGAGAGAGAGAGAGAGATTCATTTTGATCATGGAAAAATATAGATTTCCTGGTCTTTTTGGCTTACTTCTGGACTTTGGCTTTGGATCTGTTCACTGGCCCCTCAACCTGGTTCACCTCTGCTTTTGGACTTTGCCCTGTGGATTGCCCTCAGTACTCAGCATCTAATCCCCAACTCCTGACCCTGGACTGTGTTGTAGACTCTGTTTCTGAATTTCTTTCTGGTTTTCGTATATGACTACCACCATTTGACCCAGCTCTATGTCCCTGCTTTCCTTCAGTGGTCTAACCATTAGGCAAGATTGCCTTAGTTGCAGTCCCTTATTTACTGCCAAAACTACCTCTAATGTATTGGGGGGTAGCACAACCACTGATGCTGTCTGGTGCATGGCTGCCACTCACCGTGTTCAAGCAACCAGTTAATTCTCTGGATACAAATGAGAGGAGGAAATTGTGTTCACATGAGGCATGGAACAATGTCAAGTGATGACTTTCAATGTGTCCAATCATCCAGCCACATCTGAAAGGCTGATGGGGATGTTATTACGTGGCATGATTCTTTCAGATTGTCTCTTATACTTAGCTGACATGCTGATTCATGCTAAAAACTTTGAGCAAAAACTGATAGATTTACAAATGAATGATAATACACTAAAATTTCCCAGTAGGGAACCAAACACAAAGGCAAGCTAGTTGTTTCAAAAGGAGTTGTTTAAAAAATGAGTACAGAGTCAGTGGAGGGGGCAGTGTGTCCACTGACAAATTAAAAGCCTTAAAAAGCTGGCCAGCTCCCCAGGCTTTCACAGAAGTGAAAAACTCTGTTCCCATTACATAAGGTTTATTTGTGGATTTGCCAATATTGCATAACCACTTCATCGGTAAAGGGATAGGAAAATTATTTCTGTGGTCAGCAGAATGATTTATCATTCCAAAGTTTAAAAAAATATCTTGTACAATTGCCTCTTTCCTAGCTGGCTTGTATTTCAAGAGGTCAGGGCACAAGGCAATACAGTTTAAACTATATCAAAGTGGATTTAAAACAAATCTCAGGGGGAAAAACAAAATAATAAAAAAAAAGCTTCCTAACTGTAAAAAGCAGTAGAACAATAGAAAAGTTGCCCAAGGAAGTCATGAAAGCTTCTTCTCTGGAGGTTTACAAAAACAGAAAGGATAGACATTATCTGAGAATCACAATTCCTTAATCTGTGCTGGGGTTGTGATTAAATGACACTTGAATTCCTTCCAAATGTATCTCCTTCATATTGGACAGAAATTCTACATCTTATGCTTTCATGTTATTGTTTTAACACAAGATCACAGAAGACCATAGAGGGGAGCTGGGTATTGCCAAATGTTTAAATTTTTCATAGACAAAGTGTTGCAGCAAGCAAAAGCAACTCCTGACAGTAATTAAAATCACATAGTATTTTTAACATTGTTATTGGAGGATTTTTTTTTTTTAAGATAGACTATAGATCTCTTCAAGGCCTCTTTAGGTTTAGGAATTGTACGGAACATTTCAGGATAGTTGGGAAAAAATGTTAGTGGCATGGCATGGGCCATGTGTAGACAAAATGAGAGGGGTGTGTTCATGACACTTTAAAGAGGGCTAAACACTTTTGCACCACTTTAATGGTGTCAGTATTTGCACACCTCTGCCATGTATTACACATTAATTACAGCCTCTGTAGAAAATTCAGCAGCATAATGCACCTTAAATGACTTGGGATGCAGCAAGTTTTCTGCCCCTACAGCTGTGGAGCAAAGCACTGGGCCCCATGCAGCTCCACAGCTCTGCAGGAAGCCCTGCTGGCAGCCTGGCAGCAGTGCAGGAAATCAGGCTCTGCCGAAGAAAAGTGGCAAACTTGATCTTTTTTTTTTCCCTCCTGGAGCCTGCCTGCCTGCCTGAGCTGTGCGGGGGCCTGGTGCTTCCCCACATGGCTGTGGTGCCCCCCCCGGACTGCCTGAGCCAGGTGCCTGCAGGTGGGTTCCACCTGGGGGAGGGAGGCGCTGCTGCTGCAGATGGAAGTACCAGCTCCCCCACCCCCCGCAGTCCAGGGACCTCTCCACTCACTGGCAGCTCACCGTCTTCTTCACACTGGAGAGGCAGGTACGTCAGTGGGGTGTGTGTATGATACAGGGTGTTAACCAGCCCTAAATTGAAGTGGTGTTTTTTAAAATCCTCCTGTTTCATCTACACACGCCCATGATCTCTTGATACACAAGGCCCTTTTGATGCCATTTCCTGTCCTCTTTCTACCAATCTATTTTCCTAACCACTTAAATTCTAAAAAGAAAGGTTTGAGCTGAACACAGATTTCACCTGTATGATGAAATTTAGCCAGTTCTATAACGGGCAGTGGAAACTAGTGTATAGAGTTCAATTACCTCATGTTGGAGAATTAAATGACCTGCACATCCAGAATTCTGATGGAAATGCCATGTGAAATTGCAGGCCTAGAAATGGATTTTAAATTAATCTATCATGTTCAAGATGGCTGAAGAGTAGCAAATAAGGTAAAAAGAAGATACAAAGATAACTACAGGTTTTTAATCTGACCTAATAAATATACAAGCCTCTAGAACTTTGAATGAAAGTTCTTGGAGTAAATGCTTGGGCATAATGCAACATGATTTAATAAAAGTGGAGTAGTCCATAATAGTTTGGTATCTTTGATAGATAACTTATTTTCTAAAGAAATGAAATGCAATAGAATAATCTCTCTAGAATTTAGGAAAGAGTTTGCTAGGATACCACATAGAAAATTATTGCTTAAACTAAAGGAAAAGGAAACAAGGACAAAAAATGATAAGGATCATAGGAACTGGTTAAAAGAGAGGCAACAATAATCTCCATTAGAAGTAGTATCTGCCTGGAGAAAGTTTTTCAGTAAAATCTAGTCATGTCATGGGTGTATGAGTATAAGGATTGACTGGTGCATAGACCAGTCCAAGGCAATTGCAACAGGTCAAGGGTTTACTGGAGTGGAACCCAAAGTCAAGCCAGATGTCAGTCTCAGTCCAATGTAACAAGGATCAAGACACAGTCATGGTCAGGTCCAGCAGCTAATTCAGACCAATAACTTCAAGACACAAATGGGAGCATTGGCAGCAGCAGAAATTCCTTGATTCAAGAATGATCTTTACCATGGCTCATTGATGGGTCCTGAAGTGGTTTAAAAGTCCAATCTTTGAGCTGAAAATCCATCCATAGAAGTTTCAGGTCTTTTCACAGGGGAGAACAGGTGGAAGGCTGGGACTCTTCTCCTTTTCTTTCCCTGCTTTCTCTTCTCTGCTTTGAGGGCAAGGCACTACCTCAAAATGGGCTGCTGCTTGGTTGTGGTTGCAACACCACTGGAGTTGATTGGCAGGCAACTCATTCCAGATCTTAATGTCACCATCCATTTACTTGAAGTATACCTTCAATGTGTCCTTTTAGCATTTCCTCTGGCCACCAGGAGATCCAAAGACATTACTTAGCTGGTAGCAGAGCACTTGTTCTGGGAGTCAGGAGTCAGGCATCATAACATAATGCCTGGTCTAGTGAAGTTGGTGTTTGAGGATCATTGTCTCCATGTTTGTAACATTAGCTTCATCAGGAATGTTGACATTTGCATGGCAATCTTCCCATTTGATGTGGAGAATTTTTAAGAGGCATAATTAGTGATATCTCTCCAGGTTCTTCATATGATGACGGTAGGCAATTGATTTTTCACATGTGTAGAGGAGAATGGGGATGATGACTGCATTGTAGACCTGGGCTTTGGTGTCTTTTCAGATATTGCAATGAATAAAGACAATCCAAAGTTATTTTCCAAAAGACACACTAGTGCATCAGATCACGTGCTGGATCTCCTCATCAGTGTTCACTCTCTGAGAGATGCGGGTACTGATTTAGAGGAACTACCTTCAGGGTCTTTCCTTCGATGGTAATTTGTGGAGGGGGGAGGGAAAGGGTGGGATTACATTCATGTCCAGGGACAGGCTAATAAAGCACTTTAGTCTTCTTGATGTTGGGAGAGAATTTTGGTAGGCTTCTACTAAAGGTTTCTAGCACAGTTTGGAGGCTTTCCTCAGTGCGCACAAAGATGGTGCAGTCCTTAGCATAATGAAGATCAAGGCTATTTATTTTGAGTACTTTGGTCTTTAAGTGAAAATGTCCTAGACTGAAAAATATTCAGTGTTCCATTCAGTATTCAGTGTCAATTGTGGAAGGAAGGTGGTCCTTAATGAGAACCAGGATGACTGTCAAAAAATGGAGAACAGAATTAGGGCAATGATGCATCCTTGCTTGACCCCATTTCAGATGACAAATGGGACCTGTCTCTGATCTACTACAAAGAACAGTCACAGATGTAGAGAAGTCTCAAGACCTTGATGTATTTTTATGGACACCTAAATGTGTCCAGTACTTTCCACATGGCTTTGCAATTGATAGAATCAAAGGCCTTAGTGAGGTCAATGAAGGCCATGTACAAATCCTGATGTTGTTCCCAACACTTTTTTTGGATGTTGCAGGCAACAAAGATCATGACAACTGCCTCATTGGATAGTCTGAAATCACACCAAGACTCCAGTAGGATTTCCTCAGAAAAAGTTAAAAGATGGTTCAGAAAGATGTGGGCAAGGATTTGCCCTAATGTGGAAAGGAAGCTAGGATAATAGTTCCCACACACTGACTTATCTTCTTTCTTGAAGATAGTGACAATGTTGGCATTGCTCAGATTCCCAGAGATCTCTTTGTTTTGCCAAATTCAAAAAATATGTTTGTGAAGTCTCAGTGCCAGTTCCTCTGCCAACCTTACAGATCTCAGAAGGTTTGCCACCTGGTCTAGTAGCTTTGATGTTCTTGGTTTTCACTTCACTGCAGGGCTTTTGTTCATTGCTCTAAGAAAGCATGTTGTCTCCTGTGGTAGAAGTCTGCTCATAACCTTCTTTAATACGAGGAAGCTAGTGTGCAGAAAAAGCAGCCACATGATCTTGATAAGGTGGCCACTTGGGCCTAGTGGCAAGGGGTAACTCTAGACAGTGGGAGATCTCCACCTTGCTGCAGCTTTCTTCTGTCCTTAAATCTATTGAGTTCCTGACATGTTTCTTCTGCCTGATCAGCCATAGAGGACTCAGGGTTGGACTATGGTTTGTTTGGAATCTCCCCTCAGGCCTGTTCTCCCTGTGTGGCCTTTCAAGAAGTATGATACTCTGAGTGACAGCTCTGAGGATCATTTACAAGCTTCTCTAGCACTACAAGGTCTTGGTTCACAGAGAGGGGAATAAGAGTAGTCAGAGGTAGGGCAAGTAGGAGCATCCAAGATGGTCGAAGCTACAGGTTCAGAGCACAGCCAGGTTCAGGAGTTCAAAAGGTCTTTTGCCTAGACAGCTTGCTGCTGTTTAGGCGTGTCTTATGCAAGCACATGTGGGTAGGGTTCTTGTCTTGTGAGATGATTCAATCCAATTCCCTGATGATATCTAGCTGGGGACCTGGGACTGGTTACCTCATTACAAATTAATCACAGGATGATAAGAGATCAGCAATGTATTGTGGACCTGAAGTGTACATATAAGCATGTATCAGGGAAATGTTTACAATACAGATAAGAAACACCAATACAATTCAAGAAGGCACTACTGAAACCTTTTCTAGAATACTGTGTTCAGTTCTAGTTGATCTATCTTCTTTACTGTTAAGAAACCTTTTTCTAGTAAGAAATCTTCAGGAAAGATAAATTCAAACTGGAATAGGTGTAGAAAAAGGTTTCTAGGAACACTGTGAAAATGAACAGCTACCTTATGAGAGAGACTAAAAGAGATTGGCTTATTGATCTCAGCAAAACAAAAGCTAAAGGCATGATTGCCCTTATATTATTGAAGGGTAAATATCAGAAACACAATTTAAACTAAAAACAGATACTGGTACTAGAATGAATGGGTATAAAATGGCAGTGAATAAATTTAGACAGGAAAGTAGAAGAAGGTTTCTTAACAGCAAAGGAGTGCAGTCCTTGACTAGTTTCCCAGCAGGAGTAATGGCTATCAAACACATAACCATCTTTAAGATGCAGCTTGGTCAGTCAATTAAAGTACTATATGACTTTGTTACCTTCAACAGCAGGTGACTGAAATCAGTGACTGAGAGCATTTCATCTAGATCCACGTTCCTAACTGCTATAAAACACGGTGGTTTTAGAGTCCCAGAGATGGCATTATGTTTATTTTAAAAGTGTCATAATGCACATCAGCATTCACAGACAATCCAAACTTTATTTCTTAAGGTTTACTTGGATATTTCTGATTTAGCTGCCAGGTGCTCTTGCTTGAAATTTCTGGTCACCATTCACAGCTTTTGGGGCTTGTTCAGGCTGCACCAAAGCACATACATAAAAGTATTGCATAGGTTTTACAAAAAGTGGCTGATTTCACTGCTGTGGATGGAAAGACAGGCTCTTCTTTGTTACATTATCTTTTTTTTAAAAAATCTGACCCATGCATACAAAATTATGCACAAATATCTATACAGTTTTTGCATAAGATCTAATACAATAGATGGAAGCACAGGTACAATACAAGAAAATAGTAGCACAACAAGTAGAAGTTTAGAGTGATTGAACAGTCAGGATAGCTTATGTGCTAGCAGTACACTAAATTTAATAATAAAACTGGCCGTTGTACAACAGTATCTGAGAACTTGTTTCTCTGATATTCACTGTTTCTATGTAGCTGTTACTGTTAAATTATCAGTGGGCTGATAACTTTGTCAGACAAACAGTTGCTTCATGGTTAAATGTTCTTTCAGTCTTTACCTCCCTCCTATTTTTACTCTATAATACAATTACCAAAGACAATAGCTGCTTGCAGAGTGATCAATCTTGATAATACAAGTCTTGTCAAGGAATAGAAGCATTTCCTGAAATTTGGGTGGTTTCCCCTCTAAGCTTTTTTTTCAAAGGATCCTTATTTCTCTAGAATGTATGAAGCTTGAGGCAATTTTCAAACTCTAATTTGTATTTGATTTTGTCTTTTAAAATGCAACTGTTTGTGTCAGATTTGTAAAGCAATCTGCTCCTTTGAGTAACTAACCCAAGAATATAAATAATAAGCGTGAGAATAAATCATCATTATGAAGACATGGTGGAATAGTTCACATGGTCATAGCATGGTCATGGATGGGTATAAATTGATCAAGGAGATGTGGGGGGCAGCAGGGAAAGAAGGAGGTACTACCTTATACATGTGATCTGAGATAGGATATGAAGTTGAAAATGTCTGGTTTAAGGGGAGAGAGGAGAGCAGCAGAGGGGAATGTCATAGTGCGTCTTGTATAGGCCACCAGTCTTTAAACAACTGACAGAAGCATCCAAAATATAAGATATGGTTTTCATGGGGAACTTTAATTATTGGGACATCTTCTGGGAGGGAAACACACCAGTGCACAAGCAGCCCAACAAATTCGTATTGTGTTTTGGGGATAACTTTTTGATACTACTGCTAAGCAAGCCAACAAGGTGGAGGAAGCTCTTCTCAACTCCTTGCTCATAAACAGGGAGGAACTAATTGTGAACATGAAGTGGAAACTAACATGGGTGACAGTGACCATTAAATGATAAGACTCTGAGATCCTAAAAGGAGAAAGGACAGCAGCAAAATAAAGACACTGGACTTCAAAAAAGTAAACTTTAGCAGATAGGGGTAATTGGTAGGCATGATCCCCACAGAGGAAGTCTGAGATGAAGAGGAATCCAGGAGAGCTTGTTGTACTTTAAGAAGACTTTTTTAAGGGTGCAAGAGTAAGTTATTCCAATGTGACAGAAGAACGCTAAGTGTGACAGGAGATCAGCCTGGCTAGACAGGGATCCATCTCTTCAGTGAGTTGTAACTCAAAAAGGAATCATACAAAAAGTGGAAATTTAGCAGTAAGGAAGAGTATAAGAATACTACATGCAGGGAGAAAATTGGGAAGATCAAAGCACGTTTTGAGAAGCAGCTAGCAAGGGACTGGAAAAATGTTCCACAATTAGCCAGATAAAATTCAACAAGGAAAAGTGTGGCACTTGGGATAGAATAATTGCATGCACAGATACAAACTGGGGAATGTTTGATTAGCCTGAACTACTTCAGATAAGGACGTAAAGGTTACAGTATGCCATAAGCTGAAAATGATCCAATGGTGTTCTTGTGAAAAAGGCTAATAGTATACTGGGTTGTATTAACAGGAATGTCAACTGCCAATCAAGGGAAGTTATTCTTTCACTTTATTCCATTACTCATGAAGCCTCCCCTGGAGTACCCCAGTCCAGTTTTGCCCCCCATACTTCAAGAAGGTTGTGGAGAGTTTGGAGAGGGTCCAGGGGAGAGCAACAAAAATTATTACAGGCTGGGAAAGCATGACTTATGAGAGAAGGCTGAAAGAGTTAGGATTACTTAGTCTGGAGAAGGAAGATAGTGTAGGAGGGAGGTTGATAATAGTCTTCAAATAAATACCTGAAGGGAAATGATAGGAACAATAGAGATGAGCTTTTATTTGTGGACATAGGTACCAGGACAAGGAGTAATGGACTCAAGCCACAGCAGATAAAATTTAGGTTGGAGATTAGGAAGAATTTTTTGACTATGAGGGTGGTCAAGCATTAGAACAAGGTACCTAGAAACATAACGGATTTTCTATCCCTGGAAATGTTCAAGAGCAGGTTGGATAGACACTTTGTTGGGATGGTTTAGTTAGTGATGATTATGCCTTGAGCAGGGGGTTTGTCTAGTTGACCTTCTGAGGCCCCTTCCAGCCCTACTTTTCTATGATCCTATGATCTCTTCACCCTATTGTCTCTAGAAATAAATATAAAATGATCATACACAACCCTATATAAATTATGACTTGTCAGTTTTCAGTTTCTTGACATACAAGGCTGCTTTCCCATATGACATCACTAAAAAAACCCAAATAACCTATTTTTTCCTGTTTCCTGCATATTTATGCAATTGGAGATGCAGATAAGATGCTGGCTTATCAAGCAAGCATTTCTACAAAAGTGTATTGATTAGAAGAGTATTACTAGAGAAGGCAAGCCTAATAGGAATCTGAACAGATACATTAACAGTAAAATAGTTTTTTTTGTTTAATGGAAGAATAAGCAAGTTACTTCTGCTCAACCATGCTACTTTTCACCAAAAACATATTTTTCTTCCTAAAGTAAAAGCTTTAGAGTTTTCAGCATTGACATTTCTGTCTAATAAAAGGTTTTATACTGGAATTCATTAACCTTCTTTGACACCAGTGTTATACAAGACTTTACTAGTAATCAAGAGTTATGAGGCAAGAATTTTTGTGGATGATATCTTTTATTGGACCAACTTCATAGTTGGGATAGACTTAGATAAGCTTTTGAATACCATTTTGAATACGGAAAAAAAATAAAACATGAACTCTGGCAAGTTAAATGTAAAATTGTAATAAAACAAGAAAAAAAAGAAAAAATTTGAAGCAACTTGCTAGGGGCATAAAAAACTAATAAACTATGTGTGTGAAAGACAGAGACAGAGACAGAGAGTGGGGCGGGGAGGGGGCGGGGAATGGGAGAGAAGAGAGAGAGAGAGATTTAGAACCAGGAAGCCTGTCAAGGATTCAGTGAGGCCATCAGACAATCAGAAATTAAAAAGGAACACTCAAAGCAGATAAGGGCATTTCAGGGAAGCTAAATATATTCTTTACATTAGTATTCGCCATGATGGAAGGTATTAGGGAGAGATTCTTATACTGGAGCCACTCATTCCACATAGGTAGAATAGATTTAAGTTAACCAGGTTAGAGGAAACAGATCAACTGAATAGTAACCAATTTCTAGGATCAGGTGTTTTTCATCATGAAATGGATAATGAGAAATAATTCAGGACTCTAAAAGACCAAGCTATGGTCTGACTATGGAAAAATGCAGAAGGATCTCATAAAATTGAGTGAATTGGCAAAAAAATGGCAGATGAGTTCAATGGTTGTAAGTAGAAAATGATGCATATGGAAAAAAAATAACTGGAGACACACATGCAAAGTATGATGTCCCCTACTTTAGATGTTACTATTCAAGAAAGAGGCCTTGTAGTTAATGTGGATAGTACTCTGAAAATATCAGCCCAGTGCTTAGAAGCCCTCAAATAGTCAAATACAATAAAATCCCTTTTATCTGACATTTGAGTAACTGGAACACTTTATTAACTGGAATTTCCAGCCAGCTGGCTGGACATGGGCAGGAAAGGGGGAGACAGGGAGAGGTTCATGCATGGCGGCGGCTGCCACAGCCACCCACCACCCTGTGCTGCTGCCACTTCGCATGTGGCTGATGCCACTGCTCCCCATGTGGCTGCTGCCACGACTCCACATGCAGCCACTGCCACCATCCCTCCACTTCCACATCCGGTTGGAAAACCCTGTGCCTCAGGTAAGCAGCATTTTTAGGTTACCGGCACTCCCCATTCTCCACTCATGCCGGATAACAAGGATTTTGCTGTAGAATGTTTGGAATAATTAAAAAGGGAACTGAAAACAAAACAGAAAATTCCACGAAGACATAATTTGCTTTAGAGAATCTGATTCAAAGCTGTTTAGCAGCCAACAGGGTAATTTCTATTAGCATGATTCATGAAGTTCAACTGGTTCTAATTAGAGGCTGGCCCATGCTTCAGAGAAATTGGTTTTCATGGGCTCTGAAGGCTTGATCTCTTTTTAATGCTTAGAAGCACGTTAAATTTTAAGAATGATTCTCTTGAAAGTGTTCACTTTTCACAAATGGCAGAATTTTATTTCACCTTACACACCTAAAAAGCAAGTATCTAGCCATGAATTAGCTGTTTCTGGCACTTATGAGTACTTTACACAGCAGCTGCAGGTGTGCAAACATCCACATACCTACTGACAGCCCCAGAATGGTGATGCTTTGGCTGGGCAGGTATACAATGATGTACACTTGCTCAGGCTTTGGCACTTACACTATGCATGTAAAACAAGTTAAAATAATGAAATTGTAGCTGAACAAAGCCCCATAACCAGCAGGTAGGTGCTAGTGTAACAGGGAACCCAAGTCCTGTTACTGTAAAAAGGCTGAAAGATAAGCAAAATTGACAACACCCTTTAAGAAGGCCCAGAGAGCAAGGACTTGTAGGGAACATAGCTTCAAATGAGACTATGAGTTTCTCTCTGAAAGGCTAGCCAGGAAGGAATCTCTGGTCTGTAGACTGCAAGGTTGATAAAAGTTGGGTACGTACAGTAGTAAGCAGTCTTGGAGGAGTAGCTGGTAGGGTAGCAGAGTTGCCAGTTTCTAGGATGGACAGATTATTTGACAGGAACTTCAACAAGACTACACTCCAGATGAGGAAGGAGCTGAGGGTGTCAACCAGCCTGAATCTGCTCTATAATTATCTGACCCAGGACTGGAAACCCACTGCTTGCAGAATCAGCAGAGAGTGATGAGGCTTTAGCTAAGATAATTGATGCCCCAATGTCAAGGCTGAGTGGCAGGCATCAGATGACTGAGAGGGGAGGAGCTGTTCAGTATACAGGCTTGCCCCAGGGCAGAGGGAAAAGATATGGAAACCCTGGTCTAGACAGTGAGGAAGAACTGCAAGGAGGGATAATACAGTTTTCCCCTAGGTAGTAAATGTCCCTGGTTAAGATGTTGCCTCATGCTTGATTTTGTTTCCCTATTCAGGCTGTCTTTTTGTTAGGAAGTAGCTTACAGTGGACGGAGAGCAGCTGAAAAAAGGATGGTTTTCAATGCTGCACAGAAGACAACTGTAGAGTACATTGTGATTATTAACTCTGTGAGGAACAGGGGCCTGGAGAAAGAGAGGCTGAGGCTGACAATATGAGCCAGAATCAGTGAGTCAGGGCTAAAGTCTGCAGCCAGAGAAAAGTGGGTTAAATCTGCGAGGGCTCAAGACTAGTTAGAACAAATAGAGCCAAAGGGGCAGAAACTTATGAACCAGAGCTCTGTAGACACTTGGCCTAACACTTGTGAAATATAGGTCTGGTTCTGGGGATGGTTGGGGGCCAAAATAAGTTCCCTTAAGGCAATTAGTGCCCTAGGGCACAGGTAAGGCTAGTTTGGCCACTAGTGGTGCATTCAGGGCAAAAGTAGCTGCAGCAGGGTTAGGCAAGTAAGATAGAATAAAAATAGCACTGCAAATATCACTCCGGCAGCATGGGCATCCTCCTCCAGTACTATTATGACTATCAAGGCCTGGCAGATGAAGGGGGTATTCAGAGCAACTGAAGTGGGGCAGGTGAACATGGCCACAAGGAAGCATGACATTCACTTTTGGGCCAGCCCTGCCACAGATGCTGGAGTAGAGGTGTCTCAACTTTTAGACCTATAGTTTAGTGGCTGGGACATTCACCCAGGAAGTGAGGCATCCAAGTTCTAGGCCTCTTCACCCAGAAGAGCTTTCAACAGTTAGGGTATGTGGCATGTGAGCACATATGGTTTAGGTAACTGAAATAGGATTCTGCTAGAAATGTCTGAGATGTGCATTACTGTACAGGAGTTTGAAGACAATAATATATTTGCAACAGTAGATATTATCAGTCCTTTTTGGAAGGCACCACTTGTCTAACTAAGACAAATTTGCATTCACTTTCTCCCATTTGAGTCTTAGAAGCTCTCCTGAGAAGTTGAATAGGCCAAAACACTGAATAAATTGTTTTTGTTTTGTTTTCTTGTTTGTTTTAGCAAATTGTTTATTTTGATGTGGTGAGTTGTTCAGTCATCCAAAACTGCTAGCCTTGTCAAGGACTGAAATTTTAATTCTCTGGCACCTCATAGTATACTGAGAAAAACATCATTCAGAATTGGAATAATGCATTCAAATTTCTGGAGCTTTTTTCCCCAAAGAAAGTTAAGGGGAAAAAGTTTTGAATCATTGAAATATTTTTATTATCACATTTTTAATGGTTTGGGTTTTATTTATTTGCTTATATTTATATATGTAAATGATATTCTATTTATGAATATTTAATATATTAATATACAATATCAACATTAATGTTATGCTAAAATATGAAAGTCAAAATGAAATACTACCAATAATTTAGCATTTTAATATTAGTAAAACAAAAATAATCTAACTTAGAAAAAAAAAAGTCCTGAAGCTTAAAAGAGTGTCCCTCTCCCTTGGAATGGTGGAACAACAAGCGCATCACCCAAGTGGTCGGCGAGTGGATGTGGTGTAGGGGAGGTGGAGCCCCAAGAAACACTGGCACTCCTGTGAGTAACCCATCTTTGCGTTAATAAGGGAAGAAGAACACCACTTAATCGCCTCCTTCTCTTCAGGTAATAACAATTTATGGTGGGGGAGCTTGGGAACCCTGTGACAGCCAGAACTGAAGAAATGAATAAGCAATAAATATGTGCTTCTTGGAGGCATTTGGAATTTTTGTCTAATGTAAAGCTTGTAAGTTTGTAACCCGCAAATGTAACTTGTAACTGTTCGTGGAACTGACTGGGCCTCAGATACAAAGCTATAGTTGTAAGATTAGCTGATCTAATGTTTTTTGCTCAGAGTTCAGCCTTGATGATAAAAACTGGATCCAGCCACTTGACACACCCAGCACATTCCAGAAAAGCATATCTCAAGAAAACATAGAGAAATCTAGAGGGGTTGGATTTAGGTGGAGTAATGTTAATTTCAAACCTAAAAATGCTGTATTGTAATTTGCTTATTGGATAAACCCAAGTTTGGGTAGTAACCTTTTATGATAATTTTTAACACCTTTTAATCCCATAGGGTAACAGGTATAGGGCAAGATTGTGAGTGGCTCTAAAGCCAACAGATTAGCATAAAACTAGGTACAAAAAGCATGTGTATCAGGTAACCAACAGGAAGGAGAGAACAGAATGATAATTGCTTTTCCAAGCCTGGACCTGAACTCCCAGTCTGAGTGAGGATTGGATCCTGATCAAGGGACCTTCCCCAGTAATCCCTCCAACAGTGTCGATCGGGGACGCCTGACTTCGCTGGAATCACTTGGCGCACACCTGGCCTCGAGGGACTATCGATAAGTTGCCAACC
>NW_017729032.1:164109846-164116507 GCF_001723915.1 Gavialis gangeticus | reverse complement strand
TAAGTTGCCAACCCATGTCTGTCTATTTGATGTTTTAAACAGCCCAGTGGCTAATACCCTCGCATTGCCCAGCTAGCCTGCGACAGATTGCTCTATCTGTTGTTATTATCTGTTATTATTTACTATTAGATCTTTAATACTGCATTATCTGCTTATTGCATTATATTTTTCTGTTAACGGTTGTGTTTTTGCAAGCTAAAATAAATTTGCCTTTTCTTCACTCCCAACTTTGCCTCCTCGATCCTGAACCAAACAGCCAGGTGGCTGATACAGTTGCAGCACCCAGTCAGCCTGCAATTAAATTGATACACTCACAGTGCCCAGCTGGCCTATGACAGGACCTTGACCTAGGGGGCAGTGTAGTACTCACAGCGTCCACTAGAGACACCACACTAAGGAAGGGACCTATGTAGGATCAAGTCATCTAATTTCAAAAGAGTAACCCTGTATATATTTTACCAATTTCCTGAGTGAAAGATGGACTATTGACCAAACCAGGTGGAAATTCCCATCACTCTCCAGTTGGAGCTGGGCCACAAGGCTGCCAAAATGTAAGATTCATGAGGCCAGACAGAAACAAAGCAAAGTGGGCCCTGACTCTGTAGTCTACTGTTTAAAACAGTAGATGTTTTATATTACACAGCCATTGGTTCAAAATAGGAATGACCTGAACTTTAGTGACAGGAAACAATTTTTTCTCTCCTCCCCCTTGTCACATATTTACTTGTAAGTCCCATAAATCCTACAGTCTTATGCAATTAGAGCTATCCAGTGGCCCCACTTCAATAGGAAAGATGAAGTGTATCCCTCCTTTCACCACTGAGGCTAAGCTAGTGATCATTTCACTGTGTTAGGAATTGTGAAGTATGAGTTCAAATACCATCAGGGTGAAGATGAGCTACAACCCAGGCTTCCCAGCACTGCATATGAGTGCTCTCATTATTAGAGTCTTGGACAGAAGATGGATATCATTATTTCGCTCCTACCTTCCAATTGGGACTAGCTATAGTAGACTGCAATGAATTTGGGTGTGTAGTTCAGCCAAAGTCAGGGGCCTATGTTTTGGGAGAAGACATACATTTCAGATACATCCCCATGTTTAGTGTTTCCCCATGATTTCTCTATCCTCCAGGTATTCTGAATCACCCTCGGAAGCAGCTCACTCATTCTCTGTAATGAGTACCAGGTGTCTGAACATCAACAAAATGGATAACTCTTCAGAGGTATCTCTCTGTCATGAAATCTATGGAAATTCCTTTTGCTTTGGAGATAAGGTAAACACTGTATTTTTGTATTCTCAGCACCAGTACTTATGTCTGTTTTTTAAAGAAGCTGTTTTCTGTACATTTTCACCTCACTGTATTGTATGACAGGTCAGAAGACATGGCATGGCCAACATATCATTACTTTTGAAAAGTTGTTGTAGGGCTCAGGAAACTAGGTCAGTTACTTGAAACAAATGAATACTCTGTTACTGATAATTTATTATATCACTTTTAACTACACATTTTCAAAAAGAGAGGGAGATTAGCTTTCAAACTTAGAAGTTTACTACAGCTCTCCCTATAGGTTCAACAAATGGTAGGTCTATTTTTAGATAGAGTGATTTCTAGAGACCACACAGGTCTCACTTAAAGCTTCATTTTTCATAATTTTCAGGTTCACAAATGGATTAACATATACTATTCCAGTCTCCACTTGCTGTTTCTGTCCATTCTTTTCTTCCCTCCTCCCACTCAGATTGTACAGAATACACTGCTGGTGTAAGATGAGTGATATCTGTTGTTAATAATTATATTGTGTTTATTATTCTAGGTGTTAATAATTACATTATATTTATATGATCTCACACTGACAGCAATCTGATCATCTGTTTGTCAGTGATTAAATGTTTATTCCCTTAGCAAATTCATGGTTTGTTTTTATCTTCAAACTCTGAAGGTTGTGGAGGCTACTGCAGTGGAACTGGGTGATGGTTGTACATCTTCACTCTCACCATGGTGTAATTTTTACGGGAACAAAAAACCATGAAATGATACATTTTACAACTTGTCAAACACACACACATACACTTACACACACACACACTTCTGCAACAACAGGACCATAAGTAAGCTACCATATCAATAGAAGAAAAGGGGTTAAAATATCTAATTGTTTTAGTAAAATGGATTTTTGATAGCTTAGTAAAAGACTGGATAATCTATACTGAAAGCAGGATAATATAGAGTGGCAAAAGGTATCAGTGATGAAAAACTCTGGCAGTTTTTTCCCCCTGAGTGTAATGGGGCTAAAACCTGCAAATTGTTGTGAATCCTAATAACTACTGTTAAATCAGCAGACAAAAACATTTGCTGACAATGTGAAAATTCTACAAAAACCACTTATCCCCAAAGCTGCTGCTGATTTGCAGAACATTTCTTCCTTGTAGATAAAATCAAACAGAAAATGAAATAAATTCTGAATATATGGTTTGATTAAGGAAATTAACAGACCATTGACATTTTGGAGAGAGCATAAACGATACATTAAAATACCAGTTAGCATATGGTATTCAAATGCAACTATTCAGAGTTTTGGCTGAGGCTGATTTGACCCTACAGTAGGCACATCTGCACAAGATGCTTTACTGCATGGTAGTGTAGCTTACTGCACAGTAAGAGTGGGCATCTACACATGCATACACTTACTGCACAGTAAAATCTCTATTTGTGGATAAATTTGCTACCTGCAAAAGCAAGTAGCAGATTTACTCATGAGTAGTTACTATGCAGTAATGCATGTATAGAGGCCAACTGGTAGAAAATTTGCTCCCCATCAGCCCTGGGTGCTGCAGGCAATTGCCCAGACCAGGCAGCACAGGGAAAACCACGCAGAGGCCCAGAGAGCTGGTGTGGGAGCCATGATGGCCTTGTCACCAACACTATACTTCACGTCCCAGGGCCGCAGTTGATCACAGGAGAAGACTGGTGACCAGGTGAGGTGGAGGTGCAGCAGCAGTTTGTACAGGGCAGGCACTCCAATGCCCATATCTGCAAGGGACCAGTGGAAGTGTGAGCATAGCCAGTTGGCACTGCAATGCTGCATAAAGTTTAAAGCCCTGCAGGCACAGTGGCTTTCCTTCTCTGATCACAACCACTGGTCAGGGAGTTCCCGCAAGACCATGCTCTTTATGTGGCAGCTGACAGAGATCTTCATGCCCAGGGACCCAGGCTGCAGCCATGCTATGTCCAGTGGTTACTCAACACCTCTCCTCCAAGAATTTGTTTGATGCCTTTTTCATTCTTAGTGTTTTGTAGCACAAGACCTCTCACTTGTACTCAGGTAACTCAGGAGGACTTAAAACTCAAGGAAAAAGGTGAAGTTACACATTACATACTAAGGGCACTTAAAATGTGACTGGCTGTGTGTTAAAGCTCATTCAGGCTCAGAAGCCTGATGTTGCACTGAGCCATGCTGAGCCAGGCTGGGCCAGGCCCATGCAATATGTACAGGCATCGCTGGGTGCCAGGCAGCTGGGACTGAGCCACGTTGCACTGTGCTGCCCCACACTGCCCCACACTGTGGGTGGGGGCTGTGTCAGGAGGCTCCGAGCACCCTGATGGGCACTGCTGCTGCAGGTGAGCTATGGGCCATGTGGAGGGGGGGCTGGGGAAATGTGGGGGGGCATATGGGCCCTATGGGCTGCCCCCCACAGTCCCCTGCCATCCTCCCCACTGCCTACTTACCTGGAACAGAGCCCAGATCCAGGTTGCTGAAGCCTGTATTGCTGTTTGCCCTGCACAGGCAAGCAGGGTGCTGCAGCATTGGGGCACAGGGCAGGCATAACTACTTTGGAGGATCCAAGCCTCTGGTTGCCTCAGGGCATGAACCATGCCATGCCCTGCTTTTTTTTGTTGGAGTTTTTTTGACACCTGAATACGCAGCACAGGTCATCTTTTATTGGTCCCAGCATGCCTCTTGCTGCATCTCTTTGACTGCTTTGAGACATGACAACAGGAATGTGTGGGCTTGTCTGGATGCTCCCAATATATTTCCTAATCTACAAGTGGACCTTCCCCATAATCCCATGATTACCTAACTTGATTAAGAGCCTTTGATATGGGACCTTGTCAAAGGCTTTCCAGAAGTCTAAATATATTATGTCAACTGTATCACCCCAATCTGCTTGCTTTTTGATCACTTCAAAGAACTCTAGTACATGGGTGAGGCATACTTTCTCTTTGACAAAGCTGTGTTGATTCCTCCTCAGCAGAACATGTTCATCCACGTGCTAAACAATTCTTTTGAATTAAGCCTCCTCGCCCCCTTATTGTGTCTGCAACTTGCAGTTCTGTATCATCATGCTGGCTCTCTTTTGGTCCAATTTCCATTTTACTTATTCATTTATTTATTATGCTCATGTATGCACATGTGGAGCTACATCTGTCTGGCTAGTGCTGCCTGCTGAGTATGAACAATACCCATATAAACAATTACACGTGCACAAGACACATGACAAAAGGATCAAAAGCTAGGTGTAAGTACTCAAAATGACAATTATGATCAGGGATCCTGGTTTTTTCTGATACCCCCTCCCAGCCCCCCAATTTTCAGGTTAAAAAAAATAACCCAAAATCCAGATGGTTCCATGATTAAAATGAAACACTAGTAATTCATAGAGATATATATAGTGGCATTTCATTTTGATCATGGAAACATGTGGATTTTGGGTTACTTATTTCAACCCCAAAATTGAGGATTTTCTTTTTTAAGAGAGAAAACAAGGATCCCTGGTTATGAGGAAGATAAACTGTCCTTTGGACACAAAGCATACATCTACATGAGGCACCTAATATGCAGTAGCCTAACAACACTGTGCGGTAGCATGCTGGGCAAAAACCATGCTATTAGGCTACCACGCAGTAAGCATCACTAAAAAAAGTGTGCTGGTGCTACTGTGCAGTAACTGTAGTTACTGTGTATTTAGTTATTACTTCATTAAGCAAATACTAAACTAAATGCACAGTAACTACTGTGTATTAATGAATATGTAGATGCTCCCAAGGTCAAATTAATTTCTAGCAAAAGTACTTGTAAGTGTCACAAAATGAATTTTAGCTTATAGCCTTCAACAAGGTGGTTCATGTCTTTTACACAGTGGCATAATAAGCAGGGTGTAAGCTCTGGGCAAACCCATGGGAGCAGTGGGAGGTGCACTTCTAAGAGCAGCTGCTGCTGCCACTATATGCTCTAACCACCCTGGTTCTTGCTCTAAGGAAGCAGCACCACTGTGTCTGCACACTAGTTGTTGCTGTAAGACCAGGGCATAGACTCCATGGGAGTGGGGGATGATTTTGGCACCCCTACTAAGCCAGTGCTTTGGGCTTGTATCCCTCTTAGCTACCCCTAGTTATACTACTGATTTCAGGCTGCTCTGAGAACCTTAAAGCACATGAAAAAAAATTAAATATCGAAGAATAAAAAAGGTACACATTTTGTAAAGTTTGTTCAATACCTATATTGTGATAGAACCAAAGGTGAAGGCAAATTTCTGCATTATGCAACATCACACATATTCAAGGTTAACTGAAATAAATATATCAGCTCTCTGTTCTAGTACTGAAAAAGATTGGGGTCATCTATTTTTATGCTGGGTTTTTTTTTCATTAACCCATTTTTGGATGAAGATCACTATTTTTGCTAGTGGCCCCATGGGGCTGAGAAGGAATTTCCCCCCTCTCGCCCCTGCTGCTGCTGCATGTCAAGGAATGGGTTCAGTAGTTTAACATACACTGGAAGATTATTATTTGTAGTTTTTTGTTTGTTTGTTTTAGACTTCTTATTTCAGTAGAACTGTGCTAGGTCCAGACGTTAGAGTAGCATTACATGTATGTAGGCTTTGTAGAGAAGATATGGAAGAGTTAAAACAAGAAAGTTTCTTGAAAATATAGCGCATGAGATTGAGTAATTGATTGAGAGTGGGATCTGTATAGCAGGGACAACCATTGGAATTAACTTGAGTGGTTTATGATATGGCTGGGAAGAATTAGCAGGGATTTGGGGTAATAATAAGCCATATCTGTTGTGAAAAACAGTATTGTTTCATTTTGACATCCATTTCACCATTTTGAAGGGACAGTGTTTTGTTTCATTGTTTCATTTCATTTCAAAGCATTATTCCATTTCACAACCCACGCCCAGCACCAGGGAAGATTGATGCTGCCCTGGCCCCAGGCAGCAGCAGCAACCTCTCTTGTCATCAGGTGCACAGATCCAGGGGCCTGCTCCCCTGGAAGGAGTCTGGTAGTGCTGGGAGGTCAAGTTGAGCTCTGTGGGGCTGGCAGAAATGGTTGGAGTGCAGCCCTGGCTCTCCCTGCCTCCCGCTGCCAGGCTGTGCTTCATGGAGCTGTAGAGCCAGATGGAGTGCAGCCCAGCAGTGGGAGGCAGGGAGAGCCAGGGCTGCGCTCCAACTGGCTCCACCAGCTCCATGGAGCTCAGCCTGGTGACGGGAGGTGGGCAGAGCTAGTGCTGCGCTCCACCTCCCACTGCCAGGCTGATCTCCATAGGGCTGCGGAGCTGTTCAGAGTGCAGCCCAGGGGTGGGAGGTGGGCAGAGCCAGGGCTGTGCTCCACCTCCCACTGCCGGGCTGAGCTCCATGGGGCTGCAGAGCCACTTGGAG
>NW_017729032.1:164051247-164104846 GCF_001723915.1 Gavialis gangeticus | reverse complement strand
ACAGTGTTTTGTTTCATTGTTTCATTTCATTTCAAAGCATTATTCCATTTCACAACCCACGCCCAGCACCAGGGAAGATTGATGCTGCCCTGGCCCCAGGCAGCAGCAGCAACCTCTCTTGTCATCAGGTGCACAGATCCAGGGGCCTGCTCCCCTGGAAGGAGTCTGGTAGTGCTGGGAGGTCAAGTTGAGCTCTGTGGGGCTGGCAGAAATGGTCAGAGTGCAGCCCAGGGGTGGGAGGTGGGCAGAGCCAGGGCTGTGCTCCACCTCCCTCTGCCAGGGTGAGCTCCATGGGGCTGCAGAGCCACTCAGAGCACAGCCCTGGCTGTCCCCTGCTTTCCGCCACCAGGCTGCTTCGAAACTCAAAATGTTTTGAAACTTTCAAAATGTTTAGAGTGCCCTCATTTCATTTTGAAGATGTTTCAAAGCTTTCTTTTCATTTCAGTGTTGATGTTCTGAGCTTGAAACACATCGAAACAGCTTCAAAACAAATCACTCAGTGAAATGTTGCACAACCCTAATATCTACCTCATATCTCAGTTCCGAACCAGCTAATAAATTAATAAGAAACAAGATAAAATTCTGGTGTACTACAGATTAGGCCCCTGTAGACATCCAGTTAAAGGCATCATAGGATCTGAGGTGCAATCCCAACAATTGCACTGCCGTGTTACACCTGTAGAATCCTTGACTCCACTGTGCCCCAGAGCAGGAGCAGCAGAGCCAAGAGCACATATTTTGTGTGATAATCCTGTGGTTTATTCCTTGATTTATTGAACCATTAATTGCAGTAATATATGGCCAATATACTACCTGAGACATAGTTAACTGTTTAATTATGTCTTAAGTGTAATGTCTACCAGGAACCTTAGGGAGTAAGGATCATTTAGGTAGCAACTATCACCTAACTGGGAAAATAGATTTCACCCTGATTAGTATTCTGATTGGACAGTAAATGTATGATCAAGCAATGTACCTGTGTAACTAAATGCATGTTTGCTAATGATTGGACTAACAATGTATTCATGGCTATATAGAAAAGACATAATTTTGGAAGACTTTGGCTCAGTGTATTCTTGCATCTACCTCTCTGTCAGTCAGCCTGATCACACGAGTGGCAGTAAATAAAACTATCTGGTTATGCTTACTGTCTGTCTACTCAAACCTTGTTGCAGTGGGGGCTGACAGCCCCTCTAGGGCCACCCTAATCCTTCCTGCACTTCCTGTCCTCCCACCCTGCCCTTGTTTATCTCACCTGCCATGTCTTGATGCCTTGATGTTCTTTGATAATAATTGGGAGGATTCCCCTGAGTCCTGGAGTGCCCTTAACTTGACTCATCTCTCATGATCACTAGCCCACTAGCTAAAATGATGCAGTTCTGCATGGGTATTTCTCACAACCCAGCAGACCAACTGGCACCTAGCTGGGACTGTCAGCAATGGAGATCTCCTGTGGCCTTGGGGCTCTTAACTTTGGCCTCCTGCTGCCCCCATAGACACAACTGTGCCTTGCAGATGCCACTCAGTCACTGTTTGCCTTTCTGTATGGGCTTCAGCCTTCGCAGCCTTAGCCTATGGGTTACTCAGGATATTGACTGGTGGCCTAGGCCCACTATCTCTGGCCTGGACTTTCCAGTTTCAGCTTTTTGTCAGTCCTTGGCTACTTCAATCATCCTGTTTGGCCCTCTCAGCCTCATTCCACCTCTGTTGCCCCCTCTGGGCTGAGGTCAGCCTCATCCAGCCTGTGCCTTGTACCTCTGCCTGTGGCAGGGCTCAACCTATAGCATGCATCTCGGGCATCCCTGTGGCCTCCCTTACACTCCCTACAGCCATATCTGATTCTTCAGTACAATTTAGATTAGAACAAAACTTCAAGCAACCACTTTAAACTCAAAGTCCCTCCTCTGGGTCATCATGCCACTGCCCAGCGACCTTCTCACTCTCTGGGTCTCCCCACCCTGGGAGTACCTGCCATGGCCTGCAGCTCATACTCCCCACCAGCCTGAACTGGCAGCAACTTCTCTATCAGCACAACTGAGGGCTGCACCGCCCCTCTGCCTTAGGAACCCAGGTTGATATCCTATTGGCATCTCTCCCTTCCAGTCAGGTGTTCTCTTGCCTGGCTAAAGGTGTTTTCCATCACTGTAATGGGCAGCTTAGCAGCCCTGTTCAATGGACCATGGCTCTTTTTTCTCCATCTTACAGTGTTTCTCTTCTATGTTGTTTGTAAAGGGAAAACCACATGTATGACATCATAAAAAATGAGGTGAGTCATGCACACAAACATCTGTGTCCTGCTACTTTGACAAAAAAAGATGTTACTTGTTCATCAGCATTGTGTAGTGATCAGAGACTACAAATGCAAGAAATAGGATTGGTTTCAAGTCTGTTAGCAATCACAGCACATGCCTAAATATGCTTCATTCCACACTAAGAGTGTCCAAATAACTACTGACAGTGAATCTACATAGAGCACTTTAAGCTATTTATGAAGCATATATTTTTTATTACTCTAGATAATCATTCCAAATGTATTCTATATGGAGTCAGATAGTTCAACGCACATGGTAGAAATGTCTTTTGTTTTCTAAGATGGAAGTTACTGAACATATTGTAAGTGACAACAGAACTCAATTTACT
Organism: Gavialis gangeticus; assembly: GCF_001723915.1. Taxonomy (NCBI): domain Eukaryota; kingdom Metazoa; phylum Chordata; order Crocodylia; family Gavialidae; genus Gavialis; species Gavialis gangeticus. The sequence continues at coordinate 164,102,206 of NW_017729032.1, read as the reverse complement.
TCTGCATTCCCACTTTCTTTCTTTCTTTTAAAATAAACATCAGCACATCACATCAGCTCCTTACCATTCAGCCAAAAATGGGTTAGAAGAAAGCATTACTTAGGCATTTGTGATAGGAGTTTTTGTTATAGTCCTGCAAAGACTGAACATTTTGTGTTGATCTATCAGAATACAGTGCATGCAATTACAAATCAGATACAAGTGATCATCCTTGCGGAACATAATTTAAGGCTTCCCCAAGATTTATTAAATCATGATTTATAGAGAACTGTTCAAAAGAACGTGTGATCAAATGATGACAAATTGTTCCACTTGACTAAATAGTTTCCATGTAGAGAAAAAAGACTTTAGAAGAGGTTTCTGTGATGGAAATCTGGGATGACTATGTCTTTATTTGTTGGGTAGAGAAGTCGCCGTGCTACTGGCTCCGGGTTCCCAGCCTCATGCCAGGAGTTGCAGACCCAAGCTGCCTCATGCAGCCCACCAATCAGAATGAAGCTTCTCTGAGCCCGGCACACTGGGCAATGACCAATGAACCCACCACCACACTTGTACAGGGAAATCCAAAATGAGGCATACATCTTAACTGTGGCCTATACCTACTATTCAGATACTAACAAATAACACCACCACCAATAATGACATAGAGATATTTGAAGCCAACCACAACACTGAAAGGTTTGTTAATATTATTGATAATGTATAATAGAATTATATCTAAAGCCACAGTTAGAATCAAGACTCTACTGTGCATGAAAACATGAAAGTTATTAATCTGTTTTCCCCCTATAGATTACAAACTAATTTAAAGTATAACATAATTAGGGGCTCATATAATGCCAGTGAGTTACTATTGATTTAAAATGAATCTGTGTAAGGCTGAAAGAGCATAGGAGGGGAGGGACAGCAGGATGCTGAAAGTAAATATGAGCACAATTTTATGGTTTTGAAACATTTAATGATTTATGTAAATAAACCTTATCATCACTCTCTCTGTGTTACTACAAGATATAAATAGTGTATATATGCACATGATCCTAGGAGCTATCAGACTGCTTTAATTCACAAATTAATTTAAAAACCTGAAAGTAAGGGAGTTGAAGATACTTTAAGATTATTCTCACTGTCATTTTGACAGGTGTCACTTCTTGCTTCTAGGAAGTTTTTCTTTCTAAATTGTTTTCATAATGAAAGTCTAGCAGATCTGAGAAGGGACTATTTGAAAATACTAACACATATATTTTTATGAAGCAAAATTATTCCTATATTGTTTCAGGACTCTGGTTCCAGTCACCTGTAGAAGTAAATCTACATGTGCACTCATTCACAGGTCCAAGCTTAATCATGACCTTAACATTTTTACCAGAGTTTCAACAATCTGTTCCACACACCCAAATCTGATAAAGTAGATTATTTTCCAGAAGCGCTGAGGTTATCACTTTATGATACTTTTGTCTGAAGAGGCATATCGTTACTTCCAACAAAGGAAAACAATTGAGGTTTTAAGCTAGATAATTCTTTAGTCTTTCTGTGGAAACAATAAACAATAGCACTGGAAGTGTTTTATTGTGGACACTGAAACCTAGAAATGCCTATCAGGGATAAGTATAGTCAAAAAGCCTGAAGCTGAATTGATTTAAACTTTGCAGGTTAGTCTAAGCTGTGTGATTGAATCAATAAGTGTGTGAAAAGACATTCACTTTTGATTCTGGAAATGCAGCCGTATGTCTGAAGGGGCCCAAACCAGAAGCTGGGAGGTACTACAGCATGGCCCCTTGCTCAGCTGGAGCATACAGCAAAGCATCCTGGAATGCTGGGTGACTGTGACGGTGCAGACACAAGTGACAATTTTCACCCACTCTGGCCACAGAAAGAGGTCTATAGCCATGACCAAACCCAAGTACATGGCTCCAGACCACTTAAAAAATGGCCGGTTGGGCAAAAATCTGAATGCTCATTGTATGAGGGTTAAAATGAAGATGTTTCAAAACATAGCATCTTTTGTAACTTGTGTCTGTGCTGCCTCCCAGCCTGTCACTGTTTTTAGAATGGGAGGTGGGAAAGGGAGTGGAGGGAGTTCAGTCTGGAGCAGGGGTCAGCAACCCCCAGCATGCATGATGACCATGGCATGTAAGGCCATTTTGCTTAGCACACCATAACCAGCCTAAGCTGTAAACAGCTGCTGCCAGCCATGGAGCCCAGGCCACTCCCAGCACGCAGCTAGGAGTCTGCAATCCCTGCTGCAAGCAGACCAGGCTTCGTGGGCCAGCTGCATTCAGGAGGCTGCAAACAGCTGTTCTGGGCTGTGGCATGTTGGTATTCCAGCACCTTACAAGATAGACATTGTGGTTTTATCAGCACTCTGGCCAAATAACATTGCCCACCCCTGGTCTGGAGGTTTTTCAGCCCCTGCTAGAGGGTGTGACAAGTACATTGGAGCTCCCCTGAACTGGAGGGGCTCCAATTCACCCACCCCACCCTCCAGCTGGGGAACCCCTAGACTGAACTCCCTGTGCTCCCTTCCCCCCTCCCATTCTGAAAACAGGCTGGAAGTGAGTAGAGGCCATTGCTAGAGGAAACCAGCTATGTGCTGGCAGCCAGTAGCTAGATTCCCCTCTCCCCTGGAATCAACGTGAACTTCTGTTTGGTCTGGGGGAATGTTGTAACACTGAACATTTCCTGCAATGTGTTCTGAATTCCTGCAAGGAGCCACACTTCTGTCTGTACCCTGAATTAACTTGAATCTGGAGGGGATGTGGGACAAAAGTCAATAAACTGATTTAACCTGAATCAGTGAAGTCTCATACTACATCCATCCAGGTTTATCTTAAACCACTTTCTGTCTCTAGCCTAGATGAAAAAGATGAATGGATATTAATGACCCAAAATCTCACCTTAATAATTTATAGATTCTTCAGTCACTGAACTTTGTAAATTTTCAAGACAATTAATTTTGATATTGACCACAAAGTTTTGGATATGGGTAAAACAAAGCAAACAAACAAAAACATCTGTTCCTATGAAAAACACACAAAAAAAAGTTAAATCTGTTTATTCATTTGATGCTTGTGCAATAAAATACACCAAAGTAAATACATTTTACTAAAAGTGTTGTTTCAATTTGCATCCCAATTATCAATCATGTTTTAACTGGATCATGAATGGTCTTAAAAATATGAATTATTCAGTTAAATGGCCATAATAATGATAATATTGTGTTCATGTTTGTGCAATATCTCAAATGTAATAGTGGTGAAAAAAATTAACAACATATTATTGACAATTTCCAGAGATTATTATGTGATTAAAATGCTGAATTCTATAATTTTTACCAGTAATAGAAAAAATAGTTTTAAGATAAATTGTTTATGCATAACACTTCAGTTTCAGAATATATGAACAAGAAACACACATACACAAACACACACACACATCTACCAGTAATGAATATGATAAAACATTGACTGCTATGATAAACAAAATAGATCGTGCATTTTAGCAATGTGAGGAGAGACTTTCAAAGGCACAAAAGACAGTTAGAAAGTCAATATGAGCAGTGTCCTAATCTACTTCTATCTTAAAATTTCCCCCAGGATGATTATAAAGATTAAATGTATGAGCAAACACTGCTGTCATGAGTTTAAAAATAAAAAGCCAATTCCAATTTTGAAAGGCACCAGAGTATTCACACTTTCTGAATATTAGTTTAAGATAATTAGCTAAGTTATGTTAGCTATGGGGACTAGAATATCTTTATTTACACATATATATGTTTATAATGATTCTAAAATGCTATTTAAGTTATGCAAATATGGATTAATTTCTCATCAATCTAATGCTTATATATATGCAGATTTTAGCTCAATCTCCTTTTTATCTAGAGACATCGACATAGATATTACATTTATCTTGATTAGTGTAATTCCCTGTTATATTATGAGTCAGAAATAAACAAAAATTAGCACTATATTTTTCTTATATTTTTATGCTAGTGTCATTGCAATTTCAATTGTGGTTGAAAGTGCACTTCCACTGTGAGTTTTCATAAGAACATAAAAACATAATGTAAGAATATAAGAATTGTCATTTACTGGGTCAGACCATTGGTCCATCTAGGCCAGCATCCTGTGTCACAGAGAGTGAATGCTGAAAGGGAGAGTGAACAGGGGATGGCCAAGGTTTTTTTCACTGTTCCTCTCATTTATAGCCTCCAGCATTTAGCACACCTATACATGTGCAGAGAGACTGCTCCAACATTGTGTAATTACAGCGTGTTGGAGCAAACTCAGTTAATCGAGTCTGCTGGAACATGGTTATTACTGCACTCCAGCAGACTCCAGCATCAGATGTATCAGCATCCTTGAACTGAAAAATGGTGGTGGGGGCACTTTAACTAAAGCTTATTTGATGATCTGTAGTTAAAGCACCCCCACTGCCATTTTTCGTGTGGGGATGTTGATACATGTGACGCTCCTGGTGCTTTAATTAGAGAAGCTCCTGGAGCTGCTCTAATTAAACCACCCCCCATTCTTACCATTCCCAGAGCATGTGTATAAACACACTTAAGGTCTACAAAGTCCTGATTCAGAGGCTGTATCCCTTAACTTCCATGGTTAATAACTACTGATGCACCTTTTCTCCAAGAATTTCTCCAATCCCTTTTTGAATCTGGCTGTTAGTGTCCACAATATATAGGGGCAATGAGTTCCATACTTGAAGCGCATACTATGAAATAGAACTTCATTTTTTAGTTTTAAACTTATCTACTAGTTTCATTTTGTGAAATTAAATTAAAAGTGCCCAGGGATGCACTTTTCTTACATCTCTCTGACCCTGACCAGGCTATTTTTTAGCACCTTGGCCTCTCCCACCTGTGGACAGACAAATCCCTGCCTCCCTTCTCTCCCCCCCGGACCCACCAACCTTCCCTGCAGACCCACTAGCCACCCCATCTCTCCAGCGCCCCCCCAACCTGCCAACCCTCCTTATCTGCCAATCCCCTCATGGACCCATTGGTCCCCAATCCTGCATGCCCATCCCTTCACCCTGACTGATGTAGTGTAGCTCCTGACACCGACAAATGAATGTATGCACATGCCCTGCTCAATTTGTGATCATGTGTCTTAACAATAAAAAAAAATGCATGTACCCTTTAAAAATAGGGAGCTGAGATACAAAAAACATGAAAATCAAAAGCATCTGCTAATTTGTGAAGCCTATTGTGAGACATCTTGGCCCTGATGTTTTAGAGGGTTAATCCCCAGTTGCAGTACTGAAATGCATCAGAAGAAAAAGGGTTGATAACTAATGCAGAACATTCACCCTGGAGCAAGCTCACTGATATTTGGAGGGTTTGAATAGGTGGGACCTGTGTACATAGTTTCATAGTTTCTAGGGTCGGAAGGGACCTGAATAGATCATCAAGTCCAACCCCCAATGTACATACCTTTGAACACTTTTGTTCTGGGAAAAAAAATGATATTGTCACACAGAGAATCCCAATGTAACTCTGCAGCTGTTACAGGAAAACAGTTTTACTAACTAACCATGTGGCCCTCCTTTCTTATCCTTCCCCAGTCCCCAGTGTTATTTACTATGCAAACTCAAACTTCTGCAACAAATGTGCAGGACTCCTGAAGTAAACAGCCTGCTATACTGTACAAGTGTGATTCCCTGGAGAGAGACCATCTTGTGCACAGAATGTGGCTGGGGTCCTGTGGAAAAACAGCTTGGGGGCTTGTAGAACTGCATAAGGATATAGAATTCACACACATAAGGGGGTGAAATAAAATTGTGATCTTAATTATGGCATTTTCTAGCCTTGGAGGGTTTGATTTTACAACCTAACAATGTATTTCAGTGTGCTTTCATATATGCTATCCTCTGGTTTAAATAAAAATAAATAAAACTGGACACCGACTCCCTTCCTTCCCCACCCTGCTTTAAAATTGTATTCTGTGATATCACATTAACATTCACATGACTCTTCATCAAGGTTAGAGCCTTCAGATCCATGATACAGACCTCTGTTATGTGCAGTAATATAGTAAATTATAGCAATAGTAATTTGTTTTATGTTTGTGTATGAACATTAGAGGGGAAGTTTTACCAGTGAGTTTAACAGATACTTGTTAACAGCAAAGGAAAATCAAACTAGGTTTATCTCCAGGCGGTGGACAAAAGCGTGCTATATTAAACACACTATTTTGTTTGCTTCATGCATGTATGGACTTTCCTATACCATCCTCTTTCACCTGTGAGTGAGCCATTATTTCAGCTGAGTCACAACAAAAAGCAACAAGGAGGAGAAGGATCTACCCACCTTTTGTATTAACCGGGAGTGTCTGCGCAAAATGCTTACTGCACAGGAGCCTAATAATACTGTAGCATTCCAGTCAAAAACCGTGCCAATATGCTACTGTACAGTGTTATTAGGCTACTACACAGTAAACATAAAAAATATCCTGTGGGTTGCTGCTACTGAACAGTGCTGCATGTTACTGCACATTGAATTATGCATTAACTTGGTAAACCAAGTACTAAACTTAATGTGCAGTAACTAGGGTATATTAATGAACATGTAGATGCAGTGTTTCAGGGACTTGAGCAGGGTGGATCACAATTTATGCACGTAAATATTGAAGACAATATGATCCTAGGCCTTTTTGTTTGCCTGTTTTTCATCACAGAACAATTAGCCTTTCCCTTAGCCTTTCCCTTAAATAGCTAAAAATCTATTTAATTTGTTCTTTCCATTATGCTTACACTTGTCTACCAGAAGAAATCCACTTGGGTCTCAGTAAGGCCACAGTTAAATAATCCTTATGTAGTCTGTACAGAGATTTTAGGTTAAAGAGAATCAGGCTTCAAGGTATGAATTAACTTTCATCTGAGAGACCCAAAGGAACCAGACCTTCTACAATGACTGAGGCTCTACAATGCTCCATTACTTCTGGGAGCATACCTGTGCATAGAATATTCTTCCTCTGATAACACTGCATGGTCATAAAATTCATCAGTTTTTCTATAATTTTTCTAATGGGAAGAGTAAAATAAAATATTTTACTACTACTAATACCACAATCCCAGCATATTTCTATATTAATAAGATTACAAAAGTGCCTTATTTCACATCAATATGTTAAGAAATTTAAATCATAGGTTTTCATACTTATTTCATACTTATGTCAGAATCTTAAAAAAGGCTATTAGTTGTAAAATAAAATATCTTCCATTTAAATTATTCACCCCAAACACTATGAGGATTATAAATTATACAATGTAATGGAGATGCAATAAGACAAGACATGCTAATGATATTTAAAAACTCCCCAACCTTTCTTCTATTGAGAGTAGATGAAAAGAGGTAAGTCAAGCATATTTAATTAGTCCCTTATCTGGCAAAGAATTACCTATGTTCTCAATTGTACACATGGGAGGTCTCACTAATATAAATGGGACTGCTTCTGTGGATAAACTTAAACCCATGTGTAAACTGTAGTGGGAATGCTGAGTCTTCTGGCATTAAACTTTTTGGGGTAGGAAAACTGTCCTTTTAGTTCTCTTTATACTGTGCACAGTGGAAAACTCATTCTTCTAGAGGCTTCTAGGTACTACCACAATACAAATGATAACTAATAATCCTGATAGTTCAGAAGCAGTTCATGACTGTTTGTCATATAATGCTGAATACTCTTTAGAAACACAGAAGGGAGGGCAGAGTGGCTATGATAGATGCATCTGATGAAGAAGGTTGTTGCCTAGGAAAGCTGAGGCTTCTCTGAACTAGTAAGGTCCATGTTAAATGTTACCTTTAAACCATCTGAAAGGCACTTAAAATGGGAGTATTCACCTGTTAAAGGGTGTTGACCCATCATAAGTACACAGTAAATGTTTTAAAGATAAGCCATGCAGGACAAAGCTTATCTTTGAAACATTTTACCCATACCATTTTACAGTATTGTTTGAATGGTCAGGGGAGGTAAAGCACTTTGCTTTCCTTCCTCCAGCATCCTAAGATACACAGGTCCCAGGTGCTCTGCCCCTTCCCACTCTCCCAACCTCTAGTGGTCTCCCCCATCCCTGCTGACACTGATGGCTTGAGCAGCTTAATTGTGGAGATTATTATGGAGCTGGGGGTGGTGTGTTTCTCCCGGCTGCATCGTCTTACTGACTGGCAGCTCTCTGCTGAGATAATTCAGTGAAGACCATGCAGCTAGGGGAGGTAATCAAGCTTCCCACAGCTGCATGGTCTCACTGCCTGTGGGCTATGTGCTCAACACGGGGCTTCTGAGACTCAATTAAATGGAAACTATACAGCTGGGACAAGCCTGCTTCCCCCGGCCAATTGGTCTTGCTGCTGGGTGGCTCAGCTGCTTTCAGCATGGAGCCACTGCATTAGTTTTAGCCAGATCAGAAAAAGAGTCCTGAGAGGCCTACTTCCCCAAGGCTCTATGATTTGGCTGACATGGCAGCTCCAGGTGAGATCAGAGCTGCCAGGGGTTATCTGTTAAGTTTATAAGCATGATTCACAAGATAATCCCAAATATTTCAAATAAAAATCCACAGTGTTTACAACTTTCTCTCCTGTTGGGTTACTTTTGAGTTCTCTGTGAAAGACAAATCACTCCATTATTTCTCTATAGTATAAAAAATGAGTGAGAACTAAGCATTGGCACCTACCAAGGGGTACCTTGAGTCCATCAAGGGGTGATTGAGTCTATACAGGGGTGCCTCAAGGAGCAACTTGCCAAGGGTATTTAAGTTCAGCCAGTTCACTGGAGCTAGACAAGTAGAGACAAACTGCTGTAAAGGCATGGCTGAGTACTGCTCAAATACATAGTAAAGATAGGCAAGGCATACAGTGAGCATCTACCAGATCCATGCTTAGCCATCTATGGATCTTTTTATTCAGGTATTTCAAATAACTTTGCAAAGGAAACTCAGAATCATTTCTCATGTTAGGAAACAGGCAGACAGGCTTCCTAACACCATATGGCAAGCTCTCAATAAAACTGGGGCCAGCACTCAGGTATCCTTTCTGGATTAGAGCATGAGTTAGACAACAGTGTTTCTTGCTTGTTTGGGCCCTTTCACCAGATAAACAATATCAAGGATGGGATGATGGGATGTAGGCCTCTTTCATTCTCTTCAGGCCACAGCTGAGACATGTGGGTAGCTGTCTGCCCTGTTTCTGCCTATGCTATTCACGTGCAAATGCTGGGGGGTAGGTATACTCTAGAGTAAATTACTCCACAGTAACCCCACCCTGGGCAGGAGTCTACACGTGCAAGTGATTTCGGACTAGATTTGCTGCTCCTGGCAGCAGTCTGCTCCTGACTCCTGGAGCCCTGCACCATCCCCCTACTGCCACCAGCAGGAGCTAGAGGCTTCAGCTGCAGGTGCTTGTGGCTAGCAGCCATCTTAAAAAGTTAGCCTCACATGCTGCTCCCTGGCCACCTGATTTCCTGGCCTGGAGCAGTGTGCAGAGCACAGTGGCAGCATGCTGCAGCTCTGTCACCACAGCTTTTGCCATCTGCACCATGGCTGCTCCACCCCCATACCTCAGGAGCAGCATCCACCACCCCAGGCTTCTGCTGGTTACCCTGCTTACTGTGATAACCTGCTGCAGTGACCACCACCTGTCCCATGTCAGTCTTAAACTTGGCAGCCCTGCTGTATTGTGTGGCTGCCTGTCCTGGCTCACTGCACTATACCAGGCCCCTGCCCCCATGCTGCTGCTGCCAGGACCCCATGCTGCCACCCAGGCCCTGGCAGGGACTCTGCTGACATGCTTCTAGACACCACCACCAGGGCTATTCACACGCTTCTGGGCCTCCAGCCCCACTGCCTATAGTCCTTCTGGGCCAGCCAGGACTGATGGCTGCACGTCATCTAGACCACCTGGAACAACGAGAAGTGACTGGAGCCCTTTTTGATGATCTGGGCTTTCCAGGAGATCCTTGACCAGCTCTGTCCTCACCTGGAGCAGACACCCAGATGGCCATCACCCTGCTCAAGCTGGCAATGTGGGCCAGCCTCTGCTACATAGGCCACCTCTTTAACATGGGTGAGGCAACTGCGACGGGGGATGTCCTGGGGATGTGCGACACCCTCCAGGATGTACTGGGGTACACCGCATTCTGAGTACATGACCCTCTGGAAAACCAGAGGAAGAAGTAGTTAACCTCACTGCAGAACATGTGAGTGAGGTCACTGGACTTACCTTTCTTGGGGGGAAAAAACCTAATCATTAGCAGGGATGTTGCCAGGTGAATACCCAGATCCGGACAACTGGAACCTAGACTGAGGTGAGGGTGCGTTAAGACAAAGTTTATTTAGAGGACCAGACAGACTGGGTTGACTATTAGTTTAGTCACACCAGGGGTTAGGGCATAATTTGATTTGAAGTCTTTATTTGATGGAAAGCTGATGTCCGGACTGCAGATCGGAGTTGTCAGCACCACTGTTTTTATGAGCTCACCAGGAGTTGCAGCTCTGAGCTGAGTGTTGCCCACCGGGTCCAGAGGATGAGACCCACAGCCATGAAAGATCTCTCTGCCATGGAGGATCACTTGGTGTGTGGAAGGGGTATGAGAGGAGGCAGAGCCCCAAATGTCACCCTTGTGCAGGGTACACTTCAGCTATAGTATGCGTAAGCCACACTGAAAGCCAGGCTGTTTGAAACTAAGGACCTGTTTCCCCAAAGGGAAGGTGCTCACATTTTTCTGACACGACCCATACTGGCAGCACCACTTACATACAGGAATAAGTAACTGGTAACACCTGTGAGGCACAGGCATGGCTGTAGGGGAGGCTGTGAATAGCCCATAAGGCAGTGGATACACTGGCGATACATACAGGCCAGGAGGGCTCACCTTTGACTGAGAGTAGGATTGAGACCAGTAGGATCCAAGAGAGATCCATCTGACAGCAGATAGACTAAAGCTCATTCTAGAGCCCTAGGGGCAGTTTCTCATTTCCTATTTCAATTATACCACCCAAAGTATGGCATGTGAAAGGAAGGAAGGGCTCCCTAGAGCCAGAGCAAAGCAGGATCCATGAGGCCACCAGGGGCATCAAGGGGGGTGTCCTGCTATCGTCTCACTGAGACTAGAACTGGATTGAATTAGATTTTTTGTGGACCCTGGAAGGTGTCAATTAGTTGGGATATATAACCCTGCAAAAGCAAAATAAGCAAGAGGGAGGATTCCTTTTCTCCTTTCCTTCCCACTGTAGATGCTGTTTCACACTGGTCTGTTACTTCTTTACCTTAGCTTATGGTATGACAAGGCTGCTTTGCTTTTTAAGATTTATCTAAACATTCTATTATTATTATATAAACACATCTATTATAGCAAAGTAACATTCAATATATTCAATACATAAAATTCAATACATACAAACGCCTGTCAATACATACAACACACTACCTCTAATATTTTAAGATAAAGGTATAATATAGTGTTTTTAGATTATCTGATAGATGATTCTTTCTTTCCTTGTGCTCCATTTGATTTTATCTCATTAAATATATGGATGGCTTCCTTTACTTTGTTTACCAAGCCATTTGCTACATATGAAGAAGTTCATGCTATGATGACTCAGACACAAGCTATTGAGTCTTTCTGCCTTAGCTTACCTCCTGTAGCTTTGGCTTTGTCCTCTTGAAAATACCAAACCTGGCAACGAAGTACCCCTGGCTTATGTTGCACAGTCATATGTATGGCCTACAATATGATCAGTTGCAATCCCTGAACTGGGACCCACAATCCACTGATTCAATCAGTGGTTTGTGGGTACCAGGCCCAGGACTGCATAAGAGTATCCAAGAGGCTCTGTTGAGTTGATTTTCAGTCTCAGCCCAGGGATTATGCTGGAGCCAGTTGGAGCTGGTTGTAGATTCCAGTGCAATCTCAGAGTTGAGACTGGAAATCAACTTGTTTTTGTTTTCAGCCCAGGGATTTCACTGGAGACATTTCAAGAGTCTGGTCTGGTACTATGATTTAAATATGGCACATGCTGAGTGTCCCATATAACAAGTCCCTTAGAATGTGATGAGTATGGATCTGAAAATGGTTGATTCTTTGTGTTTTATAGTGACAATAGTGTCTGACTGCAACTAAATATTTGTTTAATGTCTTCATTAATAATTTGGAAGATGGGATGGATTGCACCCCCAGCAAGTGCTCACATGACACCATGCTGAGGGGTGTAGTAGATACACTGGAGAGTAGGATTAGGATTCAGATTGACTTAGACAAATAGGAGGATTGGGTCCAAAGAAATCTCATGAGGTTCAATAAGGAAAAGTGCAGAGTTCTCTACTTATGATGGTAGAATCCCATTTGCCACTACTGCTCAGAGACTAACTGGTTAAGCAGCAGCTCTGCAGCAAAGGACCTGGGGATTACAGTGGACAATAAGTTGAATATGAGTCAGCAGTTTGTCCTTTTTACCAAGAAGTCTAGTAGCATACTGGTCTGTATTAGTAAAAGCATTTCCAGCAGATCAAGAGAAGTAATTTTCCCCCTCTGTTCTGTACCGGTGAGGCCACATCTGGAGTACTATGTCCAGTTTTGGCCCTCCACTATAGAAAGGATTTGGACAAATTGGAGAGAGTCCAGCAGGGGGCAACAAAAATATTTAAGGGGCTGGGGCTCATGACTTATGAGGAGGGGCTGAGGGAACAGCGTTTATTTAGTCTGCAGAAGAGAAGACTGAGGGGGGATTTGGTAGTGGCCTTCAACTACCTGAAGGGTAGTTTCAAAGAAGATGGAGCTAGACTATTCTCAGTGGTAGCAGACTACAGAACAAAGGAGCAATGGTCTCAAGTTACAGCATGGGCAATTTAAGCTAAATATTAGGAAGACTTTTCTCACTAGGAGGGTAGTAAAACACTGGAACAGGTTACCCAGAGAGGTGGTGGAAGCTCCATGGAAGTTTTTAAGACCCAGCTAGACAAACTTTGGCTGGGATAATCTAGTTGGGGATGGTCCTGCCATGAGCAGAGGATTGGATTAGAAGATCTCCTGAGGTCCCTTCTAACCATAATTTTCTATAATTCTACTATTTGAAACCCCTTGGTTTCCTAAAATAAATGATTGCACATGTGGGAAACAACTGTGATAATGAAATTTTCTTTTAAAATCCCTTACAAACAGTAACAATTGGGACAAATTCTCATGAGACAAACAATTGATGGCCAACTGAATGTTTGCCCAAAGCTTCATTCTAGAACCGTGTGAGGAACAAGTTCTGTTAGGGTTTTCATTTTCAAATATCCTTGTTCACAATATCACTGGAGCTATCATTTAAAGTTAGTCATGTGCTGAATTTCATTGCTGGACTATTTAAAAATATATATTAACAGCCCAGGAGGTTTGTCCCAATGTGGAGACTTAAGTGATACTTAATTGATAGCTAGGTTATTTTCTGGCTCTCTGCTCAAACCTGAATTTCATGCATAGGAATATTTTATCCTGTGTAGATGTGCATTCTTTGTAAGAAGATTTTAGGTGCCTATAGGAGCTATTGAAAATGTAAGCAGAAACCAAGAAATTGTTCAATGATCTGGTTTAGAGTGAAGATTTTCCCAGCATGAGATGAGTTTGGCAGAAAGACAGCCTTTTGTTTTATAAAACCTTTTCCTCCTGGTTGCTTTATAAGTCTATTCAGTGCTGGGACAGAAAATATCTTGACTGTAACTGAACAAATTAGATGTGATATACTAGTGGGCACAGTCTGTTAGATCTGAGAATTTCTAGTACAAGTGAGACATTTAAGATAGATCTATAATATGTGAATCACCTATAATGTCCACATTAAGTGTCAGAGATCTTTGATTTAGTGAATCTCTCGTCATCACTACAGTGCCCAACCCCTTCAACTCTCACAGTAGTTGTATGTTATATAAGAGTGTAAGTGTTAGGATTGTATAGTGAATAAATGTTCACAAATATTCTAATTTAAAAACTAGTTCCCATAAATCAATGATTACTTTGGAATCTTGAATTTCGTTTTCACAAAATAAATACCATATTTACCCAAATACAAGATGGTCCTGAATGTAAGATGACCTCCCCCCAACCTTCCATTCTGCACATGGAAAATTTACAATTTATTTTAATTTTCATGTATTGAATCTACTTATTGGAGGTTCATCTTAAATTCATCCCACCACTCTGCAGGTGGGGAGGAAAGAGGTTATGAAGGGGAAAATAATGAGGCAGGCAGAGGAAGGAGGCTGTGGGGGAGGCAGTAGCAGTGGCACATGGGAAACGGGACCCTGGTTATGAATTTATACCATCTCAGACCTACACAAGTTTGACTTACCATTAGAGGGCCTGGAGAGCAGGGGTGTGGACAAGACCCAGGACTCCTCTAGGGTGGGGCGATAACACATAGATGACTTGCTGTCACTTCCCTGACTCTGTAGCCAGCAGAAGCCAGGTGGAGCTGTACATGGAAGAGAACAGATTTGGAGAGGGGTGACTAGAGAAAAAATGGGTTCAAGTGAACAGGCAGGGAAGTGAAATAAATAAATGTAAAGGGAAAAAAATAAAAAAAGAATAATAATGATAATAAAATAAACCAAAAAGTCCAAAACCGTGTACACATTTCACATAATTGGGATTGGGTCAGGGGGAGTTAGGTTACTACTCACACCAGGGCAGAGCTGAGACCCACTGGGCTTTCTTCATGAATGCCACACCAGGGCAGGCTGAGAGCAAGCAACCATGCTGCATGCAACATCAAGGCAGAGATGAGACCTTGCAGGCTCATTGCATTCATGCCATACTGGAGTAGAAATGAGACCCAACTGAGAATGATTTATTTTCTCTGACACATTCTCTTCACAGAAGTAGGTACGTATGCCCACCTCTCCTCCACGACCACCTGCCTCCACCAGGTGCATGCAGGAGGAGAGCCAAGTTGATCAGGGGCACACGCAGGCTCCCCACCCTGCTACCTTTCTCCTGGAGCCCCACACTGGCCATATGCCCCCTGCCCATCTGGCAGCAGTTGGGGGGGGGGGCAAAACTCCATGCTGCCACCATCCCCACTGCCACCAAGTGGGCAGGAGGTGCCTTGCCATGGCAGCATGGCAAGTGCAGGACTCTTGGGGGCAAGGCAGCAGGGCAGGAAGCTCCAAACCCACAGCAGGCAGCCTGCCTCCACCCCATGCACAAGTCTGGGGGGCACATGCCTTCCCATGACCTTTCCAGGAGTGCACACCCATGGCTACATCCTTCTCCTTGTCCCAGCCCAAGGACCCATGCACCACCCTAGCTTGGCAGCACCCCCAGCCCCAGCCCCTTCCGCACTTCCCTCACTGTGGTGGCCTCGGTCTTCTCCCCAAACCTTCTTATGCTCCCTTCTTCCATAGACTTACCTTCAGGGAGCTTCTCATCCACACTGCCTGGCTATATTCCTGGCCACATGCATATGTGCAGGCGTGCACTTGCATGTGGTACCCCCTGCATCCCACTCCTGGCAGCCCCAAGCAGCCTAAAAAGGGAAACCTGGATCCCTGCAAATGTGGGACAAATACTGTCCTGGAGTCATGCAGCCTGGGACCAGGACTTGAGGTTCACATTCCAGGACTGTCCTGCCCAATTAGGGATGGGTGGTCATCCTCATAGGTAGTAGGATTGCTACTGATGTTGCATGAGAATCGGACAGCCAACAAAAAAATTGGTGAGCTGCATTTAGGTGCTCAGTGTCTGCTGGGGTTGCACCCCCTGGGAACAGAAGGGTTTTGACTTAGGACTGGCACCACCACCACCCTGAGTAGTAGAGTTCAGGAAGTTTTAAAGTTTGGAGTGGGAAGGGCTGGGAATGGTGAATCGTGAGATTCTGCAGGGATGAAAATAGAGTAGTTTATCTCCCTGGAGCAGACTAATAATACTCTGGAACAACCTAGGTAAAATAGATCAAAGTTCAGCTAAAGGGGCATAACTTTAAGTACATCTGTGCACATGCTCCAGGATGGGGGCACTCTAATTAGAGAGTCTCTGAGAGCCATACTAATGAAAGCTCCTGCAGCATCATGTGTATTTAACATCCCACATTTCATGACATATGACACTGGATCTAAACTGTAGCAATACAGGTTTAGAACAAAACTGATTAAAAATAATTCTAATCTGTAAATATAGTAGTCCCATAGTAGTAGTAGTAGTCTCTAAATGTTGTTGGCTGCCTAGAGGAGTTGTGGAATCTTCTTCATTGTAGTTTTTCAAGAAAAAGCTGGATAGAAAAATGTTCTGTTCTCTTTCTTTATTTTATTATTCCACCATGCATATTTTCCCAAGATAGGGATCTGATGAACTCTGCCTCTAAGGGTAATTCATCAGGCCTTGCCCCAGGCATGGAAATGCAGACCTTCCAGAATCCATGACTGAAGGGAAGACTTTCTAATTAGACTGACATTTCAAACAGAAGAAGAATTTTCTGGCTGAGGTTAATGCCTGGAGTGAAAATATCATAGGAACATAAAAGAAGTCTACTCATGTCTAAGCTTCTTCCTTTGCCCATTTTTGTTAGCTTTTTTTCCCTTTGACTTTCCCACTCCCTTTGGGTCTTCCTTGCTTATGTTAAAGCTAACTCTTCTTGGCTTTTAGCTGATCTGTGGTTATTTAAGAAGTTGGCCTAACCCAGAACTGGGGTACAAGAAGGGTGAAGAAAAAGAATCATCAGACCTTAGGCTAGAGAGAACTGTAACACCTTTATTGAAAGCTTATTCTACCCAATGGCTTTGAGGGAACGTGTTTCAGGCTGATATAGGACCCTTGAAAAGTCTTCTTAACATTTATTCAGTTCTATCCTATGCACACACCTTGAGTTCATTGCATATGCACTGCCTGTGCCAGGGCAGAAGAATAAGGGTTTAAAACCCACCTTTTCTGCGGGCTTCATTGGTGTATAGAGAAGGTATGGTATGGTAGAGGTGAACCTTATGGACTAAGCGAATCTGGGATATATAACCTTTTGTGATCCACAGCTTCATCGGATTCCATGAAAAGACAAGCAGAGACTAAGCTATCAAATAGAAGCAGTGATTTAAATACAAGGACAGGGAAGGAAGGGGAAAGGGGAAAAGAGGACAGATCTGAGAGAAGTTGAGGGGGCTGGAGAGAACAAAAAAGCAATAAATGCATAGTCACATAATAGCTAATCCAGGTAATAGGATAAGAACCCATAGTCCACATTTAGACTATACTTAACCCAAAACAGCCTGTGTATGATGTCTTGTTCTACAATTCACCTTCAAATCAATTTTTAGAATTCTGATGTTTCAAAACAGTTACTCTGAGGTTACTGATGGACTATCCATGGAGGTTGAAGTAGTTTGCACCAGGTTTTTGTGTTTTTCTGGACTTAATGTCAACTTGATTTCCAGCCATTTTGTCATGGATTTTGATTGCTGTGTATGAAAGGCATTTTGTGTTTCTTGGAAAATATACATTTAATACATCTAAATAGCATTAACTGGTACTCCCAAAGCAGGACAGTCCCTAGGCACCTCCAGGCTGCACTGCTTCCCCACACAGCCTGGAGCTGGCTGGCAACTGTCCGAGTCAGGGACAGGTCCCAGCCAAATCCAGCTGGGTGGGGAACTGTCCCCATGCAGGGAGCTCCTAGCCCATGCTCCACAATCACAATAGTGATCATGGATTGGGAGCTGGGAACAAGCTCCCAGCCCCCGCTCTGTCTTTGTAATTGGGGAGTGGGGTCTAGAAGCTCCCTGCTACCATGGCATGGGGACATTGTCCCAACCTGGGCATGCAGGGTTCGGGCTGGGGAGCTTGTTCCCTGCCCAGCTTCATGGGTGTGGTGCTATAAGAAGAACAAGCTCCCTAAACTGTTCCTCCCTCTCTGCCTCCCCCAGCTCCATGCTCGCAAAGCTGAATGGGGAACAGTGTTCCCTGCCCCCATCAGCAGGGAGCTCCCAGTGCTGACTCTGTGGTCATAGGGCTCAGGCTGGAAGACACTTATCTCTCAGCAGTGGCTCTGTGGCCACAGGACTGCTGCTTGGAGATACTTATCTGCCAGCCTCAGCTCTGTGATCATGGGGCTCAGGTTGGGAGATCCATATCTCCTACCAGTGGCTCTGAGACTGTGGAGCTGCTTCTGGGAGATAAGGGTCTCCCATCCCCCAGTGCCCCAATCATGATGGTGAAGTGGATGCTGGGAGATAAGGATCTCCCAGGGCCCACTCCCTGATTGTGATCTGGGAGCAGGGGGCTTAGAGCTTCCTGCTGCCAGGATAGGGGTCATAGTCCCCACCCAGGCTCCTGTGGTAGAGCCCATCTCAGCAGCAGGCAAGTCCTGGGGACAGGGAGCTATCTCCCATCCCCCGGTGGACAACTGACCACGATCAGATTTTGCTCCCAATCAAGCATCTACATGAGTATTACAGCACCATTAGTAATGCTGAGTGAATTTGGTACTTACATTTGTAGGCAGAAAATTTACTCAGTATTAGGGAAGTTTACTGCAAAGTAAGCATGTGCACACCTAGACACACCTGCTTGCTTCACAGAAAACTATGCTAATGTGAAGTCAAGTGTCTTGTGTAGACATGCCCAGGGAGATGTACAATTTAGTTTGAATCAGGTGACTCAAAAGCCATGAACAAATAATGTTACTCCCACTGCTGGCTGGTTTTAGTATAAAGAGCTGAGTTTGAATGTGAAGTGCTAGTAATCAGATGCTACTGCTTTAATTATTGATCTGACTATTGAAAGGTATGTATACTATACACACGGAACATATTTATATATTAAACACACATTTTCCTCCCTGATTCATGAATGTGTATTAACTTCTTGATGTCTAAAAGTTGTACATAAATACAGCTTATGAAAGTGTGGGTGACACTTTTAATACAAAATGTGGGAGCTGAAGCATCAAAAACCCACTATAAAAAGTAAAGCGAAAAAGGAGTAAACAGGCTTGGGTTTAAATGCTGGGAAGTCTTAATATAGTAACAAGAAAGTGTTTTATTCACTATAGTCCCAAAGGATCTTAGAAATAAAATGAAAAAGGTTTTGTTAAAGTGTCATTGCTAACATCAGATGTAAGATGTCACAAGCTTCATACTCAAAAGAGAACAAGAATGCAGGATATAAAATCAGCATCTATGCATGATCTATGGAAGATACATTTGATGAACATAAAACGTAAAAAGCAAGGATAGGCTGCTTAAACAGCAAGGAGAGAATTACGATGCTGAATCATTAGATGCATGTTGATATCTTAACTCATCCAGTAAGTGCTGGGACTTCAAAAATAAGATTTCAAACCATTCTGCATTTTCATTTTCTTCCTTCTGTTTCAATCCATTAGCAACAGATAAGAAAAAAATAGAGTGGGAGTCCTGGCTTCCTTTGGAGAAATTTAATTACAAAAGAAATGGAGATTGAAGGAGTGTATCACAGTTAGTGTTATCGAAGTACAAGAAAAGGGGAAAAAAATCTTTTCTTCATAAAGGCTTTTTCAAATGTGACCTATTATTTTAGTGCACATACTTTCCTCTTTATCACAGAGTAACTCAAGGTAAACTTTGATAAAATATACCTCTTACTGTAAAGGTGAATTTGAAATTTTCATTAGAAAAAAGATGGGGGAACTTAAATTTTGACTTGTCTTTAAAGTAAGCAGATAGATAGATAGATAGATAATCTCTATCTCTCTCTATCTCTATGTAGTGTAAGGTGAAATCTCTCCATATATCTCTATGTAGAGCTAGAGAGAGATAGAGATTAGATAGATTTATATTCAATCTATATCAAATCTATGTGTATCGCTATTCATATATATATATATAGAGAGAGAGAGAGAGAGAGAGATGGAGAGAGATCTAGCTATCTAAATCTCACTTTAAAGACAGGTCAAAAAAATTATGCCCCCTATCTCTATATTGATATAGATATAGATATCTATATATAGCTATATAGAGAGCTTCTTTTAACTTTGTGGATCAAGAGTTACCTTATTTTGTTTCTTTTCTTTCACAAAATATCTATCTGTCTATCTATCTATCTATCTGTCTATCTATCTATAGATATCTAGATAAATAAACGGATATATGTTTTGTGAAAGGAAAGAAAAAATAAGGTAACTCTTGGTCCACAAAGTTAAAAGAGGTATTAGTGTGTGAAAAGTATTCTTATTTGTTTGTGGCTAGTTCATTACATCAATCAGCATTTGCAATGTGCCAAAGTATTCCAAAGATGCTCTGTTAGTTCCCAACATTTGAATGTGTTGGTCCTTTGCTGTAATGAAGAGGGAAGATGAGATAACGCAAAAGATTGCTAAAAGAGAAGAGCTGGTCTAAGAGTAATTCTATTCTATTCTGTATATGTGTATGTATATGTATATGAATAAGTCCTAAATATTGAATTTAGCATGACTTGTGTGCTATTTGTGAAACTTTGGGTATAATTACTGGATATTATACAAAATGTTTGTGAATTTGGAATGGCTTACAAATTTTAGTATAACTGATTATTTTCCTCTAGTTTTAAACTGTCACAGATACATAGAAAAAAACAACAAACAGAAAATTTGCTTCTGGAGGCCAGTCATATTATAAAACCAAAATGATGAATAGTGAATGGCCAGAATAATGAAACTATGAACAGCCCACTGTGAATAGCAAAGATGCCATAGGTAATGCTCTTGGTTTCTAAATCATTTCCTAACCAAACAAATAAAATAATCATGAGGAAGAGTATTTGTAACAAGTGTAAACAGAACTAGTAACAAATAAGGGGATGACTATGAATAGAGATGCTACTCTCAAAATTTACTAAAGTTTTGCATGTTATTAGTTTAATGATAGGAGAATATCATGATGTATCTGTATAGCAGTAAGTCATTTTGTATTTGTTGTAACAAGAAGGGTTTTCCTCCATATGTCTAGGTTCATGCTTGTTAATAAAAATAAATCCTTTTACAAAACTATGTCCATGATAAAAAAAAAAGAAAAAAAAAAGGGGGGGGGGTTCATATCGTCCTAATAAAGACGTGCAAAATGTATACTAAAACATAAGTGATTCAATATTTATGAGAAACATCAATATTTCTTGATTTTAAGAATTGTTTATTCTTCTCAAGTCAGTAAATACCTTCTGGATCTATATTTTTATGATCAATTCAATAGAAGTCAATGAATTTATACAATGATAAGATAATGTTATAGTAATAGAGCTTAAGAATGAGCACAAATATTGGGGAAAATGTACAAACCTTTAGAATGGAATAATCGTTGCTTAAATCCTGGAACAAACTGGAAAAACTGGAAAAGGATAGCATATATCAATAATACATAAATTCAAACATGTATTCCAGACTTAAATAGCTTGTTAATTTTTATCGTATTTTCTTTTCAAATTTAGATTATGATTTTCTAAATAGCTATTCACCATATTAGGATTTTGCTTTTTGTAGTATTATCTTTTTATTACCATTTAATAACTGTTTTATAGTTTTCTATATCAAGAACAGTCAATGTTCTTTCCCTCTGTCTATTAGTTTTTCACTCTTGAATGTTTTCATCCATCTTCTTTTTTCTATTGGATTCTTTCTTCATTAGATATTTTGCTTATCTTTTTATCAAAAGTACTATTTGCTACTTCCTCTGACTTCTTTCACTTATATTGTTTCTTTTTATCTCTCATGTAGATTGTTGTTTTAGAGATGTCATTTGTATTCCTCACTTTGACTGTTTTCTGACCTTTTCTACTGGTGTGTTTTATTTTCTTTGTGCCTCATGGTCAGAACACTCAAGTTTTCATTGATTTGTACCTGAAAGCTCACAATATAGACCATTTCTCTGAGACACAAAACAAAATCAATCTAGAATCTAATTTCTCCCTTTTTATATTTCTAAAATATTTTCTTATATATTTTAAGTTTTTACTCCCTGTTACTCTACCCCCATGTGAGTTGCACATGAGGCAATTTAAAACCTGGGGGGCTCCCTATTGACAGCCTGTCCCCTTCCCATTAGGAGAGAGGATGGGCTGTCAAGTAATGACTCCCATAAGAGTAGTGGTGCCCCAGAGTGCAGCCTTCTAGTGCCCCCGTGTTGGAGAGCTCTCTGGTGTAGCTCACAAAATAGGAGGGCAGACACTTCAACTCGTGGGCTATTTTTCTACTGGTAGGAATATTGAAATTTTTTTTACAGGTAGAAATGAATGCCTGATTATGGCCAAAATCTGGAGAGTGGGAAGGGGCTGCTGCTGGAATTGATATGATTATTAGCAAGTCAAAAAACAAACTTTCTAGCTATGTGAAATAACAGATGAAACTGTAGGTCTACTCTCAAAAGAAACACTGGTCATACTTTTTAAAATGTGTAAATAAGAGGCCTTTATGCCAACAATATAGATATATTTCTGATAGTTCTAAAGCTAACTAGAATGTGAATAATAATAGTTTTATTTGTAATTCTCAAAAGTGCTTTGTAATGTGGTTACCTGTCATTATTCCCTCTTTACAGGTGGAAAAAGTAAGGCGGGGGAGGGGAAAAATCAGTCCATGGTTGTAAGGCATACCAGTGAAGATCAAGTAAAGAATTCACAGCCCAAGTTTAATGTAATGGTAAGCCACAATAAGCTTAAACATGAAACATACTTAGAATTGTCTTTAGCATTCTATATCACTGCTTTACATTATCACTGGCAGTGAGAAAAGGTAAAAAAGCAGAGAAGAATTCTAAAAGTGGTAGAAAATAAAGTCTATATTAATTCCAAATAGAGAGGAAGTGTGCCATTCAATAGCATTTTGTTGCATCAAAACGTAAGGGAATGATATGAAAACTTTCAGAAGAATTGCAGAAGTTTTATACCTTAAGTTGACTATCAGGAATTTCCTAAAAAACAAAAAAAACCCAGCATCTCTATAGTGATCATTATTAAACGTGTCTCATAATTTGCACATCAAAGATGTATTCCATCCTGTAAATTACAAATATCATGGAAGTCAAGCACATGTCTCCATATTACCCTCTGAACTGGGATGCTACCACACAGTGAAATTCCTCTAAAAGGTTAATGAATATTTAAGTACAAAGGGCACTATTGAATGAGCATACTGTAGCAACAGGTAAAGCATAGCAGATTGTGGATTTTGCAGAATGTCTATAGGGATTTTTACTGTATGTTTTGTACTGAAACCATCTGTTATTTTGTTTGTTTTTTAGTTCAGGTTGGGTTAGGAAAAAGAACACACTGGAAAAGGACTCCAGTTTTATGAGATTTCTTTTAACTCGTAGGCTTTTACTAAAATTTATTTTGAATATGCTCATTTCTTAATTGCCAAAATTTGTCTATACATAAGGTGGTAAGAACTGAAACAGATAAAGGTCTTTTCATATATAAAAGCATATATGCTTTCATATCATTGTCTAATGGTGGACTTTCACCCCAAAACCCCCGCCCTTATCTGAGGTAGAGGCTTGTCTCTATCATTCTATGTTTCATCAGTCTCTGGTGCTCATCACCTCATCTGAGTGGTTTTTCTCTTTTTTTCCTTTCTTACTCTGTCTTCTGCACCAAGACTGTTTTATCACCTCTGCCAGCAGGCCGAAGTCCACTGCAACATCTTGCTGGACTCTCCCACACGTCCACGATCTCGCCTGCCATGACTTGTTGTTACGGGAAAAAACAGAATCGAGGTGAGTGGGTTTTGACACTTTCACTCTTTTCAATCTGTCTTAGTGTAGTGAGGGCTCCACCAACCCCTATACCCTCATCAGACCTGCCATTAATCCTAGCCAGTTCTTTTACTGGCCTATTGTCCTGATAGTTGCAAACACACTATCTATCTGGGATAACTTCCCTCTTACTCTAATGAAAACAAGAATGAAAAAAAAACTGGCACTTCTCTTGCCTTTATATTCCCAACTTTATGGTATTTTTTTTCTTCACCCCTGCTATTAGGGTCTTTAAAGTACCTTGTAACTGCCTCGCAGAAGTTTCAGTTTCTCTCTGGGCATTTTCTTCAGGGTTCTCTCCCCTGGTAGCTGCCCCCACAGAGTTGCTTCCCTTAAACCCAGTCTAAACTAATAAGACATACAATTAGGCTATATGTCAGGAAAAGATATTTCTGAGTGACACAGGGCAGTCAATTGAAGTTGTATGCTTAATTTGTGCTTTAGGAAGTCCTGCTGACTGACCCCCTCACCATATTTAAGGCTGGGTAGATTAGATTTTGCTGTAACAGGTTATCTGAACTCGATAGATAGGAAGGATCCTTTTATGTGGAGAAAACAATTTACCTTGTCATAAACTCAGAGGCATATACAATAATGACAGGGTTTAGAATAATAAGGGAAGTAGATGGTATTCCCTCCTCTCTACTGCTATTGTAATTTACTGCTACTGTGCTCAAAAAATATTATTCACTTTTTTTTAAACAAGTTTAAAATAGATCTGTAGGATTAAATTGCAATCCTATTTGACTGCAAACCATTTAAAGTTCAGCCAACCATACTCTCAATCCATATCTATTTATACAGTGGACTAAATGAGAAATTAGAGCAATTACAGCCTATTTTATCAACCTTTTATTATATATTTCCATATTTCTTTATTATTATTATAATATGTAGAGCCACAGAATACCTACACTCGGCAATGACTACATTATTCATAGTCAATACTATAAACT
Source organism: Gavialis gangeticus (assembly GCF_001723915.1). Classification (NCBI taxonomy): domain Eukaryota; kingdom Metazoa; phylum Chordata; order Crocodylia; family Gavialidae; genus Gavialis; species Gavialis gangeticus. The sequence goes on along the minus strand of NW_017729032.1, from coordinate 164,077,522 downwards.
GTACGTGTTCCAATTCAACCCAAAACACTTCACACACCATCAAGCATGTAAGGCAGAGATCAGTTTTTACTCACTGATTCACATGAAAGCTGTTTATTTTCTCTTGGATAAACTTGTTCTTCCATGACTCGGAATTATACAGAAATATTCTTAGTACATTGTTATTAAAGATGTTCAGCTTAGTAACAGTGTTGATGCTGTTAGACTTCCATATTGAGGGGACCATCAGAAAATCTTTGCCTATCCCAGGGCTGTCCAACTTGTTAGCTCCCAGGGGACCATGCCATTGGGTGCTGCATGCTTCCTGGACTGTACCTGGTAGGCCATGGGCCACTGTGTTATGTGCCACACAGACACTTTCTCTCCTTTGTTCCAGGAGGATATTCCCTTTACCTGTGCACCAGATGACACCCACTGCTGCACATCATAGGTGAACAGGCAAAGTTTCCCCCCAATGTGGCCTCAATCCTCTCTCAACCATGCATGACCTAGATTCACCCTCAGTTCCCAGTGGCGTGTTCTCTGTCCCCTGGGGTGAGGGCACAAAGCGTTAGCCAGAAGAGGAAGTGGGGAGCCTTAATAACTGAGGTCCCCATTTTGTGATCTTTTTTCAGTCCCTTAGCAGATACTCTTGCCTCATAATACCCACCATGGATAAGTAGACATCTCTATAAGACAGTCAGACATCCTCTTTACATGCAAAAGTACAAAGTAGAAAGGCAAGTGCTGCTTGCATAAGGACAAGACTGTTTGTTTGTTTTTTTTATCTTGAAAAAAAGTTGTAAAAAGAAATATGGTGGCTCACAATTATGAATAAAAAACCTGGTAGAAGAATGCTTAAAATATAGTAAACTGGTCAAGATGTGGTATTAAGATAAAATAGTTATTTTACGTCCAGTCAGCCTTCTTTCCAAAAGTATATGTACCTTCTGGCTTAAAAAAAAGAAAAAGAAAAAACTCATAGTTTCATAGTTGGTAGGGTTGGAAGGGACCTGAGCAGATCATCAAGTCTGACCCCCTGCCATAGGCAGGAAAGAAAGAAAGCTGGGGTCAAATGACCCCAGCCAGGTGATTATCTAGCCTCCTTTTGAAGATCCCCAGGGTAGAAGTGAGCACCATTTCCCTTGGAAGTTGGTTCCAGATCCTAGCCACCCTGACTGTGAAGTAGTGCCTCCTGATATCTAGCCGGAATCTACTCTCAGTCAACTTATGTTCGTTATTCCTTGTTACTCCTAGTAGTGCTTGGGGGACTCTCCCATAGCCTTCTGGTCCCCTTTGGCCAGTTTGTATACAGCCACAAGATCCCCCCTCATCCTTCTCTTGTGGAGGCTGAACAGGTTCAGGTCCCATGGCCTCCACTCATAGGAACTGCATTGCTGCCCCTTGATCATGTGAGTGGCCTTCCTCTGGACCCTCTTAATGCTGTCCACATCCCTCCTGAAGTGTAACGCCCAGAACTGGCCAAAGTACTCCAACTGTGGCCTGACCAATTTTGCATAGATGGGGAGGATCACCTCCTTGGACCTGCCCATGATGCACCTGTCGATGTATGACAAGGTCTGGTTAGCCTTCTTTACCGCGTCCCCACGTTGGTGGCCCATGTTCATTTTGGAATCAATAATGACACCAAGATCATTTTCTGCCTCTGTGCTGACTAGAAGGGAGTTCCTCATCCTGTAGGTATGTTGGTGGTTCTTCCTCCCTAGGTGCAGTACCTGGCACTGGGCAGTATTGAATCCCATCCTGTTCTCATCCACCCACCCCTGTAACCTGTCTAGATATAATTGTAGCCTGTCCCTCTCCTCCAGCATGCCCACTTCTCCCCACATCTTAGTGTCATCCACGAATTTGAACAGGGTGCTTTTCACTCCCTCATCCAAGTCACTGATGAAGATGTTGAACAGTGAAGGCCCAAGGACTGAGCCCTGGTGGACTCCACTGCTCACATCTCTACAGGTCAAAAATGACCCGTCTGTAACTCATAACAACTAAATAAAGCTTTCATCATATGGATGAATTTTAATGTACCTCTAACAATCATTGGTAAAGTATAGTCATAGGGTAGAATTATATTACCATTTGTGTTGCTAAGTAGCAATTTTCCAGCTGTGTAAGTTGTCTTTTCAGCACTTATGCAGTTTTAGATTCTATTATCTTTAATTATCCGGGCAGTTTTAATGAATGCATGTACTCAGGAAGTGTAATTGGTGGTACTCTGGATGAACAGCTATGCAGTGTATACACATTATATACTGCATAGCTGCCTGATCAGTGTGTAGCCTATTGCCTACTCACTGCATGCATATTAATGAGGAGTAATAAAATCACAAATTATGCTAAAAACACCAATTCTGTAGCTAGGTAACATACATTTAGGGGCACACAAGGTATCAGAATTCTATCCACAATGTCCATTTTCCTTCTTGAATGATTTTTGCCACACAAGATCCTTAGCATTATATAGGTGAAAACACTTGTGAGTGAAGTATAACGATGTTCCTAATGACTTACCTGAATGAGATGTTTGAAACTGTTCTGCAGTATGAATGAAATATGTAAGTATTTCTTTCTATAAAAAGTCCAGTCAGCAGCTAGTAAATACAGATTTGGGAGCCATCAACAGGAGCATGAAGAAGGAGAACTGTTCTTGACTGAATGCCTGGAAAATGATTTACTTCATCAACCTTTTATTTATTTATTTATTTATTTATTTATTTTGATTTTCAGGCCTTCTTACTTATAAATAACCAAGTACTCTTTAATTGTTCATGTAGTTTTAGAGAAAGAAAAATAAAAGTTCTTAGGGGAGTGAAGGAGGATAAAATATTCTATTTAATTGTTATTAAGCTCTGAGTATATCACTTGTAGATGTAAAAATTCATATCAAATTTAAGGTATTGCTTTTCATCCATAAAAAGGGAGAGGTAGTTTGCCGTGTTAGTCTGAAGTTAGTCAGAAATTAAGGTAGATTTTCACCTTATGGATAGGTGCCTACTTAGTTTGCAGTTTTGCAGAAACCACAAAATTCAGGATTGTCCTGGAAATCTGCAAAATCTACAACAAAAAAGTTAATAAAAATAAAATGCTAGCTCCCCAGTGGCATGAAGCGCAACACACAAGATAGTGGCTGCGTTTTGTTCCTTCTTCCCCAGCTGGGCCCTCTCCACCAATCAGCACTGAGGGGCAAAGCTACACAAAATGACTACAGAATTAGACCTGTCAACCCACAGAAATTGGTAAGCCCCCCTGCAACTTAGGTAGATCCCTACTTATAGGCTGACTAAAATTAGAGATGAACGGCAGAAGCTTTTTGTGAGCCTGAGCTCACTTCAACAGATACTGTCTTCAACAGATACTGTCTTTATAAATAGTACTTATTTTTTTCTATAAAACATTTAGGGTTATATTTTCTTTCACTTCCTGGCTTTCTAATGACCTAAAGTTTCCAAAGTCTTGGCTTAGAAGACCAGGTCCAAGAAGGTATTCTGTTTGCACAATTCTCCTATGTCTTCAATGGGAAGCAAGTACACATCTCATATTACCCCCCCAAAATGAGAACCACTGCAGAACATATTCACTTCAATGGGCATCATTTAGATAAAAGATGGATCCTCAGCTAAGCCAAGGGGTTCCTTACTCTCCATTCATATTAGTGATGAATCTTAACTTGTACTATGCCATCCCTGCCTGCTCACAATCTAGTTCTCCATGACAGTATAAGGCACATGTGGCTCAGCAAGACTTCTTTCTTCAGCTTTGTATAAACAATCATATAAATCTTCAACCCTTCCAGTTTCCTAGTGCTTAGTATTCTTGCCCTGTATATGGGAGATCTGGGCTAAGTACAGATGACTAAAAAAGCCTGAAGCACACTCCATCTAAGATATGCTTCTTTTTGTAAGTGACCTAGGTTAGATTGGTAGCAAACAGTATACACATTCACCCTGTGGTGGGGAGGGCATGCAGGCTGCCTGCACTGGGTGAGACCTGGAGAATAGAGCACTCCTACACACTTCCCAGCATGCTCAAGCACAAGGTTTCCAGATAGTCGGAAAGTACTGAGCTGAACTGAGCACCCAGACCACCCCTGATTGGCTGCTTGGCATGGACAAGCAAGCCCCCATACCCCCTCTGCCCTAATACTTTGAGACCCTATAGCTGTGGGCCAAAAAACCCTTGCAGCACCCCAGGTGCCCATGGACTGGGTACCTGCCAGCAGTGGCCAAGCCATGGAGGTCACAAGGTTGCCTCTTTGAAGGCCTTGTCCTGATGTACTGCACCTTGCCACCTCAGCACATCAGAGGTGAGCCACCCACACCAGCTCATGCTCAAGATGGAAGGGGAGGTGCAGGCTGGGGTTCAGGTGGTAGGGACCTAGGTTCTGGCCATTGAGATGTGGTGTTCAGTCTCTGTGGGGTTGTACCCAAGCATTAGGACATGGGGGTACCTAGCTCTCTGTAGGGTCATACCTGATTGAAGGGTTCTCCTGAGCTCAGTGTCAGGTGTGTATGCACATTGTGGGGTGCTTCATAATGGAGTGGGTGGAACAGCTTGGGGACACGGTATCCAGGTCCCAGGACTCATGCAGGGGACAGAGATACCTCCCTTTCCACCTCCTCTGCTACCTGCCTGTGGCTAGCAGATGGCTGGAGGTAGGAGGTAGAGGTGGGAGTGGGGGTGGGAAAAGGTCTGTGCTGGCTGGCTCTTACTGAGCTCAGTGGTGAGGCCATTGGGTGCTTGGTTGTAGTCCCGAGCACAGGCTGAGGGCTAACATACCTCTTGGGGGGAGGGGGCATTCTGGGGACCATAAAGGAGGCTGGGAGGACAGAAATCTAACTTGAATCAATAGGGAATCTGTTACAGAATTTCAATTCCGTGGTTTAACTTAAATCAATTTGATTTGAGTGCACATAGAACCAGGTCTATCTTAGACTAGGTTCTACCATTTTTACAACACTCTGTGCACTGAACTTCTATACAGGTACAGGTTTAGACTGATTTTCAAACATTTTGATAAGTTTATTTGTTATTTCTGCACTTGGCCCTGGGGTCATGGCTACCTCAACCTCTACATGTTTGAACCCAGACCTCCAACCTTCAAAAGAATACCCTAACTCCTGAAAGTAAGGAGCAGATACAGAAAACAAAATACAAGCGTGCATGTTAGGTAAGTATTTCCAGTAAGGATAGTGAAGAGGCTTTAGGTATTATACAGAAAACAAAACAAACAAACAAAAACAACCAAGGTGAAGTTGGATACCATATTATATTCTGAATATTAGAAGATTCACCAGAGAGATGGGGAGACCCAAATGTAAAATCTTCTTAATTCACAGAGACATTTCTGAGTATTGGATAAAATCCATTATATCTATGGGTGTTTCTTACTCTCAAGTATTAAAGCAGTTCAAGACACTTAAGCAAATATTTATGCATTCCCTGGGTCCAAAAGAGTGAGAAATAATGTGATGTTTAGTGCACACATCTAAAAGCTATATTTTAAAGTTGCTGCCTAATATTTTATATACAACATAACAGCTTTAATGGGAGAGGTTGAGAGACACCTACCACAGCCTGCCCTATATTAAGATATTGTCCTGATAGGAGCTGGATTTTTTTTTTTCCAAATTCTCTCTCAGAATTAGAAAGATGATCAGAATCTTGAAACCACAGCCAAGGTGAATGTTCTCAAGGGATAAGGGAGGCACTTCCTTCTTAATGATTCATTGAATAGTGACTATGTTCTGTTCTTAAATCCAGCTTTTTGCTTTTATTAAAGCAAAGAAAAAGAAATAAAATTATTTATTCAAGGACACACACATTTGGAACATCACATTCAATACAAAAGAAATGGGTTCCATACATTAAATATTCTGGGGGGAAATGCTTTCAGATTCATTTGATTTTTTTGCAATTAAAATTAATATTTAAAAAATTATTTTTCACTTCAGGTGCTGAACTAAAAAATAATGTTACTTTCACAGACATAATCATAACACCTCAGGCTACATTTGCTATCAAGTGAAGAACGGCCAAAACAAAAAGACCATCAACTGAAAAATACTAAGCAATCATTCTTTGTAATCTTTCTGTACCCGAGCTAACCAGCCACAACACTAAAAAGCCCATCCTTCTCCATAGCTCTACTTTAATTCAACTATTTCAACACTTTATACCCTTGGACTGCCATGTGATCAGCCAAGACTTGTTAACTATTTGCTGGCTGCAGAGCCTCTGCTTTGCCATGGTTAATAATGTTTAACTTTTTTATTTTACATATACGGATTCTAGAACTGAAAAGAGTTACTAAGGGGAAGCTGAAAACAATGCCAGGATATTTATACATTTGTTTAAAGCAGGTTCTTTTTAAACACAAAACTAAACAAAAACAGTTCTCTAACTAAAAGAAGAAAAAAGAAGTGCCGGATTTTAAAAATGCAGGCACGACACAGTATGCTGAAGGAGAAGAACTCTGCTTCTGGCCAAAAAATGATGTGTGTGATCTAACTAGCAGTAAACAAAACCATATAGATTAGTTGTTATATAATTAAGTGTTATCTGTGTTCTGTTCCAGAGTCTGTAAACCTGATTTTAATTGAGTAAAAATCCAAGGAATAACAAATAGACAATATAATTTACATTAGGCAGTGCTTATATGAATTAATTTTGTCTCTGGGCATGTACCTAAATGGGAGAAGAAAACAGAGAAAAATACATTCATTTAACTAGGTATTGACTATTCTATGGCAAACGTTTCAAGGAGAGAACTTTTACGTATCCCCTCCCCTTAGTAATTTATTTGTTGTTTTGTACATTTTCCCTTTCTGGTTCTGTATAGCAAGGCTGCCTGCATTCAGTTATGAGGCTGCTAACCTTAGAACTAAATGGATTCCAGACTAAAGTGGCAGCTCAATCTACCAGGGGAATCTTTTATGCCTTCAGGAGCTGCACATAAGTAATGCCAGTAGCAAAACTGAGAAAGCAATGAGTTATAAATCTCTGGGTGACATTACCTTTGCTACTCAGGTGTTCTGTGTTTACACCACTAGTGCAGTGGAAAAGGTATGATCGTTTGCAGCATCTATAAGTTCTAGGGGAAGAAAAGCATTCAGAAATAACAAAGGATTTATTAGTTGGACCAATGAAGGAACATAGGGAAATTAAGTGCACAAAACTAGCAGGAGTTTAGCAGGACCAAAGGGTTTAAAACTGAACTGATATCTAACTTAATAATAAAATGTTCAGAGAGTAAAATCAGTGCAGGTGAACTTATTGGCTGAGCAGGGAGTGACACTTGAATCAATTTACAGCTAGCCCTATTCATGAGGTCCAACCAAACATTAAAATCACAAAAGCATAGATTGGCGGATGATGCCATGCAAAAGAAATTGGGACAAGCAATGGGCTTGGCTGTCTGTGGCTGCATCCACACAAGCAAGGACATATATTACCCTGGGGAAAGAAGCAGCAGAAAATCTTGTGACACTGCTAATTGTCCCCAGGGAATGCCTGTGCTATGCACCCTCTGGTATGCCACTCGTTACTCTGGGTGGGATAGGGGAGGCTGGGGCCAGCACTGGGCTGGCTCCAGAAGCCTTACCTGGGGTCCTGGCAGCCTCCTGGAGCTACAGCAGTGGCTATCCTACCTCTTAGAGCCAGGCCACCAGTCAGTTTTGGGTGGTGTACACTGCCCCCACATGCTGTGCTCAGCTTTTTTTCTGAGAGTGTTTTTTGGCTACCTCCCTGCCCCCCTCTCCTGCGCTGCTACCTTGCAGGGTTAAAAACACCTGAATGTGCAATATATGTCACAGCAGACATGTCTGCAATGCCACATACTGCACAGCCACACTCATCTGGACATGGCTGTGAACGCATCTATATGTGCTATAAATGCAATGACACAGCTTGTGCTGGAGTTAATGGTTCCCAGGCACAGCATCTACACATGTGCCTAGGACAGTAGGAGTGTGAGTTGAGGTGAAGCAGCCCTGAGCTGGTAGCAGGTTCAGGGGGTAGCCTCAGAATCCAGGTTGTGGCATCAGGTGGTGGAGGGGCTGGCTGGGGCACAAGAGTGCCCAAATAGTGAAGCCATGTCACTAAGTGGCAGGCAGGAGTCTGGCTCCTTGCTGCCTGGGCTGACCAGACACAATTTATGCCTGGGTCAGCTTTTACATGGCCTGTGACTCTTTTCACCTTCCCATCTTTTTTCTGTTGCATATTTCCAGGCTCCCTGAGGTGGGAGCTGTCTTTTACTTAATACAGTACCCAGCATGATAAGATTCCTATCTCAGTGGGAGAATCAAGAAATTCAAGTTAGATGTTCAGAAATACCCAAGAGACTTAGGATCACAACTTGAAAGCAGTAAAGAAAACCAAACCCTACAGTAGCATACATATATTATTTCAACTAGGGCATAACATAACATAACATAACATAACATAACTGATATATAAACATAACAACATTCTAATTTGGATGAAAGTATTATGTGATTTAATTTGGATGAGATTTGATTTCCTATGGGAGAAGCAGGAATAGAGGAAAAGAGTTAAATCTTCAAAAGTATCTGAGTTATGCCCTAGATACCCAAGGAGGAGTAGCAGACCTGGTTCTCCCTTTCCTCAAGAATGCCTCCTAGGGAAGGGCTAATGAGGTGGCAATTTATAGCTGCCTTGTGGTTCTGTAACGCGTAGGAATTTTCCTTACGCAAATCAGTTTTCCTCATTTCCTTCATTTTCAAACCCAGCCATGTTATTTAGCCTGACAGCCTTGTAGGAGTTGTATCCTTGTTTTTTTACAGTCAATTTCATAATCATGAAACAAATATTATTGTATAATTTAAAACGTATAGTAGAAGGCAATAACTGAATTTCGCCATGTTTTCAGTAAATTACTTCTGACACATGAGAAGTTAATCTGGTCCTGCAGTTTAATGCATGAGAAAGGAGCTGTGAATCTAAGTAAGATACATGTCTCAAAGGATGCAATTAGATAAAGCAGACATAGTGCTCTCCTAATCCTATAAGGGACAATATGCTTACTTATCTGAGTCTGTGCTGACTGCCAATGACTTTAATACATAGCTCCCTGAGGCAGAAGAACGACTGCCATTTCTCAGTGTCCGGCTTCAAGAATATATTGAGATTCCTGTTGTTTTGTCTCAATTTATTTATTACTTTTCAGTGTACTCTTTATTAATATTTGAAAGATCAATGCACTGAAGAAGAATACAAAAGAAGAATTAAAGAATCATAAAATAAAGAAATTCCAGTAATGTGAACATAACGCACAAACATATTGGGAGATTTGCAAATACATAAATGGAAGTGGGTACTTCACTGCCATTTATGTTTTTGGGAATCTTATTTCATAAGCTCTGGAAACCTTGAGATGTGTTTTATGCCTATTCTGTGACCTGTTTCAAAGCCTCTTAGATAAGATGAACCTAATACCTAGATCACCTGCTTTAGGGGTGTCGCCACTGATATGTTTCCCAAAACTTCAGAGGGTCCAGATTTTGTGTAGGCCTGTCTCTGCTCATAGCTAGGCCAAAAGTTTAATCCCACATCCAGAGGCATAACTAGCCAGGTTAGCAACCTGGACAAAACCTTGCTGGAGAACAGGGCAGGGTGCCAAAAGAGTGTGCTTGGGCAGAAACTGTGGGATTCTTGCCTGGCCAAGGGCTCAAAGTCCCTGACTGCTGCTGCCACAGTTCAGTCTGCCCCACCCCAGCTGTCATTGCTGCTGCTGCTGTTGTAATACTACTCTGGCACTAGCTGCTGCTATTGCTCTGGCACAGACTTCCTGGAGAGGATGGACTGCTATTCTGGCACCCTCTTTAAGTTGGCACTTGGGGCTGAGGCCCCACTCACCTACCCCTTGTTATACTACTGCCAATGCCTACTTATATCAATGGAATTCTTCTATTGACATCAGAGAGGTACAGTACTCCTCCATCTTCACAGGCATATCTTTGTACACTTACTTAGGATTAACCAGAAAAAGCAAAATACAGCAAAGGTATTAAAGAAGTTCTTAGATGTCCAGGTGTGGAAATGAGTGTTTTCCATTGATGGCTACTATTGAAAAAACCCACCTGGAAATACACTTTCAAGACTCAACTGCCACTTAGATACTTTAGCAAAAGTCAGTGGGACTTGATCTCTTGTGCTTTTGAAAATATAACCTTTTGAAATGTATTTTGGATAACATATCTACATATAATTTCTACATTTTAATTGCTTTGGTCAGAGCAAAATGAAAGAAGCAGTAAGAAATATAAATACCTTCAGCGACTTCACTTAGGTTGTGGTCAGAGATTTAACTTCCCATCCCAGCCTGATGCTTTGGGCTGGAAATTAGGGCAGCCTAAGTAACATCAGCCTGGTCCGTTCCCTCTGTTGTTCCATTGTGTGCATTTGTTTGCATAATATAGCGGAGCAGCAGGGCAGAGTAATTACGGCAATCAGTCTCTGAACACATTAATCTGCACTAAACTGCAGGGAGTAAATGATGCAGAAAGAAACCCAGTAGAGAAATATTTCTTTTGTTTGTGGCAAATCTCATACCAAGTTTAAATCATGCAAGGGCAACCTGTAATTCATTTCATGGTTGCCTAGCTATCAGCAATTAAAATACCTGGTAAAAATATTTGATTTGAAGAGGCTTATAAAGCATTTAGTTTATGTTAGCTAATGAACATGATTTTGTAAACAATGACAAAATCTCTTTTTTGTTTACTCTTATGAAGAGTAATTCTTGTTAATCACCATACTCTTCCAGTAGAGTGTAACTAATGGCGTTAGATAGCAAATGGGCAAATATTCTTGATTTTTATTTCCTTGTCCCTTTAAAACTTTTGTGCCTTTTCATATTTTTATTTTTACTCTGCCATCTTTCCAAACATTTGCAGTAAATATTTTCAAACATCATGAAGTAATACAACTGAATGCCTCTTTTCTCAGAAATATGAAATACACCAAAAATGCACATTGGGATGAAACTGATAAATGGTTCCAGCCGAAACAGAGAAAAACGTAAAGGTCAGAATGTTTCATTTTGACATTTCTGAAACAACCCATCTTATTTTTTCTAATTATGTTTTCATTTTCCCTTAAATTAAAGAAAAAATATGAACAATGTATTGCATTTCATACCTAACAAAATTATTCAGATAAATGCAAAACATTTTTTCTTTCTTTTCCTCCTGTTTTTTTCTCTCTTTCTTTTTTTTTTTTTTGGGGGGGGGGGGGGGGGGGGAGGGGGGATTCACAAAAGTCAGTATATATAGACCTGAAATTATTTCCTTTTTCCAGTTCAGCCACAAAACCAGGAAACAACACATAAAAAAGCACTCCCCGCCCCATATAATTCAACTGAGCAGCCTAGAAGTCATTTGCTTACAATTACTAAAATGGATTTCAGTTTCTTGAAAATCTTACCTAAATCTGGTAGAACCCCAGTAAAAGATTTTGGACAAGATATCTGAAAAAAATGTTGCTGTTAAGATGCCAAATGTATACACTTCATCCTCACACACAAATTTCATTTTCAGTAACCAACACTTCCTCCAGACCATGGGCACACCTGTGGGCACCAAAATGGTCCCACGGTATGCCAACCTTTTTATGAGCCACCTGGAAGAAAAATTCCTCAAGGACTGCGCCATCAAACCCTTTCTATACTTAAGACATATCAACGACATCTTCATCAATTGAACTGAAAACTTGCAATCTCTGATTGATTTCCATCAGAAATTCAACAAACATTACCCCTCCATCTGACTCTCTCTGGAATACTCCAACCCAACATTTCCTTTTTATAGATGATGGTCACAATCCAGAATGGTAAATACGGACTACCATATACAAAAACCCCATAGACCAACATACATATTTGCGGAGAACCAGCAATCACTCTAAATACATCAAGAAAGCTGTAATATACAGCCAAGCTCTCCAATACCACTGAATTTTCACTGAAGAGAACACTCATGATCATCACCTCACAAATCTCAAAAGGGCCATCTCTGGAGGAGTGTCCTTGATAGTTAGATTGCACTTTTAAAAAAGCTGCCTGGATACCAAGCAAAGAATTGCTGCAGTACAGAAGAAAACCCCCCATGAACTGCACACCACTGGTTATGATTTATCATCCCTCCCAGGAAACTTTTTGGAAAATCTTTAAACAGTTGCAAACCATACTAGAAGACCCAGTTCTTAAAAGGATCTTTCCAAAACCACCCATCCTAGCCTTTAAACAAGCACCAAACCTCGCCAACCTCATAACCAGAAGCAAACTTCCTATGGTCCAAAACACACTGAATGGATACAGACCGTACCAGGACAAGAAATTTAAAATCTGCCAACACATCTCCACCATTCCCACAATGACTACCCCCCCACAACAGAACCATCAACATTCCTGGATCTTATACCTGCATCTGTTATACCTGACCTTGGTCATGCGCATTGTAAACTAGATGATTTTAGAAGCTGGATCTGTCCACAAAGAGCTGAGGGTTTATGCGGTAAATAGAAGTAATGTGTAATTTAATAATTTTGACTTTATTGGCTTGAGCAGAGTGTGTCCTCTCTCTCTCTCTCTAAATTTAATTTAAGCTGCTTTCTAAGCATTAAATAATTCAAATTGTTAGAATTGTGTTTACTTTAAAAAACCATGGATGCTGCTGGATTTTCCTTCCTTTCTTGGCCAATCTGATTTCTTTCAGCTTGTGATCAATGGCAGCTTTGTCTATGTCTGTGATTGAAAGGACTGATTTCAAAGCTTATTGAAATTATAGTAGCCTCTGTTAGAAAAAAGAAGTGATGAACTTAGGGGGCAGACAGAAATGATATTTTTTCACGTGATCAGCCCCCTGAAAGCACTCTATAGCTGTGCTGTGACAAACATGCATGGCTGCAGAGTGCTTTTAAAGTGGCTGATCTCATGAAAAAGTAATTCTTCTCAAATGAGGTATCAGGTGAGACACTGTTTTTTATAAAATTTAAATAAAGTAGGCTGAATGTTTGAAGGTATCCGTCCCTTCCTGCACTTGCTCTTGTCCAGCAGGTTGGAGGCAGACCTGCCCATACTGCCATCCAGCCACCACCTGTGCACCCCTTTGCTGGGCAAGGGAAGTTTGGCGCCTTGCAACAGCTACCCATGCCCTGGGGCTTCCTCTGCACCACCCCTGGGTGCCTCCTTCCCTGCTTGGGCCTCGGGATGAGGCCGCTGCTGCTCGCCCACTGCCTCATGCCTCTGCCTGGGTCTTCCTTTTCCTCAGCTGGCCCCTCCCTCTGCCCTCGCCACTGTGCCATGCTCTCAGCACCCTCCCGGGAGAAGCTCAGTAAAAACAGCTGGCCCCTGACTTTTTTCCCAATTCTGGAAGTTGGGATCATCCTGACATGGTCACTAAACACCTGCTAAGGTTTAGCAAAGAAATTTCTCTGAAGGCATAAATGTTCTATCTCTTACAGTTTTCAAGCTATTCACATTTAAAGCCTATTATGGACAGACAGACACACAGACAGACAAAGTTATTATGTGTATATATATAGTTATTATACATATAGTTATATAGTATAGTGACCATACTCGATTCAGATTCTTTAAGAGAAAAGTAATGGAAATCATTTTCTCAAACCTTTCTTCTCTGAGGAGGATCTGTTTCATTATGTTCGCTGTTAACCTCATTTGTAGTCTATTTGATTTCCAGTAAAGCCAAGAACCTAAATGATTCACCCTGTTTAAAGTAATCTTATGGCAAGAATTGGCAAATAGCACCACTACACATAGCTTAGAAGCTATTTTACTTAGCATTAAAGTAGTGTCTAGTCTTTGAAAAGATGTTGTATTTCTACTAGTTTAGTAATATCATTTGTGTGTGGAGAGCTATGGAAAAACAAGAGCATTTGCTCTTTGTCTTAATCTTTCTACCTAGAAGCCACTGGGGATGCAGAGTTGCTTCATGGGACACAGAAATTAGTAAAGTTTACTTCTAACTACTGCAGGCAAGGTTTTTAGGGTAAATCTGCTATCTTTTACTAACCCAACTAAAATAGTTGGAAAAAATCTTCTTTGTAAGCTTTCGGTACAAACACCCTTCTTCAGGCATAGAGAAAGTCTATCTACTGAATTCATTTCTAATGTGTTCTAGAATTTGGTAGAGATGATAATGTCATTTTTAAAAGGACCTGGCTCATCATTTGTGTCCCTGCTTCAGGGTGGAAGCAGTCCTGTACAATAGCGTCCAAAGCAAGATGGCTCTAGGCCTAAGCGACATATGTGATCATTTTGGGAATAGCATTACAGATGAACAATGGCAGGCCAGATTTTTTGTATGCTTTTGATCTGATGCTTTCTGGTAATTTGTCCTCTGTTACTTTTTATTATAAAAAATATTGCCATACCATTCTATGTTATGACAGCCCACATATTTCTATATATTAGCCATGTATAAATAGCTCTCTTCATTTTTTGTGACAAGTGAAATTTGAGGAACAGTTGGATTAGACTGAGGATGCCAATGTTGGTAATAGATTTGGGGGAGGAAAGAAACACTAGAAAGGATTTATTTGGGCTTGGCTTATTTTTGCTTTTTCATATCCACTAATAAAAAACTAAAGGGGTAGGAAGCGAAATAAAAAATATCTCTTTCTATTTACTACTAGGTTCATCTCTATCCACACATACTATACAAGTTTTAAGGACTCTACTATCCCTTTTTGTTAGGGGTGATCAAGTACTTTACTCAAGGGTTTTAAAATTAATATATTTACAAGGATGTGGATAGTTGTATATTTAAGCACATTTATAAAGGGAGGAAGGGCTTGCCATTCAGAAGTAAGTATCAGTTGTTTCAATTTAACTGTTATGTCTGTTCACTCCAGTACCTGTAAAAGTAGAACTAAACAACTGTAACCCTAAACCTGAACACAAGTGATTTAATGTAACAACAGGTTACCAGTATTAAGCAGATGGATGCAATTGTTCAATTTTAATGTCTTAAAATGGTATAATTTAATATGAGTATAGCTGCTACATTTCTCTGCATCTTTAATGCTTAATTCTTTTCATTCCAGCACTGAAACACAGATAAACATGTACCTGAAAATGTGGAAGAGAGGAAAAAAGGTTAATTTTTAGCTTTCTTTGAGTTTTCCCTGCAGTTACTCCTAACCTCAAAACTACAGAGAGGAGGAAAATTTTCTGCTGGAAAAGACACCTTGGCTGGATCTACCTATGCTGACACATATGGTTTGTGGTGCCGCAATCCTCTTTGTGGTGCCAAAAACAACACACCCAGCACATTAAAATGTACCCTGCATTGCAATTTGGAGACCAGGAGAAAAAAATGCTACAAGGAAATCCCAATAGGAAAAAAAAAAAAAAAAAAGCCATGAAAAGAAGTGAAAGAATTGTTGTGGCACACGTCGTAGGAGCATTTGCCAGCAGACCCAGAGGCTCAGTCCTCTTGGGAGATATTCCCTCCTCTAGTTCCACTCTGGCTCTTCCAGCACACCAGAAACCAGGAGGAGTGTGGAAACAGCAGTTTTCCCTTGCATCAAAGCACACAGGCAGGGGCATGCACAGCGGCAAAAAGTAGAGGAACAAATATGTGCTGCTGCTTCTTTCCTGCTGTATGTATATGCCCCCACATGTGGGGACATGTGCATTGGGTGCATCTACATATGCCCTTTACTGCTGAGTAGACTAATTAGCTCAGCAGTAAAGCATCACAGTCTACAGGTGTGCAGGTATTAGGGTGCAGCAAACTAATTCACTCTGCTGTAAAATAGTCATTAAGTGCAATCAAATGTAAGTGTAGATGCTGATCACTGGGCACTAGGCCTATGCAAATAGGGAAGTATTCGATTTGGATTCTGATTTGGCCAATTCAGAGGACAGTGATTCGGTTTGGAGATTCAGATCACTGTCCTGAATGGATTCAGCCAAATTGGCTTCAGAAGATTTGGCACTGATTCGGAGAGATTCGAAGATTTGGCCATAGACTATAATGGGGAATCACTCAAATACCTATAAATTTGTCATTGCTTGGCTGATTCAAATAAAAATTGCATGGATGGAGCCCCTTCTGCAGGCATGAAGACTGCCAAGTTTCAAGGAGGTAAGTGTAGGGGGTTCTGGGAAACTGTACCTCAAACTGCTGAAAACTAAACTTGTGTTGTGTGTGTTTTAAGGCAGATTTGAATGAAAAGAGCAGGGATAGTAGCCCCTTCTGAGGGCATGAGGCCTGCCAAGTTTCAAGGAGATAGGTGCAGGGGTTTCACTTGCAGGAAAAACACAGCTTTCTTTTTAAAGGGAGGAAAAAACCAAGAACAAATATAAATTGAAAGAAATTGATTGGATAAGGGTAAGTAGAGGGATTAGTAAACTATATCCAATCCTTTCCAAGAACAGAAAGTAGCAGGAGACTTACTGGCTAGTCTCCTAATCAGTTTTTTCAGATGCTGTTGCTCAGGCAGAAACCACTCACAAAAGGCACAGAGGGCCTGTAGACAGAGGCTTATGTACTGTTTCTACGTCCCTCCCCCTAACACTGTGGTTGAAAGGGGACTCGGGGAAAGATCAGTCACTGCCCAGCTACAGATGTCAGTCTTTCCCTCCCCGATCCTCCTCCTTCTTCTCAGTTTCTGTTCCTCTGAAAGACTGCCTTCTGAATCCCTGAATCTTTTCCTAATCTTTTCCAATTCAATTCAGAGGCTCTGAATCAATCTGGAGGTTTTTTTCTTCTCCCGATTCAATTCAGATTCGGTGGTTCAGCCTTTCAATTGGGCCAGATCTTCTCCGAATCAAATTACGGACTAAAGCTTTGCACACCCCTCCGGGGCACATATTGCACTTGGTCAGTCCAGCCCGCCCCTCTGCCACCCAATGCTGCCACCCAGAACCCGGGACAGACCACCTCCCATTCTCCCTGCCGGCATGGGGATGCTCTACTCTGGGTTAAATTGCTAATGTCTCAGGTTCAAATAGACACTGCACCTGGGAGCAGTGTACTCTGGCTCAAACAGCTCCAGAGTTTATTGTGTTACATTAATTGCATATGTACATGCACCCATTTCGTATGTTGCTGTGTCCTATTCTGTTGGACTGTTCATGGATTTCAGTTAACTCATTTTTCATACTATTGTACTATTATACTTCACTATGACTTTTATATTGACTACTCTAGTCTCACAAGTAAGTTCACAGGTTGGGTCAAAATAAAGCAAAAGACAGTATTTCAACTAATAACCCACTTTGTTCATTGTACTGCATCTTTCAGTATAAAAATGTATTATATTTAAGGTGTGTACAGCCATTCAGTGCACCCTGTCTACATTCACATAGCACCCCTCCACCCACACCATCAAATGCCTGCATAGATGGACATTTAACTTGACCTAACCCTAGTTCAGTCAAGCAAAATGTAACACCTGTTAGAGCAAGATCCCATTTTGGCTAAGAATCATAGATTCATATATTCACAGATTCATAGTTGTAGGGTTGGAAGGGAACTTGTAGATCTTCTAGTCCGACCCCCTGCCCTGGGCAGCAGAGAAAACTGGCCTCAAATGACCCCAGCTAGGTAAACATCAACCCTCCTCTTAAAGACCCCCAAGGTAGGAGCCAGCACCACTTCCCTTGGAAGTTGGTTCCAGTTCTTAGCCACCCTGACAGTGAAGTAGTGCCTTCTGATGTCCTGTCTGAACCTACTCTCTAACAACTTATAACCGTTATCCCTTGTTACTCTGGGAGGCACTCGGGGGAACAAGGTCTCTCCCAATCCCCGCTGGTCCCCCTAGTAAGTTTATAGATGGCCACCAGGTCCCTGCTCAGTTTTCTCTTGTGAAGGCTGAACAGATTAAGGTCCCGTAGCTTCTCCTTGTAGGGTCTGCCCTACTGTCCCTGGATCATGCGAGTGGCCCTCCTTTGGACCCTCTCAATGCTGTCCACATCCCTCCTGAAGTGTGGCACCCAGAACTGGAACTGGCCTATAGGTATGTTGCTGGTTCCTACTGCCTAAGTGCAGCATCCTGCACTTGTCAGTATTGAATCCCATCCTATTTTCATTTGCCCACCCCTGTAACTTCTCCAGGTCCCACTGTAATCTGTCCTTCCCTTCTAGCATGCCCACCTCACCCCAAATCTTGGTGTCGTCGGTGAATTTAAACAGGGTGCTTTTCACCCCATTGTCCAAGTCACTAATAAAAAAATTGAGCAGTGCGGGCCCAAGGATGGAGCTCTGGCAGACTCCACTGCCCCCTTTCCTCCAGGTCGATTATGACCCTTCCACCACCACTCTCTGAGTATGACCCCCTCAGCCAATTTGCAATCTATCTGACTGCGTAGGCTTCAATGCCATAGTTGCCTAGCTTTTTAATGAAAATGGGGTGGGAGACAGTGTCAAAGGCCTTCCTGAAGTCCAGAAAGACTACATCCACTGTGACACCTGCATCCAGTGATTTTGTGACCTGATCGTAGAAGGCAATCAGATTGGTCTGACAGGACCTGCCCCTAATGAAACCATGCTGGTTGCCCGTGAGCATCATACCTGCTGCTGGCCCATCACAGATGTGCTCCTTGATAATCTTCTCAAACAGATTCCCCAGGATTGAAGTAAGACTAATGGGCGTATAGTTGCCCGGGTCCTCCCTCTTCCCTTTTTTAAAGATGGGGACCACATTGGCCTTCTTCCAGTCATCCAGCACCTGGCCAGAGCACCATGAGTGCTTGTAAAGCTGTGCCAGGGGCCCTGCAATAACCCCTGCCAATTCTCTCAACACCCTGGGGTGGATACCATCTGGACCTGCTGATTTGAACATGTCCAGCCCCTCCAGAAGTTCCCTAACTTGTTCCTCCCTGACCTTAGGCCTGGTGGAGTTTCTCCTGAGTCCGTCTTGAATCTGGGTAGGGGAGTCCCGGTCCCTGCACAAGAAAATGGAGGCAAAGAAATTGCTAAAGAGGTCTGCTTTCTCCTCTAGTGCAACCACCAGATTGCCAAGCATATCCTGCAGGGGTCCCACATTACCTGGTGCCTTCTTCATGGTCCCTATGTATTTAAAAAAGGACTTTTTGTTATCCTTGATGCTAGCCCTAGTTTCATATCTGCCTTAGCTTTCCTAACAGCCCCCCTACAGACCTGAGCAGTGGAAGTATATTCCTCTTTGGTGATAGGCCCTCCTTTCCACTGGGTGTACACTTCCTTTTTGGATATCAGGCATTCCTAAATGCCCTTGGTGAGCCAGGAGGGTGTCATGGGATGGGGTCCTGTAGGATGGCCATGATCTCCCCAAGGCCCCTTTACAGTGCCAAGTTGGCCTGATGGGCACTCTCTATTCTCACCTGCCACATCTTTGATAGAATGTTAATAGGGAGGTTGCCTTTAAGTCCTTTTGGACACGGTCTTGATTGATTCTCTGGACCCCCATGTGTTTCTGGAACTCTGGTGTCTCCTGCTTCAAAATAGATGTCACAATGGGTGTTTCGGGGCACCCTAGCCTTATGGGCTATGTGTGGTTCCAACCACCCCTTTACCATGCCCCAAGCCTCGCAGATGATACCAACATTGTCCAGTCTAGGCCTTGTTGTAATTTGGCCCCTTGTCCTCCCTGGGCTCTCTGCAGCTCTGTCTCCCTGTGCACCTCACTGGTGCCTGGACTCTCCACAGCCCTGTTTCCCTCTGTGCTTCACTGGTGCCTGGGCTTTCTGCAGCCCTAAAAAGTGCTGCACTCCCTCTGGCGCTGGGGTCTGTGCACCCCAAATGCCATGTCTTCTCTGGCACCGGGGTCTATGAACCCCAAATGCCATGCCCTCTCTGGCACCAGGGTCCCCACACTGCCGTAGGCCCCCAACGAGTCCTCCTCCTTCCCCTAATAGCCTCACCCAAACCACTGGTCTTATACAACAGCAAGCAAAACCCAAGCCCCTGGGCTATAACATAAATTCAAGCCGCCCGGCTATAATATCATTCAAGCCACACCGTGGGTGCTCCATCCCTCACCAGGATCAGAAGCTGTACCTACAGTCAGGCCTCTCCCCTTTCCTTGCTCCAGGAAAGCTCCTTCCCCCTGGCTGCTGGCAGGGGCCAACCTGTAAGAGAAGACACACTTGCCTTTAGGAGTGAGGTGTAGCCCATTCCACCCAAGCAAGTCCCCTGCGCGAAAGTATGGGTCATTATCCAGGAATCTGAGACCTACCTGGCTCACAAAGGCTCGATGTCAGTTCATTATTCCTATCATCTAATCATAAAACAAATAGTATGTTAATAACACGCTATTCACAGACTGAATGCCAGAAGTAATCCTGGTGTTAAATCAGCACTATTGCAATTTTCATGGTGTCTGATCAAATATTATTTCTGGGACTCATGGAAAAACAAGCTGAATTGCTACTCTAGAAAATATATCAAGATATAGTTTTTCCCTTCCTATTTTTTTCTGGACACATGATACAATTGATAGGATTCTATGTATTAAAGGCAAAATCAATATTAATATAGGCCCCAGCTTTTAATAAGTTAATAGCCCTTCGTTTTCTCAACATGTCTCCTTAAAACAATAGAAAATTAGATATGTATACTTTGCAACTTACATTTAAAAATGCAAACAATATCATATAGCCAGAACATTTATATCTTTATTCCAATACATTAAATACAAGATTATATAAGAACATTTTAAGGTATTTATGCTTACTATGTGCCCAGATATTATATGTCATTATAAAGCTAATATAGTATAACACAAAATTCAAAAATCATGAGAAAGTCTGGAAAAAAAGAGAAATAAATACAAAAAATCAGCCATAGGAAAAAAAATCCAGGAACAATATGCAATACAACACATGTACATGAACCACCTATGAATAGTCTGATAGATAGTGCTGGGCTTCAGTCCATTGCGAGACTTCATGCAAAGCAGATACTTCCTGATTTTCAACTGACACACTGGGTGTGTCCCCATGAGAAGGGAAAATAATTTTTTTTTCCCAGTGGACAAACAGCAATGGCACAAGGTGTGCCACTGCTACTTGTCCCCAGGGAATGCCCGTGCCATGTATGCTCTAGCACATGACATGTTACCTTGGGTGAGGTAGGGGAGGCTAGGACCAGCAACTGTGCTGACTCCAGCAGTCTTAACTGGGGCCCTAGGGGCCTCCAGGAGTAGCAGCCATGGTGATCCTTCAGCAGGCATCCTTGCCAGTACCTGGGGTGTGGCTCTATCAGGTCAGATTCTGGTTTTGGACTACATGTGCTGCCGCCACATATGTCACCCATCTTTTTCTAGGTGGGAGTTTTTTTTACCCCAGGATCTCAAAGTATCAGCATGGGGAATGCCCACAAGTGCTGAATGTGTCTTTTTTTCCCCCCTCCTTGTCAATTATTTCAGCTATAAGTAACTGCTCAAGTTATATAACATTTGTATTTCTAAGGTAAAAGTAACACCTTAAATCACTGAATATTAACATTTGTAAATATGCACTATTCCTGCTATGTACATGTAAAATATTGAAACAGAAAATCAAAACCAAAAAATTGGGCAGCGAAATATCAGATAGCAAATGCTAACAGTTTGCCATGAAAGTCAGAGAAACAGCAAAAATGAAAAAAAGGTATTGATGCATAATCAATTGCATGGTGCAAACAGAAGATGAACAGAAGAAGAGTAGGTAAGACATCAGGATGGTGATTGCACATATTCAGAGGATTTAACAACTGCACAATGGAATTCAATCCAGACCACTAGGTTTCTCTGATATCCACACCTCTGCCTGTATTGAACATCACTGTATTTGACCTTGGTGATATGTTGTTAGCTTGTTACTACTGTGGAAAAAAGATGCTTTATTATTGAGAAAACTGGTGACCACTCCACAGAATATTTCTGAAATGGAAAAGTAAATTAGCAAGATTGACATATACCAGCTTTTTCTGAAAAGCTTCTTAACTTAGGCAGTGAGCTCTCAAAGCCTTATCTCAACAAGTTCTAAAGCTACAATAGTTCAATGTTGTTTATATCATTTGAAGCAAACATACATATATAAAGAAATTCAAGGCCACACTGCTTTCAAAATTCATGGAGCTGTGTATCACATTATCCAAGTGCTATATCTGCAAGACAATGAAAGGCAAAGTTATGGTCAACTTTTTTGTAGTGGAAAGTGGGGATGTCTACACGAGTTGCTACCATCCAGTAACAACTGCATAATCAAGGACTAAATGACTGTGCAGTAATGTCCTGGCAGGGTTGCCTAGTGATGCTAATTGTGCAGTATCTCATTATTACTAGGGGCATGTGAAGTGGGCAGTATTCAATTCAGATTTGGCCCAAATTAGGGACAGTGATTCGATTAATTGATTCAGATCACTGTCCCAATTCAGTTTGGCTGAATCCTAATCTGAAGATTTGATGCTGATTCAGAGAATCAGCGATTTGGCCACAGACACAGCTTTAAATGTTTTTTCTACATACCTCGATGTACCAGGCTTGGCTTGTGAAGGCTGCAATGTTGGGGTTGATGGAGCATCCCACAGGACCCCAGATGCCCCCACAGACCCAGAACACACCAGTTGAGCTGGGGGGGGGTGTGCTGCACACTCCCTGGCAGACCAGGAAGGGGACTGGAAGTGGTTCTGGTCCACTTCCGTGCCTGCTGCCCAGCATGCTGGAGGCCCCCCTGTGCTCATTAAAACTATATTATACATAGATCCAAACAACTATTATACATTGATCCATTTGTGTATCCAAATGAGTC
The DNA here is from genome assembly GCF_001723915.1 of Gavialis gangeticus. Lineage (NCBI taxonomy): Eukaryota > Metazoa > Chordata > Crocodylia > Gavialidae > Gavialis > Gavialis gangeticus. The sequence goes on along the minus strand of NW_017729032.1, from coordinate 164,054,760 downwards.
TGGCTTTTGTATAAGCTTAGAATACCAGGAAAAAAAAAACATTCAAGAGTGCAGAACAAAGACCTCAGTTCAGTTTATTGAATGCATCTGGCAAACTGACACAGCAGTACTTTGCTGATGTGCATTTAAGGATACAGGCAAATTATTTTCAATATGTGAGAGAAAACCAAGCTGCAGAACTTGTTGACACTTAAAGGGACTTAGCAGATGAACTTCACACTAGAGCAGAAGAAGAGTGTCTAAGATCAGGAACTGTTGTAATTCTAGCCTAGATATTTATTGGTATAAAGAATAAGCAACTAAGGATGTGTGTAGATGAAACGGGGGGCCTAAATCAAAGCAGTGGGTTTTAAAAAACACCGCTTAAATTTAGGGCTGATTAAACCCCTGTATCATGTGCACACCCCACTGACTTACCTGCCTCTCTACCAGTAGAGGGAGCAATCCCTGGGCTGCAGGTGGGGGGCGGGAGGCTGTTGCTTCCCTCTGCAGCAGCTGTGCCCCCCCCCAAGCAGCCCCCACCTACAGGCACCCAGTTTGGGATGTCCTGGGGAGCACTGCAGCTGCAGAGGGAAGCACCAGGCCCCCATGCAGCTCAGGGAAGCAGGCAGCTCCAGGATGGGGAATAAAAAAAAGATCAGGATCATCACTTTTCTTGGGTGGAGCTGTTTTCCCAGGCTGCTGCAAGGCTGCTGCAGGGCTTCCTGGAGAGCCATGGAGCTGCACAGAGACTGGTGCTTCACTCTGCAAATGTAGGGGCAGGAAATTAAAACTCCTCAAAGGAGTTTTAGTTTGCTGCACCCCAAGTCATTTAAGGCTCATTAAGCTGCCAAATTTCCTACAGTGGCTGGAATTAATGTGCAGCCAAGGTGTGCAAACACCAACACCATTAAAGTGGTGCAAAAGCATTTAGCCTGCTTTAAATTGTCATGCACACACGCCTCTCTTTTCATCTACACACAGCCAAAATTACTGAGGTATTATGGCTATGGAGCAGACATTTGTTAAACCAGACCTATTCATCACCTTTACTTGCAATGCTAAGTGGCACAAGATAACTACCAGCCTCCAGCTTTACCAGAAGGCTGAACCCAATCCTGATATTGTGGCCAGTGCATTCCATGCAAAAGTAAAGGAAGTCATCAGAATTATCCCAGAGTCAAGTTATTCAATATTTGGTGAAGTTGAAATGGTCATGTATGTCATGGAGTTTCAGAGAAAAGATTTGCTGCTCTGTCATGTATTGGCCATACTTCAAGATCAACACAAAGGGTGTCTATACACATGTTCTGGGGTGGGGGGCACTTTAATTGGAGCAGCTCTGAAAGCCTCTCTAATTAAAGCACTCACAGCATCCCGTATATCTAGCATACCACGCTGCAAAATGGTGGTGGGGTAACTTTAACTGAAGCTCATTGAAGGAGCTTTAGTTAAAGCACCTCTGCTGCCATCTTGTAATGTGGGGATGTTGAATACATGTGAGGCAGAGGCTGCTGGAGCATGCTAATTAGCACGCTCCAGCAGACTTGCAGCAGTTTCAATTAATTGAGTCTTCTCCGACATGAGCTAATTAGCGCATGTCAGAGCAGAGGTTCATCACATGTATACGTGCCCAAAATTTGCAATATTGATGACAGACTGAACTGTCTGTGCAGAATTTCCAAAGCAGAGAATCATAGGTGACTACATAAATTAGTAACAAAACTCATAATTCACAGCCCATGAAGTTTGCTTAATCCTTCTAGTGTATGTAATGTTCATGGTTCCTGTACAAAGGAATTTCCAATACATGACAACATGAGAGATTAGTCTCTGCATAGACACAGAAACATGGATCATGTGTTTAGGTAGATAGTAACTTCATTTAGACCATGATGAAGTTACTAAGTGCCTAAATACCAGGGATCTTATTTTCTCTGATAAAAAAAAAAATCCTCATTTTGATCATGGAAACATTTGGATTTTGGGTTACTTTTCTTAGCCTGAAAATGGGGATTTTTTTGTTTTAAAATCAGAGAAAACCAGGATCCCTGCTAAATACCCATTAAGTTAGTATACAAGAGTCAGCATGATAAGTTCCTGAATTGCAGCTACATAGAATTATAGAGAAGTAGGGCTGGAAGGGACCTCCAGAGGCCATCTAATCCAGTCCCCTTCCTCAGACAGGATCATACCTATACAAACCATCCTATACAAACCATAATCTAAACTCTATATAAGACTACTATCAAACCTGACACAACACACACTGAACACCCTTCCACAGGTAAATCCGGCAAACTGTGACAGCCAATATCCAGCTTCTATGAAATGTTGTCAATATAAGTTCAAGAAATCCTGGGTAATAGGCTACATCCCACTCCCTTCCGCACTCCCCCAAAGAAGGTGAAAACTGCCAATTTTACCATGGGTAAAATTCCTTCCTGACCATGCATATGGTAATTGGTATGACCTTGAGTAGAAGGGCAAGACCCACTAGCCAGGGATCTTGGCTTTGGTCCAAGAAGGAACACTGGCACAGCCCAGTCAAAGTCCCCATCCTTAGCACCCAAGCTTAAAAACACCCTTGTCAATGTAGCAGAAAGGGGATGGCAGGGGCAACCAGCAAATCTCAAAAGCATGGGAAACACCCATAGTAGAAAATAGGCATAGCTGTCCCCAACCAGTGGCTCTCTAACAGATATTGACACCTCTAGTGAAGGAAAGTCCACCCACTGCCTCACTATTTTCACAGTGAAGACATTTTTCTGGATATCTAATCTAAACTTGCTTTACTGTAACTTCAAACCATTGGTCTGTGTTCTCTTCTCTGTAGCAAAAGAGAAAAGGTACGTTTCCTTTTGTTTATGGCAACCCTTCAAGGATTTTCTACAAGCTGAACATGCCTTTCCTCATATGATTTGGTTTCTAAGCACTTAATCATCTTTTTTGCCTGCATCTGGATCCTCTCTAGAACTTCCCCATGTCCTATTAAAATGTGGAGTGCAGAACTTCACACAGTTCTCCAGATGGGGCCTAACCAGTGCTGAGTAAAAAGGCACTATCACCTCTCATGTATTGCAGCAAATGCTTCTATTGATGCAACCCAAAAACACATTCAGCTTTTGAGCAGCTGCATCACACTGCAAACTCATACTGAGTTTATGGTCTACGAAGAGTCCCAAAACCTCTTCCATAGAGCTACCATCCAACCAGATGGCACCTATTTTATATGCATGTTTTTGATTATTCCTCCTGAGGTGTAGTGCCTTGTATTTGTCCACATTGAACTTCATCCTGTTAGCTCCAGCCCAACTTTCCCATCTGTTGAGATGCTTCTGAATTGTACACACATCTTCCAATCTGGTCACAATCCTTTTCAGTTTCATGCAATCTGAAAACTTGCTCAAGAAACTTTCTATGCCAGCATCTAAATAATTCATAAACACGTTGAACAGCGCTGGGCCGAGGTCAGACCCCTGTGGGACTCCACTTGAGACCTCCTGCCATTCTGACATGGACCCATTAATAATT
>NW_017729032.1:164045377-164046247 GCF_001723915.1 Gavialis gangeticus | reverse complement strand
AACTTTCCCATCTGTTGAGATGCTTCTGAATTGTACACACATCTTCCAATCTGGTCACAATCCTTTTCAGTTTCATGCAATCTGAAAACTTGCTCAAGAAACTTTCTATGCCAGCATCTAAATAATTCATAAACACGTTGAACAGCGCTGGGCCGAGGTCAGACCCCTGTGGGACTCCACTTGAGACCTCCTGCCATTCTGACATGGACCCATTAATAATTTTCCTTTGCCTGTGGCTATTGAGCCAGTTATCTATCCACTTTTTAGTAGTCTTATCCAGCCCAAAATTTCTCCAATTTGTTTATGAGAAGGTCATATGGAAAATTGTCAAAAGTCTTGCTGAAGTCCATATACACTATATCCATCACATTCCCTTCATCCACCCAAAAAATAACTTGTCAAATAAGGAGATTAGGTTTGTTTGACACAATTTGTTTTTCATAAATGCCTGTTGGCTGTTTGTGATTATCCTTCCCTCCTTCAAATGCTTGCAAATGGCCTTCCTTAGGATATGCTCCAGTAACTTCCCACATATTGAGGTGAGACTTACCAGTCCGTAGTTTCCCAGATCTTTTTTGCCTGTTTTTAAGAAGGTCACTTCTTATATGGTCAGTCACATATCTTACATTGCCTACCAGTACATCTTCTTCAACAACAGTTTTTTCAGAGAAAACAGTGCCGAAACTGCACTGGAAAGAATGCAGGAAAGAATAGGAATGTCAAGTTAACAGCACTTTTCCAGCTAAATAAACAACATGCCAATGGTCATTAATATATATATCCAGTATTCCCAATCATTTTTCCTGGGACACGTTTGGAAACCACATCATAGATTCATAGATTCATAGATTCATAGATAAGGGTCGGAAG
>NW_017729032.1:164039754-164045366 GCF_001723915.1 Gavialis gangeticus | reverse complement strand
CTCCCCCCAGATTTTGGTGTCATCAGCGAATTTAAACATCAAAGAGGAGGTGATAAGGCAACTGGACACATGTAAACAGCAGAAACTAAGAGGTAGTATTTAGGGATGTTTCTGCTCCATGTAACAGGATCCACAACTTCGTCAGAGTTGTGCACAGTTAATGGAGTATAATGTGTGACATTTAAAGATACAGCCTGAGACCTAGGATTGATTGCTGATTATATAGAATGTGAGCATACCTTGGCTGAAGCATCACCACTCCAGATACCCTCTCATTTTAGGCAGCTCTTCATATAATAGGTGCATTTGAACAGCCAGCAGACTGTAGGCAGCTTTATGAGCAATTTAATTACAATTTCATGAGTTTCAGGAAAACAACTAATGAATAAGAAAAATGTTGGCAATAACAGAGAGAATTGAAATTTTGAGGCTGAATAGTGTTGATCCTGCTGTGCTGAACCTAAATATACTAAATGACAGGTATGTTACTACAGAATTAAATTACAGTGAGACAGATGAAAACACTGGCCAGCAGTTGTATACCATGGCTAAGATGGTGCAGAAAGTAACACTGGACAGTATTATCAAAGCTGTCCAGTCTGCTGAAACACGTGGGTGGACTCGGTGGTGCAGGTAAGACATTTACTTAAAAAATGTCTATTCCATCCAATTCATGGACCAGGAGTGTTTTGCATTGTAGTTTCATGAAATGCTATTGCTGTAATGTTATTTAAAGGAGGAATAACTGTCTGTCATCATGTTAAACTTTTGTTGAATTAAACTGAAAATTTCACTTGAAGTATCAAAGTCCAGTGGCCAAAATCCAAGGTCCATCAGTTCTCATCCTTTGGGACAGGGCTTCAGTGCTTCCTGGGTTGGTACATTAAATGACTCCTTTGCAACATAATGAATGCTGAAATTCCATTAAGAAGGAAACCCATGGCTTATGGAGGGGATTTTAGGCATGCTTTGTCTGTTGTTCCATGTGGCTGCCACACATCTATAATAAAGAACTATCTTAAAAACATTGTTATTGTCATTTTAACATATTGAAACTTCACCACAATATGAGAGCAATAGCTATAGCCAATGAAATTGATGCTTATCTCAAAAGAATAAGAGGCTATAAGTCTACATATGGGGAAATCCACAATTTTTAGGTTAAAAAAGTAACCCAAATCTACATTTTTCAATGATCCAAATAGACTTTACATTTTTTAGGGTCAGAAGGGACCTACTAGATCATCAAATCTGACCCCCTGCCCCAGGCAGGAAAGAGTGCTGGGGTTAAGTGACCCCAGTCAGGTGCTTGTCCAATCTATTCTTGAACACCTCCAAGGTAGGGTAGAGGACCACCTCCCTTAGAAGCCCATTCCATATTTTAGCAATCCTCACCATAAAGAATTTCTTCCTGATGTCCAATGTAAATCTACTCTCCTTCAGTTTGTGGCTGTTATTTCTAGTAACCCCAAGGGGAACCCTGGTAAACAGAGCATCCCCTATTCCCTGCTGACCTCTCCCTCCCCGGATGAGTTTGTAGACAGCCACAAGATCACCTTTCAGCCTTCTCTTGTGGAGGCTGAAGAGATTCACATCCCTCAGTCTGTCTTCCTAGGATCTTATCTGCAGGCCCTCAACCATACAAGAAGTCCTGCTCTGAATCCTCTCAAGGTTTTTCACAGTGCTCTTGAAGTGCAGCACTCAAAACTCTATGCAGTACTCCAGCTGCAGTCTCATCAATTCTGCATAGAGGGGAAGTATCACCTCCCTAGACCAGCTCATGATGCACCTACTAATACAAGAAAGAGTGCAGCTAGCCTTACTTATTACCTCATCACATTGGTAACTCATGTTCATTTTTGTGTTGCCTATGACTCTGAGGTCCCTTCCCACTGCTGTGGTACTCAGAATGGTGCTAACCAGTCTATAGGTGTATTGAAGATTCTTTCTCCCCAGGTGCAGCACCATGCACTTATCCTTGTTAAACTGCATCCTATTCTGATCTGCCCACTTCCCCAGTCTATCCAAATCCACCTGAATTCACTCTCTGTCTTCCACTGTGTTTATTATACCCCATTGTTGGTGTCACCTGCAAATATGGACAGAGTGCTTTCAGCACTCACATCCAAATCACTCATGAAGATATTGAACAGTACTAGTACAAGGACAGAGCCTTGGCGGACACCACTGCCCACATCTCTCCAGGGGGAAACTGAACCATCTACCACCACTCTCTGGGTGCATGCCATAAGCCAGTTTTTCACCCACCAAATAAAACACCACTCTCTCTATATATAAATATAAATGAAACATTTACGTAAATGAAACAAACAGGTTTCCCTCAATTTATGCAGGTTTGATATATACTAATTGACTCTTATGCAATGACCCTTTTGTAACTGAAATTTGTTACATGCGAGGTAAATTCTCGTATATGTGATCGGTATAGGTCAATCTTATGCAATCAGCATAGGTGCGCTCCGCCCCCCCCCCCCCCAAACAGGTAAGTCTGAGTTTGTGAGGGAAGGGGAAAGGGGCATGAGTGGAAGGGAGTGGTGAGGGGAGGGGAAAGGGGCATGGGGCCGGGCCCCACTCACACACCTCAAAGAGCCTGGTGCTGCCGCTGGCCTGAGTCTGAAGTGGCTGCCAGCTCCAGCATGCTCTTGTCTGGCTGCAGGCAGATCCCCACCCCTGCTGCAGCTACTTTGGGAGCGGCCAATGCAAGCATCTTGTAGCCACTGGTATGCACTGTGCCCCAACCCTGCTGGGGCTCTGCTTCCCCTGGGGCACTGTGCTCTGAACCTCCCAGCATGTTGCAGCCCAGCAACTGCAAACAGATGGAGTCAATCACTACCAGGGCTGCAGCAGGGGTGGGCAGCCACCTCCAGTCAAACAAGAGCAGGCTGCTGTAGACTCAGGCCGGCAGTGGCACCAGGCTCTTCCCAGCACTCAGGGTGGGGCATGGTAATGGGAGAGGGGCTGCTGCCACCCCAAAATTTGCCATAGCCCCCTGCAATCTGCCTCCCAGTGCCACAGCCAAGTGCCGGAAAGAGTCTGGTGCAACCGCTAGCCCCAGCCTGGAGCTGCCACCAACCCGATCATCCTGCTGCAAGTGGCTGCCTGCTCCTGCTGCAGCCCTGAGAGCAGTGGATGCCAGCTGCTTGCAGCCATTGGGCTACGCCGCACCCCTCTCCCCACCCCTTCCCTAGCCCCAGCTCCTTCCTCCCTCACTGCCCTGGAAACGCATCCCTACCTGTTTCCTTGTAAACTGGGTAAACTTTATGCACATTTAATTTATGCGCTGTTCCCTGGGAACACGTCTACCACAAAAATTGAGGGAAACCTGTAAATATATATTTGAACAAAATGTTTATATAAAACATAAATGCAAATGAAACATATATTTCTGTGTGTGTGTGTGTGTGTGTGTGTGTGTGTGTGTAAAGTTTACCCAGTAAAGAGAGAGAGACAGAGAGACAGAGAGAGAGGCAGAGGCATTTCAGTTTGATTATGGAAAATATGTAGATTTTGGCTGACTTTTTTAACCTGAAAATTGGGAATTTTTTTATCAGAGAAAACCAGGATCCCTGCTTATCAGAATACCAGAAAACAGCATCTCAAAAAAAGGCAACCTAACTGAGTGGGTCTATAGCAATGACTTTTCAGAAGTTGCCATTCACCACAATTCAAAACCTTTGATTCTTTGCAATATAAGGAACACTGTGATGTTATACATGAGGGCATCATTGTACAGACAAATGACCAGGTGATATTACCAAGCATGGTAATATCCATTAAAAACACAGTATTCTGTAAATCTTCTAATGGAGTTCACATAATTACAATATGCTCATTCAAGATCACATGTTGTTTATCTCCTCTTCATGACTTGCAACATGATTCAACCTGATACTGTTTGCTTAAAACAAGTGTTTGAATGCCCTTCTGAAGCCACTCCAAGCTCAGTAAGTGATTTCAAAAGGTAAGTGGACGATTATGTTATATTTTTAACCCCCAGCTGTGTCCTGTGGAAATATCTATATGGAATATTTCTGTGGATTCTGTGGAAACATTTTGACACAAAGTCCTTTAAATGCTGTGGTCAGTTGTATGATAAGGTGGACAGGAGTAAAAAAAGTTGATACAGACTGCACCAAATTTTTAGACTTCTTTTTCCTTTTATTTTTATTTATGTTATTCAGTTTTCCCCAATACACAACTTTGTTTGTTTGTTTGTTTCTTTTATGATCTAAAAGACTTTTAGATCTACTTTTAATTACATGTTTAAAGATTCCACTCTTCTATTGCTTTATCCTATCTAGCTGAGACCCTAATACAACATGATTTGAAGCACACGTTTGAGTGCCTTTTTACTTGTTCAAAGACCATGATGGTAAGGCTTCTCTAATCACTTGGATAGGTGCTAACTTGGATCCTGTCTCAAAAGAAATTATATGTATTTATTTATTAGATTTATATCCCACCTTATCCAAAAGGTTAAGAGTGTCTTACAGTAAACAAACAACCCACAGCGATGGTTCCCCAAACAATACGTAAAAACCTAAGAAATCTAACTCTTCCTCCTCCCCCAACCAACACATCTCTGCTCAAAGTCCTATACAAACAAACCCTCCTGGCAATCTCAGTTTTGTCTCCCCATGGCCACTCACATCAAGATATAAGAAAACTTTTTCCACCCTCCCCAATTCCACACCTATTCAATCCAACCACTTTGTTTCAGACCCAAGGAGCTAATAGCCTCCCACTAGCCTTCCCCCAAAATGAATTTAGAAGCTGCAGCCTAATCTGATGATTTCTGAGAATTGGCAACCTTCATGTACTTTTCCTGAAATAAACATGTGTTTTGGTTCTTTACATCATCATCCTTGAAAAAAAGAAGCCACTGTAAAACCACCCACAGTTTTTCAGGCTGTCTCACGTTTCTAGATTTGGGATTTTAAAAATATTTAAAAGAATAACAGAAAACACATTTATGCACAAAACATAACCATAATCTGCCTATAGGTAGTTTTTCTTCAGTAGGTTTGCCAGCTATCCATAATTTTACTGACAATCTGTAAAAAAAAAAGAAGCTAAATACATGCGTCCATAAAAACCCTCAAAAAGAACCATCCATAAAAAAGGACTAAGAAACCAGGAGCTTGACTGAAGATCCCTCATAAAATAACTGGATGCAGGATTTATGGGAACAGACAGAGGAGACCAAGAGTACCTGATGTCTGAGTAGGAACGCACAACCCTGCAAGGAATGTTATCTCATGGCTTTTCAGCGAACAGGAGCCTCTGTCGTGCCCTCCCTTCCTAGCCATATGCTGCTGCTGCATCCTATTGCCTTGTCTGTAACAATACTGGATCACAGGTAGGTAAACAGTTCACAGGTAGGTAGACAGTAGCCCTTAAGTGGGTGGAACTGGAAACACCTATTATGGGGACAGCACAGTATTAAACAGTTGTTGCTGTATGTATATGTATGTGTATATATACATATACATACATACATACATATATATATATATATATATATACACACACACACACACATATATATACACACACATATATGTATGTATGTATGTATGTGTATATATATA
>NW_017729032.1:164022440-164034754 GCF_001723915.1 Gavialis gangeticus | reverse complement strand
TAGTTGGTATTAAAACCCTAAATTCAAGTCTGACCTTGGTCCAGGGTCTAGCAAAAGGGTTACATTTACATTATGTAAAACATATTAGTAAAAGCATGTCAGTGGAAAAAAAAACTTTTGTTGTAAGTACAAAAAAAAGTCTTGGGTTGGCAACTTTTTTTTAATTAGCGTTGGTTATCATTACTCTGTACTATATGTAAGGTGGAACTTACAGAACCCTTTGGTATCCTTTCATGTACTAAACATGTGCAGTTATACAATCATCACCTTTCTCATATTTGTGCTAGTAATGGACCCAAACTGAAACTCCATATCCATATCATCCATGCTAGCTCCATGTTTTGGGTGCATGAAGTTAGAATGGTCTCATTATCATCTAAGTGAGTTTATTTAGAACCTAGACAAAAGTTCAGAGGCTACTTTTTAAATACTGTTTTAAGATATCCAGTGCCACAGATACAAATATATTTATATCCCAGTGTGGAATACAATTTCATTCCTGATTTTAAAATAGAGATTTTTTTTTCCTGGCCAAACCGTATAAATGTGTATATGAAATATGATCTGGGGATGTGCTTCTGGTTTTCCTCACACTTAAGACAATGTTAATTGAGGAAACACATCTACTGAAATCAACTGAATTTCCACAGTCTAGCTGAGATCTCAGATATACTCAATAGCTAAAGCTACATCTCTAAATACACAAGCATGCTATATTTATAGTAAGATATATATGCCTATACCAAAATGACTAGGTAATGTCATCATGAATTTTTCCTCCCCAAATGTTCATATTTGGTAGATGGAAAAGTTAATAACTGATGGGAACTGAGGCAGAAAAGTGAAGAAAAGACTTTCTTGAAGGTAGCTTTGGTGTATGGAACATGGCTTCTATTTCAATTTCTTTTTTCCTTCATTTCAAGTCAGTGAAAAGATGAGCTTATCCATGTTGTTATCAAATGCCTCCTGACATGCATGCTATAGCATATTTTCTAACCTTTACTTAGGCTTTGATTGTGTGAATCCAGCCACAGCACCAAAGGGATCACTCATCTACAGGAAAAATTCATTCGGTCACCCCCACTTGTTTGGTTCCACACAGTGATAAAAGTAATATAGTTTATTCATTGCATTAGAAGTCAAGAAACAATGAAATCTATGAATTCCAAGGAAATCTGAAATCTGAAAAGTTATGACCATTTGCCAATACTTTTATCTACATCTTGAGCACATCTACATGTATGCTTTTACTGTGCATACCTGACATTACTGTGCCGTACAGGTGCATGTCTAAACATGTACACTCATACTGTGCAGTAAATTATGTGACTTATGCCATCTTGAGCATAAATTTGATACCTGCATCATTCACCTTATGGCACAGTAACACTGTTTGGACTGACTTGGGAATAAGTTTAGTCCCAAGTCAGTCCACACACAATGTTAATGCACTTTAATGCCTGCACGTTTAGATGCTGGCCTATTTATGCTTACTGTGCAGTAAATTTAAGCTGGCATAAATGCACATGTAGACATGCCCTCTCTGTCTAGTTCTGATGAGACTGTAGAATAAACCTTTACTCTTGTAGATTCTAACATATGCCTTTTTATATTTTTTCAGGAAACGTTCTGTGAAGTGCCAAAAAAGAAAAGTATTTCAATATTTGCAAAAATTGGAAGCCAAGACAATGGAATATAGATGCTTAGATGCATATTGTACAAATTCCATATGAATGGATATGAGAAGATTCATTCAACAATGCTTCATCCAGCTGCAGATGAAGCACACAATGGATGCAAATGTATTATAGAGCTACAAATACATAGGTGGAAAATACATATCACTTATTACATGTCACTCTCTACTTCAATATTTTTCTTGACTTATGCCCTAGTGTTGCCCTTTATTCCCATCTTCAAAGAGACAGTAATTTTATAATTTATAAGCCAGGGAAGGCAAGCTGGACTGAAATCATGCAGTCCAGAACGCAGAAAGTGATGTTTATAACTGCATCTCGGAGAAGCATCCATAACTGTGTTTCCAAAGTAGCAGAACTAAACCATTTTACCTGAAAAATGTAAATTTCTGAATGACCAATTCTAGGTAATTAAGTTCAGGAATCATTTGTAAATCAATGGCACACCTAATTTTTTCCTGTCATCTGCAAATGATTAAGAGATATGATGACCAGTTATATCTTGGTGTAAAATAAGTTTAAAAAATCCAATGCAATACCATTTGTTTACTTTGATAGGTAATTGTTAGCAACAAAAGGCCACATGGCAACATCCATACTCATAGTAAGATTCATCTTAGTCTGAGAAGGTTCCCATTGATTAAAACCACTTTTAAATGTCAGTTATCCCTATTTACCCCTCAAGCCATTATCATCACATTGATTTCTTAAAGGCAGCTTGGCATAGGTGGCTTTTTGGAGGAGAGGTTTATAGGAGTTAATAACAGCCTTATGATCAGTACAAGGAGGACTTTCTATATATGAGTGACAACACCATTAATTTCTGTGAAAATCTGACAGTTGCGGGGATGAGCTTGGTATCATTGGGTTACTGGAAGGGACAGGAGAGGACAGAGACTTGAGAGCTAAAAAGAAGATACACACACACACACACACACACACACACACACACGTAAGTGATATATACATGTGTGTGTGTGTGCACAGACACACCCATACATACAATTTTCACAGTCTATTTCAACTGAAAGTATTAGGTCCTCTAACATCTCACAAACAGTTTGACAGCCAATTTGGCTCACTACTATAAGACTAATCACCAACAGCAATACTTCTTTACCAAGTAATTAGGCTATAGAAAGCTTTTTACTTGCAATATATCTCACTCAAATGAAATATACCCAGATAAGTAAAACAATAGAAATAGCACGCAAATAGATATTACATTGAATGCACACTCTCAACACGGGCAACAACTCTACCGAATTCTGAATGAAAAAAAAAACAAAAAAAACTTCAAATTGTACTAATTTAACATTAATTACTATGCAGACTGGGACTCCTAAACTTATATGCAGTATTAATGAAACAAACCTAGCCCTATGATATTGTACCTGCCAGTTACAAATAAACAAACAAATTATTTATTTATTTTTAATGTTTATATATTCATAGATTTAATAGATTTTAGGGTCAGAAGGGAACTATTAGATCAATTCTAACCCTCTGCCCTGGGCAGGAAAGAGTGCTGGGTTCAGAAGACCCCAGCCAGGTGTTTGTCCAATGTCCTCTTAAATACCTCCAAGGAAGAGAACAGCACTACCTCCCTTGGAAATGCATATTTCATATTTTGGCAATCCTCACAGTGAAAACCTTTCCTGATATCCAATCTAAATTTGCTCCCCTTCAGTGTGTGGCCATTGTTTCTAGTTACCCTAACGGGCGCCCTGGTAAACATCGTATCCCCTATTCCCTGCTGCTCCCTGCCCCCAATGAGTTTGTAAACGGCCACAAGATCACCTCTCAGCCTTCTCTTGTGGAGGCTGAAGAGATTCAGGTCCCTCAATCAGTCCTCATAGGGTTTTTCCTGTAGGCCTTTAACCAGGTGGTTGGCCGTCCTCTGAACCCGTTTCAGATTATCTACCTCCTCCTGAAGTGTGGTGTTCAAAACTGCATGCAGTACACCAGCTGAGGCCTGACCAATGCCTCATAGCAGGAAGTATCACCTTCCTAGACCTGTTTGTGATGCAGCTACTTATGCAAGAAAGAGTGCAGTTAGCTTTACTGATTACTTCATGACATTGGCAACTCATGTTCATCTTGGAGTCAACTACTACTCCAAGAGCCCTTTCCACAGTTATGCTACTTAGAATGGTACCTCTAAGGCTGTAGGAGTGTTGATGATTCTTCCTCCCCAGGTGCAACACATGACACTTATCTTTGTTACTCTGCATCCTATTCTGTTCTGCCCACTTCACCAGCCTGTCCAAATCCACCTGGATTCACTTCCTGCCCTCTAGTTAGTTTTCCTCTCCCCATAGATTGGTATCATCTGAAAACTTGGACAGGGTGCTTTCAACTCCCTCATCCAAGTCACTAATGAAGATATTGAACAATACCAGTCCCAGGACAGAGCCTTGGGGGATTCTGCTGTCCACATTTATCCATATAGAAACTGAACCCCTCCACCACTCTCTGGGTGCATCCCATAAGCCAATTTTCCACCCACCAGGCTATGTAATAATCTACATTGCAACTCTTTAGTTTATTTATAAAAATTGGGTGTGCACTGTGTCAAAGGCCTTTTTAAAATCTTAGTAAATAACATCTACCTCTAGTCCTTCATCCAAGCATTTTATGACACAGTTGTAAAAAGAAACCAAGTCATGCAGGATCTGCCTGCTATGAACCCATGCTTGTTGCCCCTTAGCGTTGTTTTACCCACTGGTCCCCCACAAATGTGATCCTTAACAATTTTCTCAAAGATCTTGCCAAGGATACATGTGAGGCTGACCAGCCTATAGTTACCTGGTTCCTCCTTCCTCCCGTTCTTGAAAATAAGGACCACATTGGCCCTTTTCCAGTCCTCCAGGACCTGCCCTGAGCACCATGAATGCACAAACAATTGTGCCAGTGGTTCCGTTATGACTCCAGGTAATTTCCTAAGTACCCTAGGATAAAGATCATCAGGGCCTGTTGACTTAAATACATCCAACCCCAGTGCCCCTTTACTAGGTCTGTGCTGACAGTTGGTGGGTTGGTATCTATCATGCGCTTACCTAAAGTGCCATTGCGATGCATGCTTGTATCCGCATCCAGGAACACAGATGCAAATAAATCATTTAGAAGCTCCTCTTTAGCCATCCTATCTGTTACCAGTTGCTCTAGTCCATCTTGAAGGGGCCCTAGGCTACCCTGTGCTTTCTTTTTGCTTCCTATATATTTAAAGAATGACTTTTTGTTATCTTTAACTTTTGCTGCCAGTGTAAGCTACATTTTGGCTTTGGCTCTCCTTGCTGTTTCCCTGCAAGCTCGAGTCAAGCAGGTATACTCCTCCTTGGTGGCTGTCTCCTGCCTCCACAGCCTGTAGGCCTCTCTTTTCCCCTCCAGGCTTTCTTGGATTTCCCTGCTCAACCAAGAGGTTTTCTTTTCTCTTCCCTACCCCCCCTTGATGTGTACTGGAATGATCTCTTTCTGTGCCTGCAGGATCCGTCCCTTGAGAAATGCTCACCCTTCCTGGACTCCCATCTCTCCAATGCTTTTAGCCA
The DNA here is from genome assembly GCF_001723915.1 of Gavialis gangeticus. Lineage (NCBI taxonomy): Eukaryota > Metazoa > Chordata > Crocodylia > Gavialidae > Gavialis > Gavialis gangeticus. The sequence goes on along the minus strand of NW_017729032.1, from coordinate 164,029,509 downwards.
TCAGTCCCTCCCTAACTAATCTCCTGAGCTTTACATTTGGAATGTTTTATATAATTGAATCTCTACTCATCATCCACATGAGATGTTTACTATTGAGCTGACTAATTAGCTCTGCAGAAAACATCTCACCATCCACATGTGCCCCTATTAGGTTTCACAAAACTAAAACTCTGCAGCAGGATAGTACTTGTATATAAAAGTACTACTCTTCTCTGGAGTGTTTTCATGCTCAGCAGCATACATGTAGATGCTGTCCCAGCTGGCTGGGACATAAGGGTGCTTCAGTGCAGGGGCTGCCTGCTGGCTAGCCCTGAACTGAAGATCCCTCATGCCCCAGCTAGCCCCTGTTCAGACAGAGCTGGGAAGCATCGTTGAGGTGGCAGGCTGAGCCTCAGAACCCCCTGCCAACCAAGGTTGTTCAACCAGAGCTGTTTTGCCCAGAAGCAAAAAACTCTGGAGTAATAGGCTCCAGAATTTATTCATGTGCACTAATTGCACATGTAGATTTACCCAAAGGGTGCGTCCACACATGCAAACACATGCGCTTGCAGCAGCTCAAATAGAAGTGATGCAACTTTGAGCCAGGCTTTTTGCCTCAGCACACATTCCCAGACATGCACTTTGGTGTGGGACAAATTGTGCCACTTTGGACAAAATAACCCTGCTTGGCTCCATTCAGATCTGCATCTAGGGGGAACTAGAGCCTGGGACCAGCACCTGTGCTGGCTCCAACAGAATAAAAAGCTTCCCTTTGCTGGCCCCAGCAGTATAAAAACCTGCCCTAGCAATCAGCTCAGGGCTAGTCCTTCTCATGAGTTTCTGGGGCCCAGCCAATTTGTATCTGGGAACACTAGCCCCTTGTGTCACCTGGACTGCTGCAGTAGCATCCCAAATCCATTTTTTTAAATACCTCCAGATTGACATTCTTCCACAATTAGAACAAAATACCACTATAGAGACATATATTTATATATAAATGAATAAAGAGGGAGAGAGAGAGATCAGTTGGACAATGCTTTATTGATATATTTACAAGGTTAAAGCAATTTGGAAGCCTATCAGTGTCTCTGTTGCCCTGGGGGGTAAAGCCAACACTCAGGATCTCAATATTGGGCTGTTAGACAGGAGGGTATGGTGTACAATTGCACATGCACACATAAACATCAATTAAGTACACATACACTCACTAGGAGCATACACCCCTACTAGGCACACACACACTCCAGCTCAGGCACATACACATCCAAACCAGCCTAGGCACATGCATACCTGTCAAAAATTCAAGCACATACATTATACATCCCAGAAGTTAGACACAGATCACTAATTCATATATCATGCACACAATGCCATATATATATGTATATATATATATATACACATATATATATATATACACATACACACTCTCTCTCTCTCACTAGCAACTCAGATACACGCACATTCAAAATAACTAGTTTAGGTTAAGCTCATACATGCTACACACATGAAATTTAGACAGAATCAGTTACCAGTTACCAACACCTGCACATCCAATACACATACGTGGATTACTAATTTATATACCACACACACAATAATATCTATATATGTATATATTCACTAATTTACACACATACCACCCACCTACACATACACACAGGTAAGTTCCTAAGTTGGGTGTTGTGATGTGTATGTATGTATGTGCTTGGTGTAGTTGGGATACCTGGGGAAAGGTTAAGGTAAGAAAGTAGAAGTGTAGAGGGTTAAAGTTACCAGGACCGGGATTAGAACCAGTAGACTACAGGGGCCTGGGCTGAAGAACTGAGGCTCAGGGGTAACTTTAGGTTAATGGATCTTAATTGATTAAAAGACAATGCCCAAAGCCTGCAGAACAGGGAAGCAATGCCGGACTGGAGCCAGAGCTACAGGGGAGCTGAAAAGGTAGGTAGGGAGAGGGAAAAATGGGACTAAGGGAAAATGTGGGTGTTAAAGAGGGGCTCTGGATGTGGAGAGCCAGAGGATGGCTCTGGGGCAGCTAGAGAAGTTGCAGGGAATGGCAGTAGGTGCTGGGAGCTGGAGAAAGGCTCCAGCTGCTGGAGAAAACTGTGGAACAGCTAAGAGGAGCTGGGAAGCTTTTGGGGGGGATTACAGGAGGTGTGGGGGAAGTCTGAAAATGGAGAAACAGACAGGTGAAAATCACAGGAAAAGCAGCAGGCAGCAGGGCAGCAGAAAAGCAGAGAAAGGCAGCAGGAACTCACAGGGAAAAGGCAGTAGGAGCAGGGGAAGCTGAGAGGTGGCAGAAAAGGGGAGATGGAATTGGGAAGAGATCGGGAAACTAGCAGAGAGGGTGGGGACTAAAGCTGAGAGAGAGAGAGAGAGAATGAGGCTGGAATTTAAGATAGGGAAGGGACTGGGATTTAGTAAAACACGACCCAACTCGGGGTTGCAAATAACAGTAGTTTTATTGGACAGGGGAGATGGTGACATAATGTCTTATTGGTTCCCTTGCACCCACACCCACACAATGGCAGCAGGGATTAGAGAGGCTTGGTGCAGGAGCTGAAGTCCACTGAAGTCCAGGAGGAGAGAGAGAGACAGAGAGAGTCAAAATTGTAGAAGGAGGTGTGCAGGTAACATCTATCTATCCAGGCTGGAAAGGGGTCCTTGTCCAGAGGGGGGGTCGCTGGCAGGGCCTCTGGGTGGATAGGTGGTGTGACATGGTGCTGGTCCAGATGGTGTGGGCATCCCACTGGGTCTGTTTTCACTGCCCCTTTTTTATAGTGGCAGACCTTGTGTGATCCTAGTGACAGGAGGCATGCCCAGGCAAGGGTCAGTCCCTGGCATACTGAGCATGTGTGCTCCATGCAGGGTTGTGCAGTTTCGGGTGTCTCTAATGGTGAGAGTTGCTGGTTCTGCAGGGTCTTTTGTCTTTCAAATGCTGGTCTTGTCTCTGTTCCTGAGTGAGTTCTGTGGTTCCTGTGCCAGTATTAGGGTGCAGTAAACTAATTAACTGTATTATCCATGATAGGATAATACTGTTGGGGACAGTACTATCTTACAGCAGGGTAATTAACTGTGATTAAACTTATATGTGGAAAGTGACTGTGGGCATACATTGCTCCTGGTCAGTCCAGCCATCCAGGGGCCAGAATCTTGTCTCCTGCCATCCCCTCTGTAGTATTACAGTGAGGATTTTGCTATGATTGCTTATCTTGTTATTGACTATAATTCTTTTTTACTGTTTATTTTGTTATTTTTCTTGTTATATAAGGACCATTAAAATAAAGTTAATCCTATTACAATTTACTAACCATAAAGATAAAGTTATTGAATCAATTATTATTATTATTTGGAACTAATCATCTATTTTAAATATCTTATTGCTTAGCATAAAATGTATTTGACATTGGTCTTTTGATTTTAGACATGTTTGACTCATGAATTTAAAACAAATTTAATATAAGGAAAATGCTTGTGTAAGGGTTTATGGTATGTCTGGTGTGTGTGGATGTCTGATTTATTTTGAAAGAGGTAACAAAAGAATAAATAATGGACATGTGTGCCAGCAACATAGAAAGACAGGCCTCTTGCAGCAGGTGAAAATAGCCTTCTGTGGTCTAATGGTTAAGGGCTGCAGCAACCTTGAGTCAGCAGAAAAGAATTACCCAACACTAAATCATGCTCCATCCTGATGGCTAAAGACTGCAAATGATGACTCCTGAAAATTACAGACCACAAAGCCAGAAGGTCACGACCTACAAATTCCAGCCTGCCAACAGGACAAGGAGGACAGCCTTTGTGTCTGACTCAGCAGAATCCATAGGCTGGTGTAGACAGCTACTACTATAAAAAATGAACACAGAAACAAGACTTTGGGTCTCTTCCACCTGCAAGAAGGAGTTTTGGGCACGTCCAACAAGACCTGATTCCAACTCTCTTGGTTAGCCTGGCCAGCCACCAGACTGACCTTGAGCAACTTGAAACTTGGTAACACCTTAACTTTTTCAGGACTGTCTTACTTCTGTGTGTGTGTGTGTTTGTCGCTTTTGAATGAATGGATGAATGAATGAGTGAATGAGTATGTATGGGAATGAGTGAAGCAAATAACCTCATTTTTTTAATTCTTTTTATGCTGTATGCTTTATGTTTTATGTTCCAATAAATGTGGTGTTGTGCCTTATCCCCTTGATAAGACTCTGGCTTGTTTTTCATTCACACTATATGCCCTGTGCACACAAAATCTCCACCATCCAACACCTCCACTTGAAGCCTGGGGCCGACACCCATGCCACCTACCAGCCCAGGCCTCCTTTTCCCCAGCTCAAAGTCCTGCTGTCCCAGGCACACATGTAAATGCTGTGCCCAGCAGCAGTTTACTCTGGCTCAAAGTTCTCTGCCATTTATTGCTTCACCTTATTTGCATATATAAATGTACCCATGTAGAATAAAGCAATCAGGACTTCTGGTAGAAGTAATATCTTTTATTAGACCAACTAGATTTTTGCAAAAAAAAAAAAAAAAATTAATTGCAAGCTTTTGGACACAAACAGCCTTTATCAGGCATTGGAGATTATAAAATTCTCCTGAAGGAAAGTTCATATTTCATAGGAGAGTTGAAGTTGTGGTAAAATCTCCTGTTTGGAACAGTTAATTTTCTATGCAGATTGGTTTCAGAGAAAAGTTGGAACCTCTTTTCCCTACCACGAGTCCTGATTGCCCTTTCCTCTAGACCAATATGGCTACAACCTGGACCCCTGACCGATGTAGAATATTAATTTATAATTTAGTTTGAAACAAGGGTATGAAAGCTAATCAAGACAAATTATACTACACAAACTGAAAGAGAAGAGGTTTGGGTTTTTTTTAAATGTAAGAAATTATGGCAGAAAATAGTGTGTTTGTATCCACAAATGTCTTTGAAACCTAGAGTGGGGTTTAGAATGAATGTAATAATCTAATTCCAGCACTGTGATTCACAAAACTTCCACCTAATTTATTAGACATCTATGCATTTACCAGCAGAGTCCTCAGTGCACTTAGAGTTCTGCTGTGAGTCATGCACAAAAGCATTCAAACAGAACTGAGCAGCTCAATACCTATTGCATATTTCAATTTGTTTCAGATTAATTAATTAGGTACCCCTGGCATATACCCCCTGAAGGGATTAATTCAGGAGGTACATCCATGCCCCAAACATACTGATAGCACTGAGGTTAGCAGAAAAAGCTACTTCCATTCAGCACCATCAGCTGTAGTTGGTCATGCAAAAACCCATCTTTTCTATACATGGACCCTGACACTCCTTCTGGTTGGACCTGTGCTGTTGTGTAAAATAAATACAAGATTAATGGGGTCAGAGAAACAAGTACATGGCTATGTATCCCAGGGATGAAGATACTCAGGGTTCTGGTCCTGGTTCCCAACGCTATTTAATTTTGTTTTTGTTGTTTTCCCCAATTGCTGTTTAATACATAAAGAGTCCTGGGAACAGGTATCAAAACAAATCCCTCTCAGAGGGAGATGCACTCATCACCAAACTATAAAATCATGCTTCCTCTTATGCATTCCCTCTAATACATGTAAATCTTGACTTTCTTACTGAACATTAGCACAACTTCAACAGAAATGGTTTAATGCCCTGCCCCTCCCCACAACCTACTTCAACCCACTAGATATGGACACTGTCCCAGGGAACATAGGTTGCTGATGACTGTATAGAACCCTGGTCTTTCAGGTCTTGCATGAGTTCTTTAACCACCTGGGTGGGCTCCTCTTAGTAGCTGCTAATTCCACAAGAGGCATTCACTTGTGCAACATGGACACTGTCCCACAGGACCAAGTTGTGCTGCTACATGTGGGATAGAGAAGGGATATCAAGAAAACCCATCTCTGAAGCTAGTTTAAGTACCACAACTGCTTAGCATGAGGTGCTGTGAATCCCATTCTTAGTTCCCAATTTTTCCTATTAATTTAGTCACCTAACTCAACTTTGTGAATTCTAGTCTACATGCTAGAGACCACAACTTTAAGTGCAGCTGTGCTCAGTACCATCCTGTTTAACTCCCTTTGTGGATCTGAGCCTAGAAATTTAATGCATATATATTTTGTCCTATCCTATTGCTTAGGACAGCATTAAAACCTTCATTAAGTTATCATGATCAATGTACACCAAGTAGAAAAGAGCCACAAGGAGTACTTCAGTGAGCAGATTTTGTTGGCTGACTCTCAGAGTTTCTTGCAACCGGGAAGAAAACTGTCAGCTTTTCTGCTCTCCTCTGCTGTGCTGGCTTATTTTGTTTTTATACAAATAACACTATACCTTTTTTGCTAAGCGTATGGGAATGAATGACTCCTATCAACATTTATGAGAATGCAATGACATTAGAATTTCTTCATTTTGTACTACAAGCACCTTACTTATTAACAAGGATCCTGGTTTTTTTCTGATTTTAACAAATCTCCAATTTTCAGTTAAAAAAAAGCAATCCCAAATCCACATTGTTCTGTGATTGAAATGAAATACCTCTCTCTCTCTCTAGGATATATACACACACTAGCCAATTGCCTTCAAGAATGATGGGGTGCAGGGAGCGGGCAGGGACGGAGCCCTGTGCCCCTCCCCATCTGGGCGAGCTCCCCCCTTCCCTCTTAATGCTTAGGGTCTGGGCATGATGCGGGGGAGAACCAGGCCCGAAGGTGGAAAGAAGCCAGCCTGCCGCAGCAAGGGGTAGCGGGAAGTACCGGGTCTGGGCTGCCCTGGTGGCAGTGGGGGAATGGAAGTAGTTAACTCAGGGTTGACACAGGGGAGCAGGGGTGGGGGAGGAATGGCCCAGGCCTGAGTGGGGGAGGAGGCCCGCTCCTCCCCTCCCCCCACCATTGCCATGTTAAGCTGCATCAGACTGGGCCCACTGCCACAGTGGGCCAGCTTCCCACGCCCTCGTGCTTATTCCTCCTTCCTCCCCACGTTGGGCCCTGTGCCACTCCTCCCTTCCCCCACCACCACTGCCACCACTGCCACCGCATTGGCCCAGGTCCAATTTTTCCCCCCCACTGCCACAGTGCACCCACTCCTCCCCCCCACCTTAGG
>NW_017729032.1:164005376-164017440 GCF_001723915.1 Gavialis gangeticus | reverse complement strand
TCAAGCCTCCTCTCTCTGTCCAAAGAACATTGCACACAAGCTCCCCCCACATCCGCCATGACAGTCCTCACTGGTGGCCTTGCTCCTCCCATGGCATCCTGACCCCACTCCCCCCCACCCTGTGCCACTGCCACCACCTCCAAGGAGCAAGGCGGGGGGAATGAGGACAGCTCCAGTGGCCTCACCCCACCCTGCTCCAATGTCACCACCTGCAGTGAGCAGGGCAGAAAGGGCAAGACCAGCAGGGCTGGCCTTGCCTCCCCCCAACAATTCCATCAACTCAGTTGCTGCTTCCTCCAGGGAGCAGCGTGTTTCAGTCAGCCAATCAGAGCATGAATAAAGTGTTATGGACAGAAAGACAGACAGACAGACTATAGTTTTATTATATTAGAATAGAGTGGTGCTTCATTTTAATCATGGAAAAATGTGGATTTAGAATTAAATTTTTTTTAAACCAAAAATTGGGGATTTTTTAAAATCAGACAAAACCAGGATCCCTGCTTATTAATAGAATAGTACAGCATGCCTTGTGAGTTTTAACAACCCTTTCACTGTTAAGCAGTGCACAAAGCACTAAATATATGTAATCAGTATTTCTCAAATCAACAGAGAATGAGCTATAAAATTCCTGCATTGTGTGCAGTATTTAAAAAAAAATGTTTTTCTATGTTTATAGATAAAATAATACTCAAAATAGGCAAAGAATAACCCAAACAATCGTACTCTAAAATATATGTTCAGCTGTTTGCCATGGATACCAAATATCATGTGAAAACATTTGCATTATTAGGTCTCTTGAGAATAGTGTCAATAAAATATTTTAAACAGTGATGACTGACAGATTTCCTTGCACCTAAAATTCTTTCCAATGGTTATTTGAACAGATCCTGTTGCTAGAAAGCCAATGGCAGTTGTTACTTTTTAACTACTATAGGCAAAGTCTGGTTCCTCTGCGCAGTGCTTTGTAAATTCCGTTTAAGCTTCCAACAGAGCTGTAATAATGTTTATCAAATCTATATCTCTGAGAAATCAATGGGACTGTGGGACCCAAAAAAGACTACCTAAGACTATAAATTCTTACAGGAGAATTATGTCTCTGAACATTTTATTTGGCTCTTTTCTGTATATGATATCATTTCTTTTATATGAAAGAGATAGTTAGCTGCATTGGTCTGAAGTCAGGCATAATGCAGTGCAGGAACATACTTCAGAGCAGTGGTCCTCAGCCAGGGTACTCCACTGCATAGCAGACAGCTTTTAGTTCTTCTGGATACGAGCACATCTTCTGGGTCCTCTGCTTAGGCAGGAATATACAGGAGTGGAGGCTGCCCAGACGTACAGCCCTCTGGCATACAACTTGGCAATGGTGGAGCACAGGGCACTGTGTCTCTAGTTGCCCAAGTTGGCCACGGTGCCCTTCTTGGGGATGAGTCCTTCCAGGTGGTGGGCATTCACTGGAACTCTCTGCACCTGTTGAAGAGAACAAAGCAGCCCAGGTCACATTTCTTTAGAGACTATACCTGATGCCATTCCTTCCAGGGGCGGTGTCCCTGGTTCCCTTGAGGTGGGCTTCCACTTCCTGCAGCGTGAAGGCATCCTCAAACCCCTCTGCCAGAGGGATGGGGGTCAGTGTTTCAACAGTCACAAAGTGTGGGGTGGCAGCTTCTGCTGGGGGGTTGAAGACCCTGCTGAAGTAGTTAAACAGAGTCTCCTGGGGGACCTGGCAGAAAGCTGAGGGTCCCTCCAGGATCTCTCTCACTGCCTTGGGACAGTTGGCCCAGTACAGCTTCTGGATCCAGGAGGCTGCCGCCAGATCACAGCATTGGCACCTGGGTTATCTCTGTGGCTGCAGTCTACCCCAACCTCCAATAATGACTTTCCAGCAACAGAATTACTAGATGTTTAGGATTGTGAATCCAAAAAGCTGACAAAGCCAGTAGGGAAATACAGATTGCCCGAGCAAGGGACTAACATAAGATGGATGGAGGCAAGGAGGGGAATGCAACTAGGTTACAGAAAATATAATGTTAGCCAACTGAAGTCCTATTGTCACCAAACCACCATGCCTTACCACATACCTGGATGCCAGCTCTGCCCCCTTATCAACATAGAGCATATCAGCACTGTATCAAACAATATGCATAACATCTGTGGTTCCCATACCCAAATCATATATGCTATCATTTACAGTGCCCCTCTGGTATCTAAATTGGAATGCACAGTGATTCCTATATGAAAGAATGAATGGACCAAGGTTCCCTCTAAGCTGCGCGCGGGCATGGTGGTAAGTTACCGCTCAGCTCTGTGGGGGCCACTTTGCTCTGCTCCTCACTGCTCGCGCATCCCCATGGGGAGGAAGAGGGCATGGGGCAGGCAGCAGCTTTGCCCCAAGGTGAGGCAGGGGTGGGGGCTGGGGTAGATTCAACCTGAGGTAGGCTAAAAGGAATTGCCTGCTTCGGCATTCATCCAGAGGTGGAGTTCATTTGCAAAGGGGGAGGGGGGAAAATATATATTGGCATAGGATCTTTGACCCCCAAGTATTCAGGGGGCTTTGGCCTGTACAGCTCAGTCAAGAGCACACTCCCTTGACTTGTCTGAGTACCTCTGATGTGGGGGAATCACTCAGAGCCACTCATGTGTTTTTGAGTCATGGTGAGAGTGACCTCAGCGTATATACACCCTCCAAAGGAGCTTTCCTCCCTGCCTGGGAGGGTGAAGGCCCGGCCCCTGCTGGGAAAGCTGGTGCCTGGGGGCAGTGTGTATTCCCAGGTTGGCCCCACCAGCCTGTACACTCTTTGGAAATTCAGGTCAGGGATTTTCCTGCTGCTTGGCCTTCCTGGTTCAATCTGGGGGCAGCCTTCAGAATAGCACTAGCCCTTTTTTCAAGGCCATCTCAGAGAAAAGCTAACTCTAAGTAAAGCCTATGTGGCAGGCTCCTTTTTCAGACCCAGTAGGAACTTCACAACAAGTGGTGTGTTCATGGACCAAGGGGAGCACTCACAGATCACCTCACCTTAGAGGGAACATTGGAAAGAACACTGATTTGATATCAATTCTAGAAAGACACAAGAGCCTATGACAGAACACTTTAACCTTCCTAGATACTCCATAGTTGACCTCAGAGGGGCTGTTCTTTAAAAACAAAACAAACCACCCCAAAACCAAACCCCCAAAACCCTTTAAAAATTACTTGAATGAAAAAATGCAAAACAAAAATACATTCCCAGACTGGATTGTCTTAAATATGCTCTCAGTTAACACACTGCATTCTTATTCCATTATGTGGGCTAGTTTTTTATAACTCCTATGGCTCACCTTTGCCTTGTAGGAGTTCTGGTTACGTTATACTGTAGTTAAGCTAAGGCACCAAAAGGAACTTGGGAAGAACAGACCTTGCTTACTGCTAAATTGTCAGGAGAAACATAAAAAACAAATGCAAAAAGTAAACATCCATCAATGAGCAGAAAATCTGATATGAGAAGGCAGTTGTAGGAACAAATAAAATTAATGAGGGCAGTCACTACAATAAAGAACTGAAGCTGCCAGGTGTGTGAACTTGGTAAAAAGAAAAGTAGAAATGAATATCTGCACAGAAAAATAGATAAGAATTGGAATGAAGCTTGGGTATTTGGAGTATAAACAGGAGTGCTGCATTAGCTGTTTTTTGTAGTGACCTAGGGGAGCATAATTGACATACAGTGCTGCTACCTTATTCAGGCAGTTTTACTCAGTTGGGCCAGCTACTAAACAGACAAGCCAGTGTACTGTCTGAGTGACAATAAACCTCTCTGAGCTTTCAACAACAAACATGAATTTGAGTAGCTCTTTCTGTGCCAGAGGCTGTTTGCTAACATTAATGCCTTCCAGAGCACCTAGACCCCAGAAGATGAACACCAAAAGTGACAGTGAACAAGAGGCCACCCGAATAACACCACATACATCAGAACCACACACCTCTCCCAGCCCCTCCCGTCTTCCCCCTATTCTTTCCTTCCCTTTTTCATACCTTTGTATTTAAATTATTTTATTTCTTCCTATTTCATACCCCTGCTCTCTGCAAGGCCAATCATAACAACTAACAAAGCAGGTTGTCACTTACAAAAGCTCATGCCTCTCTGAATGAGTTAGTGTCTGAGGTGAAACTCTGCCCTGCCTTTTGCTTTAGATATGAAAGAAAGCTTCTGGCTGGTTTTTTCACATGTTGAATTGATAGGAACTTGAAAGTCATCTACTCTCAACCTCTGCATGAATACAGAAATGCTTTTTCCAACTCAACCCTGACCAATGCTTATTCAACCTCCTTTTGAAAACCTCCAGTGAAGAAGTGTAACAGTATCAATGTATGATTTTATATAATTTCAGAATAACTTATTTTTATTACTCTCAGACTGCAGCAAAGTAAGTGACCTCCCCATTCTTTTTACAATTAAAATTCCACAAGTGAAACTTTAATTCCATTCATTGCTGTGCAGTTATAGCAAATAAGAACATCTGTATGCACAGACAAATATGTCCTGGTTCTGAATGGGACATGACAATATAAATCAAAGGGTCTGTAAGTGTATGCATTTTCCTAACATCATTTAAAAAGCCATCAAGAACAAATCTTTTAAAATCCAATATTTAATATCTTGATCATTCTCTAACATGATCAAAAAGTTTAAGCAGTTTACTTTCATTGCACTTTGATTTCTCTTATAATAGTTAGGTAATATAAGAATCCACAAAGTTTCAACAGGATGAAAATCCTGTTACTTGTAGGTGTCCTGCAGTATCATCAAATTACCCCACATAAGGTTACTTAGGGATCATTCAGAGCCAGAGAGACTGGCCATGGTCTGCTTCTTTATGCATCTGAATTCTAATTTGTCAGCATCATGTAACATGAAACTTTTGCTTATGCAAAATCTTCATAATGATACTGCTTCCAACAACTAAGAATTGGGCTGTGTGAAATGTTGACCTGTGTTTTGTTTTGACACTGTTTAGGCTCATTTCGAGTTCAAAACACTGAAATTAAAATGAAATGAAAGGCTTCAAAATAACCTCAAAATGAAATGAGGACACTCAAAACATTCTGAAAGTTCTGAAATGTTCTAAGTTTTGAAGCTGGGCTTGCTTGCAGCTAAAGAGAAACTAAGGAGCGAGCCGGTGGGGGAGGGCAGAAAGACTGCTCTCATATTCACTGTGTAACTGGCCAGTGACTGTGATCCTTCCCTGAGGTCCTTTCCAATCCCAGTGATCTTGGGAGGGACAGAAAAACAGCATAAAAAGCAGCATTGTTTGAACTGTGCTTTCCCTGTGCCTTGGGGTCAGCTTACTGAGCTGTGTCTTCCAGCAGCTCAGCAGCATCAGAGAAAGGCTATCACTTCCTATTTGCTAGCCTGTTACTAGCAAGTGGGATCCAATAACTGTACTTTCCTAATACCCTTTATTATTATATTCATTCGTTTCAATTTATTCCTTCTCCAAAAACCTCTTTTTGTTTTTGTTAGTCTAGTCTGATTCTTTTCCTCCAGAAAAGAAATATGTGCTTCTCTCAGAGTGTGCATTCCATTCACTGTAGAGAGAAGCACAGCATATATGGCATATAAAAATATGACATTTATACAGGAACACATACATACATCAATATATTTTATTTATTACATAAATACATAAATATAGACATACATAACAGAAATACATATATACAGCTATCTACATATATTATATAAATATGTATTATATTACAGAAGAACACACAGATTTTCTAGCCCACCAAACACACTATGAAAGACACTATGAAGCATGGTGGAAAGGTAACTGGCAAGGCTTCAGGGTGGAGTAGAAGAGAGGGTAGAGGGAGAGCTGTAAATTCTCCTTCCCCCCACCCCAAACTGAGACAGCCTCTTTCCTACAACTAGCAGGCATGAGGCTTCCAGTTCTACTGGCAGAAAGGAGAGGGCAGCAGTTCCACTGCCTGAGTCTGCATCCCCTCCAAGAGCACCAGGCATAATTCCCTGTGCCACCACCATGACAACAAGCAGCACCAGCATGACAGTCTCCTGCACCCCCATTGCACTTCCCATGCTGAGCCTTCCAGTGCCAGAGGAAGAGTTGGATCTGTATCTGATTGCCTTCGCAAGGGAAATTCTTGGGAAGGAGGGGGAATCATCTGAGTTTCTGCTCCACACCTCTCAAGTTTCCTTCAGAGCCAGCTCTCCTTCCCCAGAAGGCACTTCAGAGGAGGCTGAGGTAGAGGGTGTGGAGGCAAGTGGCTCTGCTGAGTCCACTCCTTCTGTTGCTGTGCCTCTGCCTGCTGTGGAGGGGGGAAAGGCAGCATCTGCACATGCACCTGCACCCCAGAACCAAGGGGGTAGTGTGGTATGGGATCATTTGGAGCTGGCAGAGAATCCTACATATGCTATCTGCCTGCACTGCCAAACCAAAACCAGCTGAGGCAAGGGAAAAAAACTCATGAGCACCACAGGGATGCTAATGCATCTCTGCAGATACCACCCCCTTGCTATTGCTTCTCCTCAGCCTGGCACCAGAGGGAGTATGCCCAAAAAATGAGTTCCCCTCTTGCTTCAAAGCCCCCATCTCCCCAAATCAGAGGCAGGCCACTCTGGAACAGTGGGAGAAAGGTAGACAGAGAGGGGGGTTGGGGAGGGCACATTGCAGAGGTGAGTGAGATCTCCCAGAGCACTGGGGAGATGCTTGCTTTGGATGGCCAGGCTTTCTCCTTAGTTAAGCAGCTAGGGTTCAGGTGGCTCATGGCACTCATGGCCCCATCATACCCAGTGCCCGCATGCACCATCTTCAGCAGGACAGTGGTGCCCCCCCTGTATGAGGCATGCAGGGAGTACTTGAGGGAGGAGCTACACAAGGCAGGTCCACAGGTGGCCTTGCACTTTACCTCGGACATCTGGAGCAGCTGGAGTGGAGATAATGCCTACCTGTCCTTCACAGGGCAGCAGTTCAACCAGTTAAGCCATCAGTGGGTTCTCCTTCAAACTCAGGTGATGGATGAGTCTCACATGGCAACCAAGATCATGGGGGTCATGAACTTCTTGGTGCAGGGGTGGCGCATTAAGCAGGGCGAGCTCACCCACGGGTTCATGGTCACCACCAATGGGGCCAATATGGTCAAGATGGTCCATGACGCCAACTTTATTGGCATCTGCTATGTGGCACACAAGTTCCACCTCATTGTCAGGCACACCTTGGAGGGGGATAGGCCTGCTGGTGATGGCACTAGCACCACCAGAAAGCTCATTTCCAAATGCAAGAATGTGGCAGGCTACTTCCACCGGAGTATGAAAGGGGGCAAGATGCTGTGGGACAAATAGGCAGAGCTGAACGTCCTGCAGGACAAAATCATGTAGAATGCTGAGACTCAGTGGAACTTCACCTACCTGATGCTCAAGAGGCTGATGGAGCAACAGAAGGCTATCCATGAGATGGCCTTGCTCAGGGAGATTGGGATCAGCAGCCCCTTAAAAAAGTTGAGAGGGATAGCATCTCCCAGGTCTTGGTGGTCCTCAAGCCCTTCCTTGAGGCCACTGAGAGCCTCAGTGCTGGCAATGGCCTCCTTAGCCAAGTGATCCCTGTAGTGGGGGAACTTCAGAACCAAATGGAGAAGTTCCAGGGGATCAATGCTCCTGTCTGGGGCAAACCACTGTCACCAGACATGCAGGCAATGGGGAGGCGGCTGAAGGAGGGCATCAGGAAACAGCTTGATCCCTTGCAATCCAGTACAGTCCACATGTTGGCTGCCATGTGTGACACCAAGAAATGGCTTGATCCCATGCGATCCATGTGCTGGCCGCCACGTGTGACTGGAGGGTGAAGGGGAGTGTATGCCCCTTCATATGTCCCTTCAAAGCAGTGAAATGGAAATCAAAATGGAACGGTGCTGTTTCATACAGTCCTACTAAGAACATATTCTTAAAAGCTATTAACAATTCTCCCCAAATCCTGAATATGGAACAGATGTTACATGAGAAAAGACTGAGAAGCCTAGGAGTCTTCACTTGAAAAGGAGTTGGCTGAAGGAGGAGCCTATAAGATCATGAATTGTCTGGAAAAAATGGTGAATAGGAGACTTAATCATGTCTCATAAAATAAGAACTAGGGTGCAAACAAAAGGAATGATTTTTTATACAACACATACATAATATGTGGAATTCATGAAGAGAGGAAGTTGTAAAATATATAACTTATATATAACCAGGAGTATAACCTGATTAATAAAATGTTTAGCTGAATGTGGGAAGATAGATTCAAAATGTTCTATTAAAAACAATATACTTAGGATGTACGCTCAGACTCATAGTTTTCCTAAACCTCTACCTCCTTGATTGGGAGGAGATCCAGAGATAGATTACTTGTATTCCTCATCTAGAATCATAGAAAAGTAGGACTGGAATGGACTTTCAGAGGTCATTTAATGAATGAAGGGTGAAATCTGAAAGGCATCAATATCTATGGGGGAGACTGAAAGCCTCGGTTAGCAGAGGTCCCAGAGAGGATGGGGAGTAGGTGAGGATGGGGTTGGAGGTCTTAATACATGATTAGGGCCAAGGGGCCATGATTAGTGCCCATTGGGCACAGGCCAGTGGCAGTGAGGCACATGGCAGTAATGGCAGATTAGCTAGGGCTTGGGCCTAAAGCTATGTGAAAGAGATAGGAAAAAGAAGCAACTGAGGTGAAATGGGAAAGCAGAGCATCCCCAGGCTTGCTCTGAATATCCAAAAGCAGCCTCCCAAATATAAAAATCATCATATAAAAGTGTGGCAGGTAAGGAAGAGGCAGCAGTCTTGGGTGGCCACAGTTGGTGAAGCAGAATCAATTCAGCTACCAAAGGCTACCATGGCTGCCCTCCTGGGCTGGCCCTGCTACAGTGGCCTATAATAAATATCCACTATTATATCAGTACAGTATCTTTCACCATTTCTCTTCACACAAATACATTCAGATCTACTACCTTCTTCCTCCTAAGCCACAATTTTTTTTTTAATTGTTGACAAGCATTTTAATATATTTTTATTTTGTTTTATTATTGTTTGTTTATACACAGCATTTTTTGACATACAAAGCCACCAACTTTCCTCATAACCCTGTCCTTCCAAAACGGAGTCTAGCCCTCACTGTTGACATTCCCCTCATAAGAGCTATTCTACCAGATCACTGCAATACAATCAGATCATAGTTTTTTTCACATGGCTTATCCTATTTGTTCCCTATACTTCTAGCATTTGTATGCATACAGGATCTATGTTTTGCATTCAGCCAAGTTTTGTATTCCTACTTCAGCCATGTTTTGCATACCTACATATTCTCCTTTTGGTTTTCCTGTTGTTATCTTGTGGTGCTCCGGATTGTTTGCTCTGTTGTGGGACCTCTCATGACTCTAATAAGGAAGCTTTATTTTCCTTGCTAGCATGTAACATGTTTACCTGTGCTTGCAGCCTTTCAATACAAGATAGCTGCTTACAGGTAGTACAGAAAAAAATGATTTTGACCTTCTGGGAAGAAGATGATCATGGTACATCCCCCACAAGTCACAGATGCTGGTTCAGTGTCAATTTATGCCTCCTTTGCTCCCTGGAGGACCCATGCTGTAAAAAAGAAAGAAAAGAAAAGTGAGGAAGGAAAAAAAAATCCACAAATAAACACACCTGTGCATGCACAAGTGCACAAACAGAGCCTCCTTGTTATCTGGCTCCCTTTTGTAGCAAATACCCAGGCAAATTCCCTCTCTGTTTGCTGCTCTTCTCTTTGCTGTTTCTTATACTGTTTTCTAAAGCAATGACTACTTGCCACTGTTGGAGACAGAAGACTGTGTGAAATGAACCTTTGGTCTGACAGTATGGCAGTTCTCACATTTTTATGTCTTTAGAGCGTAAGGACATAGAATAACAGCTCTAGTAAAAATTAGTTTTCACTACAGAATACAACTATCATGAATATAATGCCCAGTATCTGGGGAGAATTCTTGGAACCAAGAGAAAAGGGTTCCAAGACTCAGGCTGGATAGCAGAACTCCTCTTTCCCATTAACATTTCATGGAGATCTTTAAAAAGAAGGCAGACAATTCAAATATACTTGGATATAGAATACAAATCCTGTGTGCATATAAACATTGGGTGCACCAGTGCTGATTCAAGTGAAATAAAAGAGGTACACCAAAGTTAAAAAAAATGTTTCACCTGCTTACACAATACTGCAAAATAGTGTGCAAGGACAGAATTTAATCCACCTATTTGAACAAGTGTTCTCATTCCTGCAGTCTTATCAGCATGAACGGGCTGGTATTTTTTTTCCCACCATCTGCAACATATGCAGCTACATTGCAAGAAAAATACAAATCACCCACTGAGGTCATTTTTCTCTGTATCTTCTGCTTAGCATAATACAGGGTCTGCATATTCTATTTCTGTTGAATTTCACTCTTTATTTAGACAACTGAAGTTGTAACAAAGAACTAGTTACGTTAATTCTAAACCAAAACAATGAAACTGCCAACATTGTGAATAAGTTAATTGCCAAAAAGCCACAGATGTACACAATATAAGCAAGCCAAAGTGTTCACATGCAGAATGGACTGACAATTTTTGGCCATGATGCACTTTTTCTGGAATGTGTTCCTATATTCAGTTTGGTTTCTTTGCTTGAACTTGTAGTTTGTGTTCTATGATCAGCAGACTATCAAATGCATGAGACTTCTGGATTTATACTGGTAAATTTTGAAGGAATGATTAAATTGTTCTGGTACAACTGACAAGCCCTAAAACTGTGGATAAAATTCAACAGAGAAAATAACATATGCCTTTACCCTGCAATTGACTCTGCTGGAGTCCTTTCAGTTTTCACAAAATGCCATTAAAAAGTTTTGTGTGGGTAAAGAGACCTGCCAATGTAGTCCTCTTTCCAGGAAAGAAATCTTAGCCTTTTCCTCTGTTTAAATATTATTTAAATGGTTTTAAGTGTTTAATACAATAGCAGTGTAACAAAATGCACAATTATAATGGTTGTTCTTGGTTGATCACATTAGTCATACAGCAGTGACCAAATATTAACAATTAGCTTAAGCTGCAAGTTCCTACCTTTATTCCCATTCTACAAGCAGCTGCTCATGTCTTTAACTTCATGCATGTAAGTAGTGTCATTGTCTTTAATGGCTAGCCCTGCTCACTAAGATCTATTTGATTCTTTATATTTGAAATATCACTCTTGCGTACAAGAACAAAAAAGGTTGTATTGGATATTTTAGATCAGTGGCTCTCAAACCTTTTAAGCTCAAGGCACTTGCTGTTAGACTCAAGGCACCTTGGAAAAATCCAGCTCTTAGCTTTCATTCATTTTTTGACTATGGGAAAAAAATAAAACAACTCTTCTGTTACAAACAATTCAGAAGAACCACAACTGGTCAGAATATTTTTGACACTATAGATTCCTATTTGAAATCTCTTGGTTTATCTTCTGACTCGTGTGTAGGTGTTTCCATATCTAAAAGTACTAGTATTGTATGGCACCCTTAAGAGATTTTCCCAGCACCCAAAGGGTGAGAATCACTGTTCTAGATTATGAAGTTACATTTAGAATGTTACACATACAGAATGAGTGTGGGAAAGTTGGGATCTGTAATATTAGTAGAAAAAGGCATCAAATGAAAAAATCAACTTCTTCTTGTCCTATAATTTTCAAAGTAAAAACTCTTCTCTAGTATACAAAAGTACAGACATGGAAACTACAGCAACTCAAATGCTTTGCATAATTATTCATTTTAGAATATAATTCATTTTAGAATATATTTTAGAATTTATATTTAAAATGGAAGTTCCAAAAGGAACATTTAGATGAAAATGGTCTCTGGCCATGTGCCTTATCAGCAGGGATCCTGGTTTTCTCTGATTTAAAAAAAAATCTATATATACATACACATATGTGTGTGTGTGTGTGTGTGTGTGTGTATGTATATGTAGATAGATAGATATGTACACATGCATGTGTGTGTGTGTGTGTGTGTGTGTGTGTGTGTGTGTGTGTAGAGGTGTTATATTTTAACCATGGAATA
>NW_017729032.1:163998316-164000376 GCF_001723915.1 Gavialis gangeticus | reverse complement strand
AGGAGGCATGTTGAATCACTAGGAGTCTTTCAGCTGACTTCATTGTATTTTCAGTCCAGCTCAAGATAATAGAATCATAGGTTCACTGCACAATAGGACTAGGAGGGACCTCAAGAGGTCCTAGGGCCTAGCCCTATGTTCAAGTCAGGATCATCCTTTGTTGAATTTTCGGAGAAAAATGGTTCTCTCTGACCTGAATTTTAAAATATCCAATGATGGAAATTCCATACTTTTCTCTAGGTAATCCATTCCAGGACTCAATCTTCCTCTAAGATCTTTGTGAATATAGAGGGTGTATTACTGTATTGAGTGGTATGTCTGTTCAAAGATGCCACTTGATTTTGTTATGCCCCCAGTGTGTTCTGCTGGCTGGTAAATGAGAATGGGAATGTAGAGCTGTCTTCTTTTCCTGTTTTTCTTCATGTTCTGTGAGATGGCAGTGCAAACGATAACTGGAGACTGAACAGTTCTTGAATTTAAGAACTGTGATTATACTAGGCCACTGCGAGGTTGATGTAAAATGAGGAAGCCTCTTGCCTACTTTTATGTTACTGGAAACCATCTAGGTACCTCCCCCTTTAATTGTTCTTTAAAACATGGGAAGGCTATAAAACAAAATACTGGCTAACAGTAACACTGTCCCCAGTCCCCAGGAACAGTTGGTACTAAAGTAATGCTGGGCATATGCTGTCTTGACAGCCTCTGGCACTGCCTGATTGCAGATGCCTAAGTGTCAAACCATCTCTTGCCTCTCAGGAATTATACTTTGTTGTGTCTATTATGGCAACAAAGTATCTGCAAAGGAGTTGAGTGTATGTAAAGTTTGAAGATGTTTACTCCAGGATAAGAGCATCCAGTTACCTGTTTTTTTCTTCTCTAACCCATACTAAAATGTTCTTCATCATACAAATCTGACATAACCTAACACTCTTAGTATTATATAATGGCTATTTTATGACACCTTTATGCACTAGTGGACTAAAAGGACTAAAGTGATTGCAGTCAGGCTTTTTTTACATAATTAAATAAATTCCATTAATTTTAGGTGTGGAAAATAAGGACAAATTCATTTATTTGGTTCTGTACAAGGCTACTCAGAAAAGGCTGCAGCTATTTTACCATATATTAAATTCACAAGTGTTAATGAAGATTAAAGAAACCCAGCAGCTCCCCAAAGGCAGGAAAAATGTCTACCTCATCCTTAAAAAAAAAAATGGCTCAAACACTCTCACAAGAGTTCTCAGCAAATTCCTCTCTCTCAGGAACTCTTAAAAAAGGCATACGTTTTGCAATATATTCTAATGATGAACAGCCTGTTCCAATTCTATTAAAGTCAGTGGGAGTCTTTTTATTAACTTAAATAGGCTTTGGATAAGGCCCACTGTACACATGTTTTTAGTGATTTGTACTAAACATTTGAAAGGAATGACACAGCACATTAAAATGACATATTGCAAATGTGCCTTAGCGCTATTCTAAAAATAGTTGCTAAATAATTTTTAAAGAGAGAGCTCATAAAGGTTGTAGAATAAATGAAGTAATTGCTGTCCAGATGCCATAATGAGATTTATGTAAAATATTCTGTGGGCAGAACTTATAATTGCTTTTTTGTTGTCACAAAAGAGAGGTTTCCACTTTTCAATTTGCAGCTTTGGGAAGTGCAGTTAACAGGCAGAGATTACAGTTTAACTCTAGGATCACTACTTCTGTACCATACATATGAAACACTGTATATACATTTGACACAACAACTACAATCCTTAGCCTGTTGTCAGATACAGATGTTCACATGATTTGCAGTAGGGGTGTGTAAAATAAGCTGTATTCAATTCAAATTCAGATTTGGCCCTAATTGGGGCAATTCATAGATTCATAGATTCATAGATTAAGGGTCGGAAGGGACCTAGTAGATCTTCTAGCCCGACCCCCCGCCAGGGCGGGAGAACAACAAAAAACCCCAAAAAGAGAAATGGGACTCAAACGAGTCCAGCCAGGTAGGCATCCAGCCTCTTCTTAAAGACCCCCAGGGTAGGGGCCAGCACCACTTCCCTTGGAAGTTG
>NW_017729032.1:163993499-163997370 GCF_001723915.1 Gavialis gangeticus | reverse complement strand
GGAGGTGAAGAATTGGTTAAAGAGGTCCGCTTTCTCCTCTGACGCAACCACCAAATTGCCCAGCGTATCCTGCAGGGGTCCCACATTACCCGGCACCTTCTTCATCCTCCCAATATATTTGAAAAAGGACTTTTTGTTATCCTTAATCTTGGACGCTAGTCCGAGCTCCATGTTCATTGATTCAGATCACTGTCCCGATTCGATTCGTCTGAATTTAAATCTGAAGATCTGATGCTGATCCAGAGAATCAGTGATTCAGCCATGGACGCACCTTTAAATGTTTCTTCTACATACCTCAAGGTAGCAGTTCCGGCTCATGAATGCTGCAATTCTCAGGCGGATGGCGCATCCCACAGGAGCATGGCGGGGGGGCCTGCATGCTTGGCAGCAGACCTGGAAATGAACCGGAAGTACTTCCGGTCCACTTCCAGGTCCTCCAAATTGATTTGGAGGGTTCTGATTCTATTCAGAAAGATTAAAGGGTCTCCTGATTCGATTTGGATTCAGAGATTTGGCCATCGAATCAGGCCAAATCTCCACTGAATTGAATCAGTCACTAAAGCTTTATGCAGCCCTAATTTGCAGTGTGAAACACTATGGATTCTAGGGGTACGTGCTGTAGCTATGTTAGCCTAAGGGCATAGGCAGACAAGGTTCTTTAGGTAAATCTGATATCTTTTATTTGATATTCATTTATTTCAGTTCATCTAATAAAAGATATCAGATTTACCCAAAGAACTATGGATTCTATGCGCTAAGTACTTATCTTTTATAAACTTTATACCTGAGCCAAATTCAGCAGTCTTTTAAAGTTATTTTTCTTCCTTTTTTATATGCAGCCAAAAGAGAAGACTTTAATTAAAATAAATATTCTTGATAGTGGTTGAGGCGAATTGCCTAGCTTTGCTGAGCTGACAGTGGGAAAATTCACAGCATGAAGAGAAATATTAGTACAATCAGTATTTTATACTATCTGGGTATAAAATACCCACTCCCACTTAGGAGTAGTTGGAGAATCCTTGTGAGGAATGGATTGATCTAAAGTACATCTGGGCAGATTTCATGTTGGGTCCTCTGGCATGTTCTCAAATTCTTCTTAATAATAGAGATATTTCCATTTCCTTTAGTTTTGATATATTCCCATAAGCATAATGGGTGCTTCAGACGTTAAAAAATGGCACTTTAGACTCAGTGTGTTCCTGCTCTGAGTCTTGTGCACACCCAGAAGAGGCAGCACATTACTTTAAATGGGCTCACCCAACATCTGTAAAGATAGGGTGTTTTAGTGGGGGGTTTTGTGGTGCTTTGATCTAATAGCTGATTGAATCATCTTTAGCTAAAAGTGCCAAAAAGCTCCACTAAGTGCCCAATCTTTACAGAAGCTGTAGACCTGGATTGAAGTAATGCACTGCTTCAGTAAAGCCTTTTTTTTTTCAATGTCTGCAAACAGCCAATGATACTTATGGATTTTAGAAATATCATTCCTGTATTCATTCAGAGGGTTGGAGCAGATGGCCCTTGAGGTCAATTCCAAGTTTCTAATTCCATGATTCACTTAAAATTTGAAACAAAAGGCCTCTCTGGATTGCCTCATCTTTCACCACTGTTTTCCATCCACTGTTTTCTATATGACAAACATCTTTTCTAAGATGTAGTTTTATCCCTCACTTTGAAAAGACTGAATAACAAAAACCATTTCTTGAAATATGTTAATTAATAATGCATGGGCTTTAATACAGAAATCTTCCCATAGATCAAGGAGGGAGCTATGATTTTTAATTCACTGAGCATCTGAGGTATGGTTCACTCTGAGAATGGCAAGGTTAGTAGAGGCCAAATCCAAAAAAGGACTTAGACACCTATAATGGGTCTTAAGCACTGTTGTGGAACAATCCAAATGTACCTCTCAGAGGAACTGATACCAGTTTCTGACATATTAATCCCTGAACACAATCTCAATACACCCTGGTCAACAGCTGCTGAAACAGTGTGATTTAAAGGGTTCTTGTGTATCTTCATTTTGTCCTTGTGAACATGTTCCAATGCACTCCACTGAGGCTATTTTTACTCTGCACAGTCTTATTTGGCTACTGCATAGTAGAGTCATCTAAAAGATGTTTGCTGGTGCTGCTGCACATAATCTTCAAGTTACTGCACATTTATTTAGTACTTGCTAATACTAAATAAATATGCAGTAATGACAGCACAGTAGCGTCTCATGTAGATGCCTCCTGTCTGTTTCAATCCTAATATGCTCTGGGACATGTATACATTCCACTTAATTTTTTCACAGGAAAAACACACCTGCTTGTGAGAGAAGGATGAGGGCCTACCCCATTTTCTATCAACACAATAGGTTAGTGTTTAGGACCCTTTCCCAGTAACTGGTATCCTGAGGTTTAGCCTCTGCTTAGACAGAAATCATTTGAACTCACATCTTCTTCCCTGAAAATTACTCAGCCATGGACTAGTCAAAGCCAAAAACATTGACCCACTCACCTGTTGAAAATGGCCCACTTACCAGTCAAGAATGAAAGCGTCAATGAGGAAGAAAAATAACATGCAGGAGATGGTATAACTCTGTGGCTCAGTAGGGTATCACCTGCTTGGTAGGTGGGAGACCATGGTTTGTCCCCAGCTCCCAAAGTTATTCTTGTATTTTATGCAGTAATGTATAAATAGCATTAGGAATGCAGAGGAAAGCAAAGACTAGAACCTGGGTCTCCTGGTCCCTGGGCAGGTGCTGTAATTACCAGGGATCCTGGTTTTCTTGGATTAAAAAATAATCCCAATTTTCAGGTTATGAAAGTAACACAAAATAAACATGTTTCTGTGATCAAAATTAAATACCACTATATACAATATATATATTGCGATTAAAATGAAATGCCACTAATACAAGGAGATCTCTCTCTCTCTCTCTCTATATATATATATATATTAGTGACATTTCAGTTTAAACATGGAAAAATGTGGATTTTGAGTTACTTTAAGATGAAAATTGGGGAGTTTTCTTCATCAAAGAAAATCAGGATCCCTGCTAATTACTAGGCTAGTAGACTGAAAAATGATCAGACCCTCTTCCTCCATTCAGATGACCCTTTCAAAATTTGCTTTATCCCAACAAGATATTGCATTCACACCCACCCCTGCCTCTGAAAGATCAGGAAAGAGTGATTCCCTGGTAGATTAAGATTGACAAAGCTGCTCAGTGACAAAATAATACAGTTTTGCAGGACAGCTGAAGACTGATGGTGTACTAGACTGTCAGTTGAGGGAATAGTGGTATAATGCATCTCCCTAAATTGATTTGGAGCACACTCTAAATTAAGACATACATTTTTTTAACCAGCCTTGGGAAAAATTTGGACAAAAGTGTCAAAATTCATAACTATGAGTTCTCTCTCTCCCTCCTTCTCACCCCCCCACAAAGGCACAGCTACTCCCTTATTTTGAAAATGCCTAAAACATATTAGTTATCTCTCTGTTTCAAATTCAGAAGATTCCCTAGCCACTTGACATTTTGTTCTTACACAGTCCCACCAGAGGAGGTGCCCTGTTGGACCTGGTCCTGGCCGCAGGCGATGACCTGGTAAGAGGCCTCCAAGTTCTTGACCACCTGGGCAATAGTGATCATCGCTTGCTGGAATTCACCATCCAGCGTAGGATGTCAAGGGCCCGCAGCAAGGCGATAGCCCTAGACTTCAGGAGGGCCAACTTCATTGAGATGAGGAGATTAGTGGGAGAGGCACTGGGGTCCTTGAGGGCAGAGGAACTCAGTGTCCAAGACGAGTGGTTGTTCCTTAAGGAAACGATACTCAGGGCCCAAGGGGTGTCCATCCCGACAAGAAGCAAGGGGGGCAGGAGTGTC
>NW_017729032.1:163975131-163992828 GCF_001723915.1 Gavialis gangeticus | reverse complement strand
GACCAGAAGGGTTTGGGGGAGACGCTGTTTCCCCTAGCGCCCGCTGGCATAACAAGGAGTAATGGGCACAAGTTGATGGAGAGGAGGTATAGATTGGACATCCGCAAAAACTACTTCACAGTTAGGGTGGCTAGGAGCTGGAACCAACTTCCAAGGGAAGTGGTGCTGGCCCCTACCCTGGGGGTCTTTAAGAAGAGGCTGGATGCCTACCTGGCTGGACTCATTTGAGTCCCATTTTTGTTTTGGGGTTTTGTTGTTCTCCCGCCCTGGCGGGGGGTCGGGCTAGAAGATCTACTAGGTCCCTTCCGACCCTAAATCTATGAAACTATGAAATATATGCAAAATTTTTCAAGCATAATTAGCTAGGCACCTAACTTCTGCCTAAGTCCCAGTAAGAATAAGTAAAGTTTAATCTAACTCTCTTGAAGTTTTTGATTTGGTAAGTGTGCCCTTGTATTCCCCAACAAGATCAGGCCCCATATAAAATTTAATATCTGGTGCTGCATACCTTGCATATAAATGTACTCATACAGGGGGCTTGTCTACATGTCTAGTTAGCTGTGACTAGATTTACTGTGCATTAGCTTAAATCGAAGCAATTTTTGGCAGGTGTCTACACATACAAAGATCTGGCACTAAATTTAGTGCCAGGTCCCTCCAGCTCTGCCATGTGCCCATGTGACTCCTGGGGGGAGCTCCAGCCTCTGGTCTGAAGCCAGGCCCAACTGCCAGGACTTGGCAGCTAATTTTAAAACATACCCCTGCTTTGTGCTGTCTGGGCAGCCAGTTTCAGTGTGCAGACAAGCAGTGTGGCATGGACACAGGCAGCACACAGCAGCTCTGCTCCTGCCCCATCTGCATGCCTGTACTATAGTTGCCCCAGCCCCTGCCCATGGCAACCAAGAACAGGGTCCCCTGATCCTCCCATCTGCCTCAGTCATCGTGCTCACCTGCTGCAGTCACTGTTGCTTGGCTCATGGCCATCTTGCTCTGCCCAGCTCCCCACACACAGTCGCCACCCAGCTGACTGCCATATGCCCTATCAGAGTCCCCAGTGCTGTGCAGCTGCAGCTGCAGCTGCCAGCCATGATAATAAGGAGCTCCAGGAGACCACCATCACTCTCCTGGCCCTCCAGCCCTGCTGCTTCTGGGCCCACCATTCCAGACAGGACTGGTGGCAGTGTCTGGCGCAACATGAGTGGAACAATGAGCAGTGGGTCAACACCTTCAGGATGACATGGGCAACCTTCACTGACCTGCTTCACCAGCCCTGGTCCCACCTGGACCACCAGGGCACTGTCATATTCCCATCCCTCCCTGCTGACATGCACCTGGCCCTGGTGCTAGTCAAGCTGGCCATGCCCACCAGCCTGTGGTATGTGGGGCACCTGTTCAGAGAGGGCAAGGCCAGTGCTGGGAAGGCTGTCCTGGAGGTGTGCAGTGTCCTCCAGGATGTGCTGGTGGAAACCATTCTCTGCATCCATGTCTCCCAGGTGGTGGTCACAGCATTCTGTGCACTGAAGTTCCCCCAGAGTATCAGGGCCCTGGATGAGATGCACATCCCAATCAACTGCCTACCCCCCACTATAGCCACAGGGGGTTCCACTTTGTTGTTGTGTCTTGGCTAGAGTGTGCCTTTGGCCACCTCAGATGCCACTGGTGGTCCTCACAGCCCACTTTGAAGTGGCTGAGAACAAGCTACCCTGGATGTGTGCTTCACAATATTTGTGAGGCCCAGGGAGAGCTGTTCCGGGAGGCCTGGACATGGGAGGCACACCAGGTGGAGGCAGCCTGGCAGCAGGAGTATGACCTGGAGTGGAAGCACCAGTGGTGAGTCCCCCCTGGCAGAGCTCCAGGTGAGCTACACACCTGCCAGTGGAGGCCAGGGCATTAGATATGGGAGGCTCTGGTGGACCATCTCTTGAAGCACTCCCTCATCTAGCCTACCTGCCCCATTGCCTATCCCCCTACCGCCTGCTTATCTCCAGCATCACACTCAGGACAAGCACATGTTTAAAACAAAAAAGATGTATTCCTCTCACAACACCCACCTCCATGCCTCCCTCCTCCTGCCCAAAACACATAGAGCCCTCTTGCCCCACCCTCCCCAACACACAAAACGCCCTCCCCACTTCTTCAACCAACAGAGACCCTTCCTCACTCTCTGTGCAACAAACAGAGACCCTCCATCACCCTCCCAACCCACCAACTTTAAAAACGCCTCCCCCAAGTGTCAGCACTATTTACAAAAGTCTCAGTCTTTTAGTGTCTTTTAGAGCAGGGAGCCATGAAGCGGGGACACCTAGGTGGCAGAGCCCAGGGACAGGCAGTCAAAACCCCATCTTTGAGTCATTCCCCCATGGATCCAGAGCCTGTGGCAACTGTAGGGAGTGGTGGGCTCATCCTGAAATGATAGTGTACTGTGCTCCTCCAGGGCAGGAAGCTCCCCCTCCAGCTGCCTGAGTGGAGGACCAGCAAGCCTTTGTGGTACCACTCCTGGCACCTCCATGTCATTGGGTATGTGGTGTCAGGGCCAGCAGTGGGGTTGGGTCCAGGTGGGTGATAGGGGAACCGGGGTGGAGACCAGACCAGGGTCTCCTGTGGGGAGAAGGCACCTCAGGACCTTCTCCCAGGACCAGGTGGAGGAATGCTGTGGGGTGGTGGGCAGCTGCCAAAAGCCCTGCAGGACCATGGATGGGGGCCAGGCAGTGGGGGGCACACATGTGACTTCCAGGTCCAGGAGGGTGTCCAGGGTCTAGCAGTCATTGTCTGTGACCACCACCACCCAGTGCTGAGTGGCAGTCTCCTTGTGAAGGAGCTGCAGGTGTTCCTGCTCCACGGTCAGGAGCTTGGCCCAGAAAACCTCCTCCCAGGTAATGTTCTCCTGGCACCAGACCTGAGCTCGCTCCTCCCACTCCTCAGCCACCCCTACTAGCTACTGAAGCAGGAGATTCCTGTTTTGCATGCACTGCTGGTGCAGCCAGTGCATGCAAAGGGCTCCAGCACTAGATGGCAGCAACCCTGAAGTGGCATCCCTGCTAGGGCTGGTTGGTTCTCTCTCTACATCCAGATGTTGGCCCTGAAGAGGCAAGAGTCAGAAGCCCTTTTTGTGAGTTTTCAACATTTCAGAGATAAGATGCCCTGCACTAGGGGCTGTGCACTGCCCAGCCTCAGATCAGGGGTCGGGCATGCACAGGTGCCCAGGGACCATGGTAAGTTGGGCTGAGAAGTTCTTGTCCCAGACAGCTACCAGCCAATCCCCCTGCCCCACACACTCCCCCAGGGCCAGTGGCCCACTGGGTGGTAGCCACAGGAACCTTGCCTCCCCCACCCCCTTCCTATGGAGAAACAGGCCAGGCTCCTGACAGCACCTACTGCCAAGGCTTCAGACCCTGCTCCCCCACTTTGTTTGTGCAGGCCAACTGCTATGTTGCCTTGCCACTCAGCCCATGAAACTCAAGCTTGGTGGACATAAAGTTCCCAGACCACTGGAGTGAGGGGCTGGATGCACCCCCACCCACCCCTCAGGAAGTCTCTCCAGGGAGGCTCCTTGAGAATTCCCCTGCTTCATATGCCCCAAGTGGTGCACAATGAGCTGTTTTTGCAGGCAGAGGGGTGCCTGAGTCACTACATCCTGCTGATGATGATTCTCTTGGTGCCCCGGGCACACCTGCACTCTTGGTTTGGAACCCTGTGTTATGATGGTGCAAGGGGAAACCCTGGGCTGCCCCTTAACCTCTTCCACCACCTGAAGGGCTACCTGTTGTACCACTAAATGTCCCTGCTTCCCACTGCCAAGAAGAACATCAATGCTGGTATCAACACTTTCCTGTGAGTGGCCCTTGTCCACACAGCTTCAGGGACACGGGTTGCTCAGTAAAATTTTAAAGTGTGTCCCAACTCTCTTCATGCTGCAGGGGTTGAAGAGGGCCAGGGGACTGCAAGTGGGCCAGGTGGGGAGGAGGGGCACGGGCAGGGGCTGGGGCAGGGGGAGAGGCTGGGATCAGGGGCAGGGTACCACATGGCTAGGGCTGGTGAAGATGGCATCTTGGCATGAGCCTCCCCATCGGTAATGGCATCTGGTTGTGACCAGTTTCTGTGGCCCACACTGTGTGGCAGGCCAGGTCCCAGCCAGGGTCCCTCCCCCACCCCCATGGGGAGGAGCTGGTACCACTGACAGCCGGCAGTGTTACAGCCAGACATTCTTCATGGTGGGGTATGGGACTGTGGAGCTGGTGAGCCAGCCACTGGCCAGGGCTCCCCAAGCTGATAGTGAAT
This sequence comes from Gavialis gangeticus, assembly GCF_001723915.1. Taxonomy (NCBI): domain Eukaryota; kingdom Metazoa; phylum Chordata; order Crocodylia; family Gavialidae; genus Gavialis; species Gavialis gangeticus. Next base: position 163,988,550 of record NW_017729032.1, on the reverse strand, counting down.
GCAGCAGCTGGGAAGGTGAGTGGGGCAATATGCTGAGAGCCCAATGGCCCCTCTTCCATTTATGTGCCACCGAAGGGGTCAGGACAGGGCAGGGGCTTGGGCAGGCTGACCCTGCTGGTGAAAACTGTAGGGTTGTGGCCTAGGTTCCAGGGCACCAAATTGTTGGTCAGCTGCCACATAAGGGGCATAGTCTTGTGTGCATGACCGAACCGATGATTATGGTTGTTCATGGCCACCCACTTTCTCTGCAAGGCCTTGCCCTTGATGCAGCACTGCAGCACTGACCAGGAGTGCCCTTGCTCCTGCATCCCACCCAACAGGGCCTCATAAATGTGGGTGTTCAAGCTCCCGCCCTGCTGAAAATGCATTAACACCTCTGCATCACCCCAGAACACCACAAAGTCACTTATATCTCCCAGTTGGGGGCCCAGGTAGATGGCATGGGCATACACATGTGGGCAGGGCCAAGCCTCAACAGGGGGGAACAGAAAGATATAGTGTCCCCCACTAGCTCACTGGGCCCCTGCATGGCTGTTCTGGTGTTGCAGCCATGCTCAACAGCCATCAGTGTCCAGTGCAGGAGCATGGCATGGGACTGGAAGACACGTGGCAGAGGCAATGGGACACAGCTCCTGCAAGCACAGGACACACTGCTGGGGTGGAACAGCATCAGGGAGCAGATGCTGGCCCTGCTGCCAGAGACAGCCAGCCAGCAGTTCTGGGGAGATATCACGGTTGGGGAGAGGGTGCAGCAGGCTGCAGCCCTTTGCAACACCCACCTAAGGCCAAGAAGCAGCTGTGGATAGGTGGCAGGACAAGCAGACACTGGGGTAGGGTTACCATACGTCTGGGTTTTTCCGGACATGTCCTCTCTTTGAGCCCTCTGATCTCTTTCCAGGCAGATCTTTTAGATCTGACCAAATGTCTGGGATTTTGGTTTGCTCTGCTGGTGGGAGCAGGGGAAGGGTGAACAGAGGCAGCAGGGAGCACAGACATACCTGCTGGGTGCTAGCCCAGTTACCAGGAGACAGCTGTCCCTGGGAGCTGCCTGCTGCTGGGTTGGGCTTTGTTATTGGATCCTGGGTGGGGACAAAGTTCTCCTGCCCCAGCAGCAGGGAGATCCCAGCCCCTGCTCCATAACTGTGGGGCCTCGGCTGGGAGATCCACAGTCTAGGTGGACAGAATAGAAGTTCAGTACACCTAGACTGGTTTAAAATGTCAAAATCTAGTCTAAGATTTGCCATCCCTCACCCTGCCAAAGGGTGAATGTGTTTTGTTTACTATCTATCTAAACTATGCTGTATACAGAAACTGCACAACTTAGATTGTTTCCTTCTCGGGTTTTTTGAATGTCTGTACCTAGCCTAAGTGATTACTTTTCTCAATTAGCTAGTCTTTGTTCCTCTTATGTACAAACATTATTTGAATAGTAAAATTTTATTTAATTGTCACCATATTGTCCAATCCCATTATGTTATAAGAAAATAAAAATACAATCACATCAAATAATGTAGTCCATGCAAATATCAAAATGATGATACTAAACATGGCTTAACATTAAGTATCAGTCACTCTATTAATCTAATTCAGAAAAATAATATGAATGATATTCCATGAATGCCTAAATCATTTCTACTTTTGCGATGAGATTGTGATTCCATGTCAAGGCATAAAATGTTTTATAAAGAAATATTATTTCAAAATCTTTATAAAATACTTTATTATAAAGAATTCAGATGGTGGTGAAAGCATACCTGAATTATGAAAGTCATCCCAGAATGCCATTAAAAACTTTATGTATCATTGTATCAATATGTATGCTCTCTATGCCACGTATTTTACAAAGCCTGTTTTAAAAATAGAATGCCATGAGGTTTTGCAAAGGCTTTTTCTTATTTTCCTTGTTTTATTATTAATATTAATGTATTTGTTTGTTATCTGTATTGTAGTAAAGTCTAGAAGTAGGTCACAGTCCTCTTGGGATAGACATTCTGCAAGCATTCTGGCTGATAGTCCTTGCTGCAATTTGCTTACAGAAAGCTTGATCCTATTTATCTTATTTCTCTATCAGTGAAGTAACATCTTTAACAACTTGAGTGCAATTCCCTGTGCCTCAGAAGGAGATCAAATACTAACTCATAAATGTTACAGATTTTCCGATAATTAATTAAAATAGTAGTAGCGTTTCATGCATAATGTTTTGCAATGTTTAAAGTTTTCCATAATTTTCCATGCCTAGAAGCACGTATCCATGCCTACAAGCTGTGAATCTCCCTTTTCTTAAGGTAGGGCCTTAAATTTGTTCTTTGCCTAGTCTTACAACTTGCAGAACAGTATTATTTAGGGAGTTAAGGGCACAGAATTACTGCATATTTACAGGAGCTGGGGGGAAAGGAAACCCTTGATTAGCTGAATACAAGATTGTCTTAATTCAATGGAGGTCAAGCTTTTTGGGATTTGTCACAAATTAGCTCCCGGAGTACCACTCTAGGCCCTTTCCTTTACCCTATCTGCTGCTTAGCCTGCTGTTCCCTGCCCCATGTTCCCTCACCAAGATTTTTCTCTTTCGGCTCCCTGCCCTATTTGTCACTGTGCTACCTGTTTCCTTCCCAGTCTACTACATGTCACGCACAGAGGCTTCCCATGTTAAGTGTGGCACTCATGCTGCAGACTGGCCAGCTCTGCTCTAATTTATAGTGTGCAATTCTAAGTGCAATAGGTTATTAAGATATCTTAATTTCTTCCTTGTCCTTACTTAATAAAAAGTAGATTCCATGGCTCTGTGAAACTTGCAGTTCTCATAAATGAACTTTAAAAATTAATCTGTGGGGACCCCCTAAATTGAATCCTATAAGCAGCCTTTGAAATTACATTTCTAGACAGCTCATCTACAAATTCTTTTTAATTGTTTATCTTGACCTTGCTTTTTCCAATAAGAAATCCTCTTAGAAAGTGTAATGTTTTCCCTGAATAGAAAAGACTTAATTAGGCTTAATTTGCACAATCAGGGATCATAAACAGATTATAATTTGCATTGCAAAACTGCAGAGCATCATTAAGGTTACATTTGGTATGGTAGTTATAAGAAATTGTATTGAATAAATATCTGCAGCCTAAGGTCAAACAGAATAATGAAGGCATAAATCCTTATCTGAAAACATAATTGTTCTTTTGGATATCACTGTCCACTCTAGAAAGGCTCTATTAATGCAGAACTTTCTATGTATATTTGATAAATATTTTAATATGGCACAAGGTAATTAGCTTAAAGAACCATGTCAGTGAAATCTCTTTAGTGTCTAATTAAAGTACAAATACAAAAATCCCCTCAGTCAGTCAGTACTAGATTTTTGTATGTATTCACATATAATCTGGAAGGTCAAGCAGAGTTCCTTTTAGGGTGGATCAAGGCAAACCTAAAATCTACCCTGTCTTTGATAACTGTCCTTGTTCTTATTTTACAATATTTGTTCATGGCAGATGAAAATTACTCTTTCGGTAAGCAAAATCTTTTGGTTAACAATATGCTTATAGTTTGTACCTGCTAGGAGAAGCATTTGTTGCTCTGACACTTGGCCCACAGACAAACTATTACTTCTACTGATATGCCTCTCTTGTTATTACTTCTTGAGGGAAAAAATGCAATGTTATCAAATATTTTTTGAAATATAGCTGTCTTACAAAAGCAAGCAGCTTCCCAGTGAAGCATGATTGTGTGACCTTGGTCTGAATAAGTATCAACATATATTTTCATTTAATATCTAACAAAATGGGAAATGCTTTGATTGAGCCTGCAAGGGAATAATCAGGGAATAGATCAAAACACAGTGTGAACTGAGATGTCAATCCATACTTCATCATCTCATGTTTGTTTTTGAAATAACTGTAGTTTTTTAAAAATGAGTTTCTCTTTGGATAAACATTCCATTTTTTGTCTATTTATCTAAAAAATTATCTGAAGTATTTACATGTATATGCCATTCCATTTTCTACTCTTTAAGTTCCCACCATAGTCTTCCATAATATAAAAATATTTTCTACACTTTGGAGGGAGATGCTGATAGTGTTTTCAGATAGGTCTCTGAAATACATTTTTGTCCTATAGACATAGCCAAACAGACCCACTGATTTCAGTAAGAAGTTGATAGGCTCTCAGAACTTTAGAAAACCATGAATTTAGAAACAAACCTTTAGGCATCCCTGTTTGGAAAAATTGGGCATGTCTACATGTGGGCATTAAATGCACTTTAGCCTGATTTAAGGCACATTGAGGGCATGTCTCTAAATGTGTGTGCATATTAATGTACCTTAAAAATGGCATTTTTAGGCTAATAGTGCCTAAATTTGATACCTACCTAAAACAAGTATCAAATTTAGGCGTGATTAGTTAAAGTTCATTAATGCGCATGTAGACGTGTACGTTAACACAGGGACTTTAGTCCTAGGTCTGCCCAGCCAATAGGGGGCCAGCCAGAGCTCAGCTCCAGGGCTCCTGGCTAGCTTGTTCTCCTCCTTCAGGGCTAGGCTGCCCTCTGGCAATCCCTAGCTGCAGACTATAAAAGCCTCCAGCCATTTTGTACCTTGGGGCACACACACAAGGAGACTGGTCACGCCTGTTGTGTACAGAAGCCCACCAAGGCCCATGTGCTCTCTGGGACAGGACTCTTGCAGCTTGTGCCCTTCCTGTCCCCAAGCTGGAGTTGCTCTTTGGCCACAGGTGAATATAGAACAGTGCTGCAGCCTGCTGCATCCCTTGCCCAGCCTTAAGATTCCCCCCAGGGCTGCCAGACTTGGTATGGCAGCAGGGGTAGCACCTGCTTCTTGCTCCTGGTCAAGCCCAGGTCTGTCTCCTTGCAGGCACTGTGGTGAAGCACCTCTACCACATGGGTCCCCATCCCTGGCCATGCCCCTGTCCTGGGTGCTGTTGGCAGCCCTGCAGGGCTGGCATCACAGGGAGAGCTGCACAGCAGACCACAGAGCCGGCACAGGGAACATGTTCAGCACATCATTCCCAACAAGCCCCAGCCCCGCCCATGTGCCCACACCCGTCCCAAGCACCCAAGGCCCCAACTGGACAGGGAGGAGGTGTGCGACCTTGTGGTACTCTGGAGCAGGGCTAACATCTAGAGACAGTTTGTTTGGTGTGCATGCTTGAAAACCTATGTTTATGAGGCCATTTCAGTCAGGATGCTTGCTCAGGACCACTCCCAGATGGCACAGCAGTGTGATGTGAAAGCCAAGGTATTGCAGGCACAGTGGATGGCCATGACTGACTTCAATCTTTGGTCTGGCCATGCCTGGAAGACTATGTCCTTCACGTAGGAGCTAACTCACATTTTGGTTCACCAGGAGACAGGCTGCACCCCTGCAAATGCCACCAGCAGGGGTAGCCTACCCTTGCCAATATATTGCCCTGATGCCTCTGATGATGCAACAATGGAGGAGGGAACCTTGGGCCTTCAGCACCCACTCTGCCCACCTCCCCACTTGCCATATCCACTGGCAGCTCAGGGAACCCTGCCTAGCGGCTGCCTTTCCCTCAGCCCAACCCCACACTTCACCCTGAGGAGTGGCCAGGCACACCACCATTGGCCACCAGCAGTGCCAGGTACTTCCTTGGTGGGAACCCTGGCTGGGCACTGGCCTCCTGCTCACAGCCCTGGAAACATGGTAAGTCCTGCACTGGGGGAGGGCCCTCCAAGTCCCTGGCCCTGGCCCTGCCCCCAGCCCCAACCCCTGCTCCCTGCCCAGCTTACCCACATCCCTCTGGCCCTGGGTTCCCTCCCCACAGCATGCAGAGAGACAGGACAGTTCAAATCTTTGTTGTGCAGTCCGTGTCCCTGCAGCTGGATGGATACAGGCCTCTCTCATGCTGAAGAAGTTGTCAATTCTTACAGTGATGTCCTCCTTGGCAGCAAGGGACAGTGATGTGTAGTACTGTAACAGGTAGCCCTCCAGGTGGCAGCAGAGATTACAGAGAAGCCCAGGCTTGGCCCCCACACTGTCATTGCTCAGGGTCCTGAACCAGGAGTGCAGGTGTGCCCAGGGCACCAGCAGGATCAACAGCAGCAAGACACAGTGGCTTGGACAGCCCTCCACCTGCACAAACAGTTAATTCATCACCCGGGGCACATGCAGCAGGGGCATGCTCAGGGTGCAGCAGCACTGCAGGCATTGAGGGGTCTGGCCCTTAGCACCTCCCTGAAAAGGCCCCCTGCAGGGAGGGCAGGGGCATGGCCAGCCCTTCACCCCAGTTGTCTAGGAATCCCATGCAACCTGATCCTGGACACTGTGGGCTGGCTAGAAGCACAGCAGAGCAGTTGGAGTGAAGGGAAGGGGAGGGGGGAAGGGTTTGGTATTGTGGCAGCAGCTGCTGTCATCAGCCTGGCCTGGCGCACCTGGGAAAGAGTGTTCATCACCTAGTCGGCTGCTGGCCTCAGGGGAGCAAGCAGGGCTGGGGGGCTCAGCCAGGAGCCACCTAACAGGTTACCATGGTCCCTGGGCACCTGCACAGGGCCAGCCTCTGGTCTGAGGCTGTGCAGTTTAGGGCTCCTGATGTAAAGCATCTTATCCCCTGGTGGCAGCAGTTGAGAACTGGACAGCGCAGGGGCAGGCACAGCAGCAGGTGCAGGAGGCACAGGAGCTGGCCTGGCAGGATGAAGACATTGCCTGGGAAACCACCCAGGAGAAGACATGGGACCAGGCACAGCAGGCACACTGGGCCTAACTGGAGGCCCTGGAGCAGCATTCCATGTTGCTGCTCAAGCAGCAACTGGCCAGCCAGGGCCCCTGGGTCCTACCCACCATTCTGAGCCATGGCCATGGAGGAACTGTCAGTGGCTAGGGTGTTGGCCCCCTGTCATCAGGCTTTGCACCCTGGTCACCTCTACCACCTAGCCCCCCACTCCAAGACTCAGAGAAGGACTGAGACTTCTGCACATAGTTTTAAGTTTGGAAGGAGGGATTTTTATTGTTGGTGGATGGGGAGGGTGGTGGATGGACTTTGTGGGTTGGGGATGGAGGGGAAAGGGGGCTCTGTTGTTTGAAGGGGGATGTGGGGAATGGGGGTGGGGGTTGTGAGGGGAATAAAGTTTTTCATTACAAACATGCATATCCTGGAGTGGTGCTGGGGTGTGGGCAGAGGGCAGGGAGTTTGTGGGAAGTGGGGCAGGTAGGTATTATTGGGGATAGACCGGTGCTTCTCCTTGTCCTGGTGCTCCAGATGGGGCTCAAGTTGATGCAGAAGGTCTTCAAAGGTGGCATGGGTCATCTAGAACATGTTGACCCACTGGTTATCATCCCTTTCCTGCAGCACGATGCACCACCACCAGTGCTGGTTGATGCAGCAGGCCCAGGGCAGTGGGGCTGGTGGGACAGGAGGGTGACAGTGATCCCAGGGGTGGTGTTCTGGTGCCTGTGATCTCTGAGGCTGGTGGGAGAAGTTGCATGGCAGCAAGGGCTGCAGAAGGCCATGTACCAGCAGGTGGCTGGAGCAGGTGTGGGAGTCAGGAATTGCTAGGTGGCCAAGCAGCAGGCATCTGGAATGGTGGCAGGTGGGCAGAACAGCTGCGACAGCTCTGAGGAGCAGGGAACCCTGTCCTTGGGTGCCAGGGCCAGGAGCTGGTGCAGGTAAGCCTGGGAAGTTCAGCTGCAGCAGGAGCAGAGCAGACATATGCTGCCTGTGTCTCTGTCATGCTGCTGCTCTGACAAAAGAAGCATCAGCTCAGAGGTAGCAGTACAGAGGGTGTGCTTTCAAGATGGCTGCCAAGTGCTGGTAGCTGGCTCTGGCTTCAGCATGGCTACCAAGTGCTGGCAACCATGTGGCTAGAGCCTGGAGCTCCCCTCAGTGGTCACAGGTTGTCCCAAGTCCCAAGTCCTACCATGCGTAGAAACCTGCCAAAGAATTCTTAATGTGCGTTAAATTTGAGCCCACTTAAATTCATGTGCAGACACACCCACTGATCTTAATATTCCATGGAATCATACCAAAATGCATTAGACTCCTTGAAAAAAGGTAACTTTTGCAACAAATTAATAGGCATTTTTAATTAAAATAATATTTAGAAAATGAATATCCCATCTAAGCAGGCTTATTGGGAATAGCCAATAAGGTCATTATTTGGATCATCTCAGAACTTGGTTAATTTACTTTGCATGAAGAGATTACTGATGTCTGAAAAGTGTACCAGAACTTGTTGTATTAGGATCTGTGTTAGTTACCAATATATGAAAAAAAATCAAGAAATGTTTCTTCAGAGGTTCTTCTCTTCAAACATTAGTCATGTTTAATTTGTTTCTGGTCTGTATTTTAAACTTTTATTATTAGATGTAGAGTGGCTGAAAATTAAAGATACAATTTAGCACTTTATTTTCAGTTCCTGTTTCCTTTCTTTCTTGTACCTGACTGACACCGCCTGCTTATTTCCCCCATCCTTACCTATCCCAGTACAATTTTACATTTTGAATCTGGTACTTTGTGGTTTAGAGTATCCCATACCATCAACTTATTCAAGGAAGGAAGATTCAAACCTGATTGCTTGGATGCAAAATTGCTTCTCCAAAATTGCTTATTTTCTTAGAATTGGTTGTCTTTTCACCCCTGAAAATATCAGTTTCACTTGCAAAATACCTTAAAATATGTCCGAATAGATTTAAGCATTGTCCAGGGAAACTGTGCCTATTAAATATGCAGAGGACTTTACTTTCAGCAGAGGCTTAGAAATGAATAGCAATGTCTAAGTTGCATGTATTGCACAATGATTTAATATATAGTACAATAGCTTCAAATACTATTTTCAATAATATGCATGCAATTGCACAGACATGCTTTATATTTATTCACAGTAAAATGCTATATGCTATAGTACCATCCTAACTTGAATGAATATTTGTTATTAAGGAGTATGCATTGAATAAAGAATACTTGTGACTGGGAAAAGATAAACTTTGGAAATAAATATATTGATATGGATGAAAATGCATTGATTTTGACAAAAAGGTATTGGCTTCCACAGAAATATGTTTTGAGAGAAGAATATGATTTATATACAAATATAAATCAATCAGTTGGAAAATGCAACTATTGATTTCAGTGGCAATTGGCAATGTATTCGATTTCAGAAAAATGACATTGATTTCAGTGCATATTTCATGTATCTATCTCCCTGAAATTGTATTGTGTTAAAAAATGCAACAGACATAAATCCAACAACACCAAGGTTTCTTATCTCAAAGCCTTTCATTTAAAACTAAAGATGTTCATTTGTATAGATTTAAGTATAGGTCACTGCTTTATTTTGTACAATTTAATTATTTTTTTCTAGTCATTTTTGGTTTATTTGCTGTTTATATTCCTGAGAAATCTGTTTTATTTCCTCATAGCTGTCATTCATTCACAATCTTTCTTTTCATAAACAATGTACTTTTCATTACAGTTGTGCTTTTGCTTGAATCTTTTGATACACTGATGTATAATCACTTCACTCTCAAGCTTTCCTTCTTTTCCCCCCTGCCTTTGTTTCATCATATTTACGCTAATTCCAGGGGGAAAAAAACAAAAAACACCCCATTATCTTAAAAAAATTCCCAATCAATTAGAATCTAGCTAAACTCTCTCTACTATAAATCTTCCTGGGTTATATTTATGATCTTAAAGGCAAATATTATTACTACTTTTCTTATACATATGTTGTACGCCCTCTGAGAAAGGTCCCAGCATTTTTGGTTTGTTTATACATTTACTTTTGCAATGGTGGAGAGATCCCTTAGTGAGGTACTAAGGAGTGCCACAATACAATAGTAAAATAAAGCATGCCTTCCTAACTTTCTGATCACAGGGCCATTTGTGATTGTTCAGCATTCTGAGAGTAGTTACCATGAACATTTATGTAAAAGTCATATTTGAGAGCACTTTCAATATTTTGAATGGCACTTAAGGGAAAAGATTTGCAAAAAAATATTACAATCTCCCTTGTTTCTTCATTTAGAAAAAGTCCTGCAGACAACAACAAGAATAATTGGAGGTCTAAGAAACAGGATTTACGAAGAAAAGTTTAGAAGAAATTGGATTATTTAGTCTGGAGGACAGAAGACTGAGAAGGGATATGGTAACAGCCTTCAAAAATCTGAAGGGTGGTTATAAAGAAGATGGTGATAGATTCATCTCTGTGGCTGTAAAGAACAAGACATGGAATAATGGTCTTAAATTACAGCAAGAGCAAGTTAGATTGGGTATTCAGCGTTGTTTGTTTTCTACAGTCTACACATTACTTCATTCTTTGCAGTAAATTGCCCCTCAATGTTGAGTTGCAGAATCCCCAGTGAAGGTCTGATGCAATGATTTATTTGGCCCTGAAAAGAGCCATTCACATTGCCATTGCTTTTGCGGCCATGAGTTGGATGATTGAAGTTTGGCCACTGGAGTGGTAACATTAGTTGTGCTTTTTAGCAGGGAAGACCACAAAAGAGGGGCATCTCAAAGTGCCTTAAAGAGAGAGTTGATGCTTAATTTCCTGCTTCCCTCCATCTGACAATATTTTCCCTGCTGCCCTCTTCTCCCAGTTAGATGGGACTCTTTTCCCATAATTCATTCCTTAGTTTGCCTGGAAACGTTTTCACCTTTTTTTACAATAAACAGCTTGGACATTTGTAAAAGCATTTGAAAATGAATAGGAGGACCCAGCACCGTACAATCTGTCAGCTGTCAGTAGGAAAACTCCTACTGCACAGTGATCTATTCTACCAGATATCAGGAAGTAAATTAGAAGAATGCTAGACTTCATTGTTGTGACTGTGTCACTAAGGTATGAAACTAAACAAATAATTTGCAAGCATCAGACATGGAGATAGTTTAAACATTGTGCAGTCTGAGTCAGATGCATGGCACATGGATAAATTGGTAGTTTCCACACATTTGCTAGTGAACAAGATGGTTCTCAATTAATTTAGTGCTATTTTGTACGAGGAGGCAAAACACTAAACAGTCTTACAAATAGAAATAGAAATAAAACACCACTGAGGCATAACAGTGGGGAAGCTTACCCAATTGCTGTTTGCATTTGGTGATAAACAGATCCCTTAGAGTTTTCAGTCAAGTGCTTTTTCTGAGACTAGTGTCACTGATTCTTAAAGTTTGTGCTAAGAGGACTTGAAGGTTAAACAATACATTTGCGATGGCACAGGTCGATATAGCTATAGAATCAAAAATCCTATGCCAAGAGTGTTTGAAGAAGGATATAGCTAAAATTGTTTAAGCTGAACATCAAAAGGAGTTTCCAGAACTTCTGATATTTATTATGTAGACAGGTAGTCATTTTTCAAATATAAATTATCCTCAATGGAATGGCATGACAACGATAAGAATGAAAATTAGGGCAAGCCAGATTTGTCAAATATTTTTTATTATAGTATAGTATCCAGTACTTTATAGTGAAAGTGTTTGATTTTTCTTTCCTAAAACATACTAAGTTCTAACATAGTTCTCTAGGCATTTTATTTGTGATTGTGTTGCATGTACCCACAAGAATAAAGTTAAGAGAAGCTTGAAAAAGTATGAAAAGAATAAAACTTTCAATTGTGGCAAAGCCCACAGCAAGACAGCTCTGTAAACATCACAAATCAACACTAAAAGTGTCATGTTGGTCTCTGCTTTGAGAGCTCACCAAAGAAATATTTTTTTATGAATAGAAATGGAAAAAAAAGAAGATTCTTTAAGGAATAGGACATGTCTTTGCTTCAAACAGTGTGTGACTGGATATAACTGTATTAGAGATGAAATATGAGTTAAAATAGTAATGATGAGAAGAAATTATGAAAGATGCCATTGTCAAACAAAGAAGTAACTGTATCAAACAGCTTCAAGAATGTGTTTCTGTCAAAAAGGCAGCCAGCTGTAGATGACATGTTAGACAGAGTGCACTGCACTTTCAGTTACATTTAAGTGTAGTTGGAAAAGAAGGAAAAAGACAGTGTAATAGAAATGAGACTTGGTCTCTTGACTGAGAACTATGACCTTTAAAAAAGGTTTGTTTGTTTTCAACGAGGCAAAGTAGTGAAATAAATCCCAACTGAAAGTAGCCAGCAGTCTAAACATGAGTTCAAATCCTGCCCTGGTGCCAAAGGTGCACCTATTTGACTCCATTGTAAATGAATACCTGGTCATTTGGGGAGGAGAAGCAGTCAAAGGTGACTGGATGTGAACCTGATACACCATGCCCTTATGTGAAGTTGGCTACAAAAAAAATTATGTGTCCTAACTGCACTAGGCCAAGTTGTCGTTAAGCCTGGATGGACCTACTGAAGGCACTCAGGCTGTGGCAAGCTCAGGTTCAAGACTATTCCTGATTTAGACCTGATAGTGGAACCTGGTACTCATATATCTGAGCAAATTTTGGACTATAGAAATAGCCAATTTTCTTTTAAGTGCCTTAGCATACATGTGAGCCAGGTAAGTCCTGACATTTTAGTCACAGAAAAGTCCCAATAGGTAGGCATTAGACACTGGAGAAGGGTGACTGTCTTATGTTTTAGCCCAGTAGTTTAGTGTTTTAGGCAATTTGCCTAGAGAGCAGAAAATCAAGGTTCTAGGCCTCCGTTCTTCAAGGAGGATTTAAACCTCCTTCTCCTGCTTCCCAGCAAAGCTTTTTAAACATCAGACCACACACTTCAGATTTTCCAGGGTTTTCTCCAGCCCTTCTCTAGATCAATGTTTCCTAACCCATGGGTCATGACCCAAAAGAGGCTGCAAGAATATATGAAAGGATCATGAACAAACTTTAAAAATGGATTCTTCTTGAAAGGAGAATCCTGCACTGTACTTGGGACCGTACTGTTCAATTTCTTTATTAGTGACTTGGACAACAGGGTGAAAAACAACCTGTTTAAATGTGCTGATGATACCAAGATTTGGGGTGAGGTGGGCATGCTAGTAGGAAAGGACAGATTACAGCAGGACCTGGACATGTTACAGGGGTGGGCTAATGAAAACAGGATGGGTTTCAATACTGACAAGTGCAGGGTGCTGCACTTGGGCAGCAGGAACCAGCAGCACACTTAAAAGCTGGGAAACTCCCTTCTCAATAGCACGGTGGTAGAAGGAGATCTTGGAGTCATTATTGACTCCAAGATGAACGTGGGCCGACAATGTAAGGTCACGGTCAGTAGGGCTAACCATACCTTGTTGTGCATCCACAGATGCATCACAAGCAGGGCCAAGGAGATGATCCTCCCCCTCTATGTGACATGGGTTAAGCCACAACTGGAGTACTGTGTCCAGTTCTGTGCGCCCCACTTCAGGAGGGATGTGGACAACATTGAGAGGGTCCACAGGAGGGCCACCCGCATGATCCGGGGACAACAGGGTAGACCCTACAGTGAGAGACTGCAGGACCTGAATCTGTTCAGCCTTCACAAGAGAAGGCT
>NW_017729032.1:163946321-163970131 GCF_001723915.1 Gavialis gangeticus | reverse complement strand
TGGAGAAAAAAAGTGGGAAACTGTGGCTCTTCCCTTGAAGGCTGTCAGAGGTCCAGCATGCAAGGGGCTGGTGCCCCCCCCACTCCAAAAACTGGGGGGTTGGGACTTGGGGTGGGGGACAGTGGGTAAGGAGTGGGGGGCATTAGGATGGGATTGGCAATGGATGTTTACAAATGGGTCCCGGTGCAAAAAAGGTTGAGGGTCACTGCCCTAGATAAAAGCCCCCTAGGGATGCCAAAAAAAGGGAAATAAGTAGAGCATGAAAAATAAACTATAAGTTAGAGGGTGTCTGGCTCTGTGAAGTGGGTGCTACCTTGGAACAAAGGGTACCTTATCTTATAGGGTGGGCCTCTACTCACATTGGGGTAAAACGTTTTCTAGTTCTGTGTATTCAATGAATATTAAATAGTAGGATAAATTTATACAGTAAAAGCCGCATTTTCCGGCACCTTAGAAACTGGAATGCTTTACTAGCTGGCATGCCAGTCAACACAGCAAAAGTGAAACCAGAAGTGCCCACCATGGCACTTCCAGTTTTGCCAAGCCCCATGGCCCAGGGCAAAGCAGCCTCTCCCCAGTGTGCCCAGGGCCCCTCTCCCTGTCCCCTGGCACACTGATGTGGTAGGAGGGGCAGTGGTGCACTGGACATGGCGGCAGGGGCAGCAGCCCAAACAGGCAAAGATTAGCCTGTTCAGACCTCTCAGATAACTGGCATATTTGGTTATCTGGCACCCCCCATTCCCCCTGGGTGCTGGATAACAAAGTGCTTGCTGTAGTAGGGTAAAAAAGAAGGGTAAAGGTGTCATCCTGTAGGCAAGTCACTGCTGCAAGTGGTACCAGTGTGTTTTGGGTAGAGGTTGTTTACTTGTGTCAGAAAAGTCATGTTGCCAATCTGACAAATAGTGAGTGTAGCCACCATATTGGAATACAAGATGGCTTCAGTGATTTTATATTTTGGTCAATATTTCAGCCCCAGTAGAGGGCTTAATTCCAGTGATGAAACCAACTGAGGAGGTCAATCGTAAGATTTTCATCATGGTAGCCATATTGGATTCCAAGACGGTGGCCAAAATTTACAGTTTTGTTCATTATTAGCAAGGATCCTGGTTTTCTCCACTTTAAAAAAATCTCCAATTTTCGGTTAAAAAAAAAAAAGCCTAAATCCATATTTTACACTAACGTGTGTGTGTGTGTGTGTGTGTGTATTAGTTTGTTTTATTTAAATCACGGAAAAATGTGGATTTCGACTTACTTTTTTTACACTAAAAATTAAGGATTGTTTTAGAGTGAAAAAAACCCAGATCCCTGATTATCCACATTCTGAAATCTGAAGGGGAAAAAAAAGGATTTTTTTCATTCAATAGAACTTGAACAAGTGGGCTAGTCTGAATTATAATGTTTTCGGTACTGTTGGCCTGCTATGAAATTTGAAGTGATAGAATTTGTTAGGTTTTAGGCCTGTGTAAATGGGGAAGTATTGGATTTGGATTCAGATTCAGCTGATTCAGAGGACAGTGATTCGATTCAGAGGTTTGGATCACTGTCCTGAAATGATTTGGCTGAATCAGCTTTGGAAGACTCCGTGCTGATTCAGAACAATTCGGTGATTCAAATTGGTGGGGGAGAGGCAGGCATAGCCAGGCGGCTGCAGGTTCTCCCATAGCTCCTCCAGCTGTGCCTGCCTCTCCCTAGGTGGGGGGAGCTGTGGGAGAATCCCCCATGGCTGCTCTGCCTGGCCCCATACCCTGCTTTGCCCCAGCCTAATCCCAACACTTAAAAAAAGAAAAAAAAGCCTAGCACTTATTGGCTGCAGCAGGGACTATGGGGATTCTGGGGCTTCCTAGCAAAGCCCCACCACCCATGCAGCCCCCACTCCCCAATAACTGCCCCCCTGCCCTGCCCCTAATGGTCCCCCTGTCTGGCCCAACAGTCCAGAAATAAAAAGAAAACAAAAAACCCAACACTCGCTAGCAGTAGCAGTGGCTGTGGGGGCTATGTGGTCACATGGCAGAGCCATCCCACATAACCCAGACTCCTGGCAATTAAAAAAAAAATGAAGCCCTGTGCTCACCAGCTCTGGAAGCAGGGATTAGGTGCTTATGGCAGACCCCCCCCCCCATGCAGTGTGGGGCATTGGGATTGCCTGCCCACCTGGCACCTGTGCAGCAGCTGTTGCATCACACGGGTGCAGCGTGGCTCAGCAGGGTACTGTGCACTATCTGGGAGCTGGGGTGGCTCCATGCATCAGCCAGAGCCCAGCACCACTAAGCCCCAGTGGCCCCAGCTTTCAGACAGCACATGGCACCCTGCCAAGCTGTGCTGCACGTGTGCCACAGGGAAACTGCCACTTGGATGTCAGGTGGGGGACAATCCCTGCTGCCCCCCGTTGTCCAATGCTGCATGGGGGGGGCTCTGACACAAGCCCTCAGAGGCCCAGATCTCCGCTGTCAGAGCCAGTGAGTGTGGGGCTTTTTTTTTTGCCTTTTTTTTCTTTTAAGTGCTGGGAGGCCGGTCTGGGTGGGGGACGGGGCTGAGCAGGGCAGCCATGGGGCTTTCTCTCATAGCTCCTCTGGCTGTGCTTTCCTCTGCCCCAGCGGGGGGTGGAGCACGGGTGCTATGCCCTGCTGCTGCTTGCCCAGGCAGTGCAGGATGGGGGAAGGGATGCAGACATGGCTCACTTCGGGTGGCAGCAGGGCATAGCCCCCTTGTCCACATCAATTCTGGGAGCAGAGGCTCTGCCTTGCTACTGCTTGCCAGCCAATGCAGAGGGCATGGGATGCTGGTACAGCAGCACTGGGAGAAGGGGCTATGCCCTGCTGCTGCTTGTGCCCTTCTGCCTGGAGTGAGCTGCATGTGCATGCCATCCCCCCCACACCCCAGCTGGACAAGCGGCAGCAGGGCAGATCCCCTGCTCCCAGCACTGCCACACCTGCATCCCATGTCTCCCAATCCCCATCCATGAGTAATGCCCCCCCCCACCCTCTGCTGGGCATCTTGTCCCAGCCCCAGCTCCAATCCCTCCCTCCCCCACGCTCCTTTACTCCCCCCTCCCGCAGCCCCAAGATACTTACCAGGTGAAGGCAGCTGTCAGCTGCCTGTTTAGTCTATGGCCAAATCTCCAAATTGACTGTATCTTTTCTGAAGCTTTTCTGAATCGATTCAGATGCTTTGAATCGATTCAGAGCTTTTCTTGGTTCAGAGGTTTTCTTGGTTCAGAGCTTATCTTGGTTCAGAGCTTATCTCTGAATCTGATTCAATTCAGATTTAGAGATATGGTCCCCAAATCAGGCTGAATCTCCTCTGAATGAAATCAGCTACCAAAGCTTCACACTGCTCTCTTGTTTACTAGGTTTTCAAATTACATTGAGTGGATACATGCATGCTAATGTGTCAGCCACTGTGGAAGCCAATATGGCTATCACAACAGAAATGTTACGATTCATCCCCTCTGTTCATCCAATGTTGATTTTGTCATTGGAATTATTTTTCTAACCCTATTGTGGGCTGAAATATTGACCAAAAACATCTCTCAATATGTGCATTAATGAACTATATTTTGAGAATGGAGATGCTAATCGTTGTATAAGCTTTTGGTAGGATGAGCAACAGTGGCAGCTGTGGGGGTTAACACAGCCATCATTTGCTCTGCCCTGAGTTCCCAGACCCTGTGGGAGCCCCATGAGCCAGACATCATGGCACTTCAGTAGTGTGCCAGTTAAAAACTGCTAATAAGCTACTTCACAGTATTATTAAGCTACTGCACAGTTACCATCATGAAAAAAGTGCACTGGTGCTACTGCATAGAAACTACTTTGCATCAATGAAAGTGTAGACACACCTGCATGTCTGATATCCCTGCTATACACAAAGGGACATATGCTATACTGAAATAAAACATCTTCATATTGGTCTAAGAGTATCCCCATGGGTTCTGTATTGGTGTAACTACTTGGTAAAAACAGCATATCCCATCCTTCCTCACTTCTAACCAGAACAGTTACATGTGTAAAAAACTGTGTAGACTAAACCTTTTATTGGTTGTTTCCAATAAAACTAAACTAGAGAGGGAATAAACTTGGACAAAATTTGTTCCAGATTTTAAGAGTAGGGTGGTTACTACATCTGTTTAGAGTTAACAGCCAGGTTTATTATATTGTGCTTTACATGGAAGTTGGCAAAGGTAAAGGCAGAGTGGGTAAAATTTGTGGTAATGGTCTATGTTTTGCTTTCCTGCTTTCAACTCACCCACCTTTTTTTTTTATTTAATTTCTCTGGTGGTTTGTTTATGAGTGGAGTATTTTCATAATGCAGCTGCCTTGGAAGCTTGTTCCTGCCACATACCTTGTCTGGAAGACACCTGTTCAGTAATTATGTGGCCAGTAGTGTATTAGTAGACTTGCCTGCTGGCATGCAGGTGTCTGAATCCATAGGGAGAGGGTCATTACATTGCTAGCATTCTCCATCTGGCAGTAACAAAACACTGTGTATGTGGGCCACAGAGCTGGCTCACATCAGAAAATGTCTTTTCCCTGCTTTTCACATATATCAGTGATTTGAATTTTGTAGTAGCCTAATTTCGAGATGCTTACAATTGTTAATTTTTTCCCCCTCAAATCTTAGTAGAGCAATACAATGCTAAGACAGCGAATAAACTCATATGCAGGTACACAGTAACTTTTGTATCTGTCTATTAAGAGGGATGTGTATCTACATTTGTGCGTGGGCATATATGTACATGCAGTATATAATATTTGGGTGTAAAGTATGTATCCAAAAGAAAAGGGAGGTGAACAGAACTTTTAATATTCTAGCTCATATCCAGCTGCCAGAATGTTCCAGAGAGGCTACTGATTGCCTAGAGTGAGTGAAACATACATATTAAGAAAGTTCAAATATTACATCAGGTGAAAAGAAAATATGTGTACGTGGCATCTGGAGTGAGCCAAGACTGTTGCCAAAAATAAGCACCTCCTCCATGCCGTGCTACCACCCGCTCTGCATGCACCCAACCATAAGTCAGGAGTTCACCAGAGCAGCCCAAAGCAGTTCTGAAAACAACCTCCACCCCCTGCCCCAACCCAACCACCACACCACCCCCAGCACAGGTTCACCAGACACATAGAACCTGTGGGCTCACACCCAACCCTGAGATAGCTACAGAAATGTTACTTTAAGCATTCATCTATTTTTAGACCAGAGCCATCCCTTAGTCTGCTCAGCAGTGAATGGGTATCCAGTCACACAGAATGGAGAGTCAAAAGGAGTCAGCTGTAACATAGACAACCCTCCCCCCCCCGTCCTATTGGCAACAGAAAATAGTGTTTCTTTAACAAATCGATCTGGATATCTCAACCCCTTCTTTTGATTCTGGACCACAGTGGCAAAAAGAATGCAAAAGTCACAAGAATGCTCACCAGAAAGAAATCAAATAAAAAAGAGCCTTCCTGG
Source organism: Gavialis gangeticus (assembly GCF_001723915.1). Taxonomy (NCBI): domain Eukaryota; kingdom Metazoa; phylum Chordata; order Crocodylia; family Gavialidae; genus Gavialis; species Gavialis gangeticus. The sequence goes on along the minus strand of NW_017729032.1, from coordinate 163,964,683 downwards.
ATAGTTTAGTGGTAGGTTGCTCCCCTGAGAGAAGGGAGCTTTAGGTTTCTATCCCTGCTTCCCAGGAACACTTCTGTAATTTATAGTAAGCAGTCCTTATGAACGAAATAACATACACACAAAGAAAAAACAAAAACATGCCTGGCACTATGAACAAGAAAAAAAGGGATGGGGATAGAAGGAGGGACTCACTAGGCTATGGAAACTGTTTCTTGTTCCTTTTCTGAATCAATATCTATCTGAAGTCTCTTGACTTTAGGGAGGTAAGGTGATTAACCAGGACATTTAAAATCATCCTCCTGGACAGATCCTTAGGGGTTAATCTTGCATAAATTTAGTTGCATATTGAGATAATTATTTTTTTTTCCCCTTGGGCTATAAGCAACTTTTAGGAAAATAGCAAGTATCAGAGAGATAAGACAAACTTTACTTAGTGAGGTTAACATGTCTTGGGAGAAAAAAGATGTTAAGTATTTGGTATCATAGATAAACATTAGTTAATGTTAAACAAACTTCTGCTATGGAGATAGTTTGACTATGTCTATTATTCCCTCCTTCATATTTAAATTTGAAAATATAGGTTGTCAAATATAGCTAGCTGGAGAAGCTTTAATTGACCTATATGACATTAAAATATGACATTTGTCAAGACTGAAACTCTTCATTAAATAGGTCAATTTCACCAAAAGTTCATTTTCATAGAATCATAGAAAATTTGGCTTGGAAGGGACTTCAGGAGGTCATCTAGACCAATCCCCTGGTCAAAGCAGGACCATCCCCAGCTAGATTATTCCAGCCAGTGCTTTGTGGAGCCAAGACTTTAAAAACTACAAGGATGGAGGTTCCATCAACTCTCTAGGTAACCTTTTCCAGTGTTTAACCACCTGTCACCATTGAGAACAGTCTAGCTCCATGCTCTTTGTAAAAAAACTTCAGGTGGTTAAAGGCTGCTGTCAAAACCCCTATGAGTCTTTTCTTCTGCAGACTAAATAAACCCAGTTCCCTCAGTCTCTCCTCATAAGTCATGTGCCCCAGCCCATGAGCCATTTTCATTGCCCTCCACTAGACTCTCTCCAACTTGTCTACAGCCTTTCTATAGTGGGGGGGCCCAGAACTGGATACAGTACTCCAGATGTGGCCTCACCAGTGCAGAATAGTGGGGAATAATCATTTCTGTCAATCTACTGGCAATATTCCTACTAATGCATTCCAATATGCTCTTAGTCTTCTTGGCAGCAAGGGTACACTGCTGACTCATATTCAGCGTAACCCCTAGGTCCCTTTCTGCAGAGCTGCTAGATGGTCCCCAGCCTGTCAGTGCACAGGATTGTTCCATCCTAAGTGTAGGACTTTGCACGTCTCCTTATTGCACCTCATAATATTTTGTTTTGGCCCAATCCTCCAATTTGTCTAGGTCACTGTGAATCCTAGCCCTGATGTACAGAATATCTACTACTCTCTCCAGCTTGCTGTCATGTGCAAACTTGCAAATGGGGCACTTTATGCCATCTTCCATATTGTTAAAGAACATATTGAAGAAAAACTAGCCCCAGAACCAACCCCTGGGACACTTCACTTGATACTGGCTGCCAGCTACACATTGAGCCATTGATTGTTACTTGTTGAGCCTGATGATCCAGCCAACTTTCTATCCACCTTATAGTCCATTCATCCAACCCATACTTCCTCAGCTTGCTTGCAAAAATGCAGTGGGAGACCATATCAAAAGGCTTGCTAAATTCAAGGTTATCATGTCCACTGCTTTCCCCCCATTCAAAGAGCTAGTTATCTCATCAGAGAAATCAATCAGGTTGGTCAGTCATAACTTGCCTTTGGTGTATGCATGCTGTTCCTGGTCACTTTCTTCTCCTCCAAGTGCTTAGAAATGTATTTTTTGAGGACTTGCTCCATGATTTTTCCAGGGATTGAGGTGCAGTCTTTAGTTCCCTAGATACCCCTTCTTCCTTTCCTTAAAGATGGACACTTTAATTGTCTTTTTCCAATCATCCAGGACCTCCTCCAATCGCCATGAGTTTTCCTGCTTGTTTCCCAGTCTCCATGAGTTCATGTACAGACACCTGAGGTAACTATCCAATTGTCCTACTTCTCAGGAAGTATGAGAAATGAGTAATGAGAAATGTTGCCCTCTCCTCTTTGTACTTTCTCCAGGGCTCCTATTTCCCCACTTACTTCAGGGCTTTCTTCTCCAACCTCCTGTGAACCTAGTTTAAAGCCCTCTTCACTAGGTTACCAAGCCTGTCTTCACTCTCTTTGTCAGGTGGATCCTATCTCTTCCTAGCATACCTTCTTCTTGGAACAATATCCCATGGTCAAAGAAACCAAAGCCCTCCTGGCCACAACACCTGTGCAGCATGCATTGATCTATAAAATATATCTGCACCTTACAGGGCTTTTCTCCTTGATTGGAAGGATCAAGAACACCACTTGTGCCTCCATCCCTTTCACCTTTTCACCCAGAACCCTCTAGTCACTCTTGATCTGGTGACAGTAACCACTGGCAGTATCATTGTTGTCCACATGGATGAGCAGGGTGGAGTAGTAGTCAGAGGCTCAGACAAGTATGAGGAATCCGTACATGACAGCATGGATCTGGGCTCCAGGCAAACATCAGACCTCCTGGGACAACAGTCAGGCTGTTAGAGGGATCACTCCATCCTCTGCTGAAGAAAGTTTCCAACCACCACTATCCATCGCTTTCTCTTCATGGTAGTGATCTCAATCCTCCCCACCTTGGAGATTTCTGGCCTGCTTTCTTCTACCAGTGTAATGTGCTCCTCTTCCTCTGATGCTAGCACTCTGTATCTGTTCTCTAGGTAAACCACTACAGGTTGGGGTGATGACTTCTTCTTGCTGCCAGAGGTCACAATCTTCCAGCTTCCACCTTTCTGGGAGTCCATCCCCTTTTCCTTTGCTAGCACTGCCTCTGGCAGCTCTTCTTTCACAGTCCTAGAGGTTTCCTCCAGCATGGAATCAATTAAGTCCTCATGGCAAATGATGCTTCGGCCTTGCTATCTCCTCTTGTAGCTGTCTTGCTTTCTTCCTGAGAGACACCACCAGAAGACACTGCTCATGTCACAGGCATTCCCCCCCCCACCCCACACACACACCTGCCTGTCACTGGAAAGAACCTGAAAGCTGAAGTCTGTACAGCACCAAATCAGGACCTGGGTAGAAGCCTCAGTGGTGTGAGTTCCTGCTTGGATGGACTTTCCCAGGTGGAAGCAGAGGAAGAGTTGGCAGTGACTCTAGGATTGTGATTTTCTCCAGCAATCTCTCTGGGTCTTCCAATCTGCTGTCTCTCACTTCCTGCCTCTCTTTCTAACCAGACCCTGATAATATTAAAACATTTTGTATGGGGGGGGGGGGGGGGGGGTGATCAGATTTCAGTTTGAAATGTCTTCTTATTTTGATTTTATTTAATGTTGTATTATAATGCAAAATAAAATCAAAATTGAACTGAAACATTCCACATGGTCCAAAATAATGCCTCCCTCATAGATTTAATAGATTTAATAGATTTTTAGGGTTAGAAGAGACTTTTGTAGATCATTGAGTCTGACCCCCTGCCCTGGGCAGAAAAGAGCACTGGGGTCAGAGGACCCCAGATAGGTGCTTGTCTAGTGTCCTCTTAAAGACCTCCAAGGCACGGAGGTCCACCTCCTTTGGATGCCCATTCCAGATTTTGGCAACCCTCACTGTAAAGATTTTTTTCCTAAAGTCTAATCTAAATCTACTCTTTGGCAGTTTATGGCCATTGTTCCTAGTAACCCCAAGGGATACCCTGGTAAACAGACAGTCCCCTATTCCTTGATGCCCCCTGTCTCCCCAATGATAAATTTGTAAACGGCCACAAGATCCTCTGTCAGCCTTCTTTTGGTAAGGCTGAAGAGATTCGGGTCCCACAATCTCTCCTTGTAGGATCTCACCTATAGGCCCCTAACCATATTAGTGGCCCTCCTCTGGGCCCTCTCAAGGTTATCCACATTCCTTTTGAAGTGTGATGTCCAGAACTGGATGTAGTACTCTAGCTTCAGTCTTACCAATGCCACATAGAGGGGAAGCATCACTTCCTTAGACCTGTTTGTGATGCACCTTCTAATACATGAAAGAGTATGGTTGCCTTTACTTACCACTTCATTACATCAATGATTTATGTTCATTTTGGAGTTGACTATCCTTTGGATAATTTCAGTTGTTTTTTCCTAAATTCACCTAATATTATCGATATGTACTATCGATATTTACTATAAGAAATGTGGCAGAAGACAATACGGTCACAACTCCAAATCTAGGTGATGATACTGTGTACTGTATAGCACAATCAACAAAGTTTTCTTCTTTCCTCATAGTCCTCCTAACTCTGTCCTTTTTCATTCCTCATTGTAAGAATTTAAAGACAGGTACCATAGATATACATTAGTTACTAGAGAATAATTTAGAACAGGATCGGCCCATGAACATATATTTTTACCTTCCAATGAAAAAAGAGATAAGGGGCAGAGAAACTAAATTTCACTCTATGTGTGTGTGAGAGAGCAAGTGAGTGTGTGAGTGTGTGTGTGTGTGTGTGTGTGTGTGTGTGTGTCAGTTCAACTCAGAGAAAATTCAGAAAATAACTGCTCTGGACCAGCTCTTCTGAGTAAGTATCATTGATTGAGGTGTCAGGAGAACAGATTCTAGAGCTGACTGATAATTTAAAAAGGAATCAATAAGTAGGCCAAGACAGATGGTAATTTCCAATAGATTTGAAGATGTTTAATGCTGAAACTGTTGAGCATTTAACAAGCATATGAAATCTTTCATTAAAAACAGACAGTGTTACATAAGGTATCAAATGTTGCCTCTAAAGTTTTAGGGATAATCCAGTAATTATAGAATGATAAATGTGATAGGTCTACCTAACAAATTAGTTGAAATAATAATTAAAACCAGAGTAAAAAAAAAAAAACCCTGAAAAAATAATCACTAATTTCCTAATGTTCTTGGTATGTATCAATGTAGCTGTAGATAAAGGAGAAGCAGAAGACAAAGTTCCACATAAGAAACTATTAAAGAAGCTAAATAGACAAGGGGTAAGAGGCAAAGTAATTTCATGGATCAAAAACTGACTAGGAAACAAGAAAAAGAGTAGAGCTAAAGGTCAACTTCTGTCAGTGAAAAGATGGATAGCAAAATTCATACTAGGTCTTTTATCATTGGCTATATTTATTAATATTTGGAAGGGGATGGTGTGGTGTTTGTGAGCATTACAATGTTGCAAAAAGAGGTATTTATCTTAAGTCCTCTCCAGGTCACATTGACTTCAAGTATAGCTGGATTTATTTTTTTAGAAACATTTGTTTCTCGTGAAGGGCGATTATAGAAACTATGTAGATAATCTGTTTTCTGTGGCAAAAGGAGACAGTTCTAGAAACAGTGGCCTCAAACTGCAACAGAGGAAATTTAGGCTGGAGTTTAGGAAGAGCATTCTCACTCTGAAGGTGGTTAAGCGTTGGACCAGGCTTTCTATGGAATCTCCATCCCTGGACATTTTAAGGAGATGGATAGACAGACATTTGACTGAGATGAGTTAGGGATGATCCTATCTTGAGCAGGGTTTGGACTAAACTAACTCATGAGCTCCTTTCCAGCCCTTTTTTTCTATGATCACAGAATTTTGTTTATGCCCAAGTGATATTTCTATTTCTTTTTAATTGCTAATAACTCCATAGCCTTCATTCAAAACACTCAAGTTACAAAAAAGAAAAATCACTTTAATGTGTCTATATGCTGTGTCAATTAAGAACTATTTGGACACAGTTGTTTGTTTTTATTTCAGAGTTACTGAGAAACTTTTAAGGTCATGCAGTATCCATCTACTACATGACAATGTTCATAGGAGACTGATAGACGGTACACGGGGATGCACGTGCCCCCCGATGGGGCCAGTGCCCGTCCCCCGACGGCTGACACTGATGCTTTTGGTGGAGCTGGTGCCCCCCCTGAAAGGGCCACTGCCATTGGCAGCTTCTGCAGATGCCTTCCCCAGATTCAGGAGGCACCAGTCACTCATGACAATGTTGCAAATATGTGCAGATAGGACTTTTGTGTGGAGAGATCTAGTTTTCCAAATCTAATAATGCTTTTTTTTCTCCTCTCATATATATTTGGACAAAGGACTTTGCAACTGTTCTTTGACAACTTGTGGGTCTGCAGGGGAGAGCTAGCAGGCTAAAAATACCCTGATCAGGGTCAGGAGGTAGGAACAGTACAGGCCCAGGGCTGGGGTGAATTTCTGGGCTTTCTACCCTGAAGCTATCCTGTGAACATGTTCACACATTCATTAGATCAGGATAACCTTTGTAGATTGTGTTAACCCTCTATCAATTTAAAATTAGTTAATATCTTGAGGTGCTCTAAATTAGATTGGATGTGTCAATTTTTGGGCAGTTTAAGCCTTGCAAACATCTGCACAACTAGGCATCTAGATCAACCTAATCTTGATTAGGTCAATCTACATGTTGGGCACTTGCCCACATGCAGTGAGTCTGCTCTGATATGATGGAAATCTAGCATGTCAGAGCAGACTCAATCAATTGATTCATTGAGTCTACTGGAGCACATAATTGATGTGCCTGGTGCTGCATCATGTGCAGGTTTATAAGCAGTGCAGCACACATCAGCAATGAGAAAATGGCAGGCGGTGTGCTTTGAACTAAAACACATGCAATGTGCTTTAGTTCAAAGTGAACCACCTCCAATTTCTCAGCGCTGACACTTGCCACACCACTTATACATCTGCACCCAATGCAGTGCCGGGCACTTTTAATTAGCATGGATCACTAATTAAAAGCACCTGACACTTCCCATAGTGCTTGTACATACCTTGAGTGATTGAAACAGTCAGAAGATAGGGCAATGTGGGTTACAGAAACTACAGTGGGTTGCTGATACAAAAGGAATTCTGACCTCTGACTTTAAAGGTTGCCTAGTCAGACAGTTCTTTGAAACCTTAAAACAAAGTTTGAGGAAATAACATTTTGTACTGAAATTAATCTGGAAAGTACATGTTTAGTTTGACAAATAGTGCAAAAAAAGTGATAATGCTTGATGTATAAAAATGAACAAACACCAACAGATCAGTATTCATGACATCTTCATTGCTAAGAGCATGGAAACCAGAAATCTGTTTTCTTCTTAACTTACTTCAGCACCTTTAAGTTTTACTTAATGTAGAGAATGATTAAAACAGACAACATTTAGCTGGGATCTTCACTCACAGCATTTATAATCTTGTCCACCGATCTATCTGTCTGTACCTCCACATATGGGCTGGTGATAGCAGAGTTAAACATCAGAGAGTTTTGTGATAAATTACTTTGATCTTGCACCTTGACTGTTTTACCCATTTTCTGTTCACTGATCTATCTTGGCTGGAACTATTTCTAACTTTTCAGACTTCTGTCTAACTTTCAAATAGGGCTTCTTTTCTTCTCCTCTCTTTTCTTTTCTACTTTTGAAAGAAAATAAAACAAATCCAAGAAAAACCTTTTATTTCCCCTTACCTAGATTTTTCACCAAATTATGGTAGTCTGTAGTGGGGAAAGCACAATGCTCATTGATCAGCCTGTGAAAGATATAAGATGGCAGGAGGAGTGATTGTGTGGATCATGCATTTGATCCCATTACACCTTTACCTGCACTTGTATAGGGGCCCTCAGTTTGCATCTATCAAATAGTAATATATATTTAATTATTGATAGAATGTATTTTGTCTCAAATGATAACTAAAATGGATGCATTAACATCGTAACAGCATGGACCACCTATTTTCCTAAAAGCATCCTTTTTAATGTTTACCAGTGATCTAGATCTCTTACAAAATCTAATTTAAAAACAAATGCATTTGGTATTCATCAGTACTATCTTCTCTGAAATTTTCATTTCCTCTTTTTTACTGGATTATGTTACAGGCATTTTTTAAAGAAATCCTCTTTTTTATCCCCTTCCCACATTCAATAAACATGCATTAAAGTTCTTCTACCATTACACTAAGAATGGTTAAACTGGTTTAACTACATTCATTCCTGCCTCATTTCTACTTAAAAAGATTTTTCTGACGTTTTAATGTTGTCACTTTGCTGATGAGAGTGTGACTTCTCTGGGGCTAGGAACAGGGTCTATCTTGGTTCAGGAGAAGAGTTCTCAGCTGTGAAAGTAACTAAAGTATTTTTCCATATGTCCTTTCGGCTTTCACCTCACGAAGGCTGCTTGCTCATTCCACCTCCTTTTCCCCTTCCATGCAGGCAAAAAGGAGTTGGGCAAGATACACATCCAGATCGAACCTGCAGAGTTGTCATCCATCCACGGGTTTTGCAGTTGGGGAGGCCCCCATGTGAGATGATATGGCTCTGTGCACTAGATCATGCCTATGGGTCATCCTCACATGTGGAACTGGACCCATGTACCAGCTGTACACACCACGCTGGCTCTGTGCCACTCACCTGCGGGGCAAGTGTAGAACATGGTAGGGAAGCATACTTATATATTGCCTGGTCTCGGTCTTGGTTCTGACATCTGCCTCACCCATCACTGCTGCTTTTTGGCGGCAGAAGTGGTGCTGTAGTCAGATGATTGGCTAATATTTGTGCTTCTGAATATCTGAGTCAGGAGTGAATCATTTTGTTGCCATGGTGAGCTCCATGTTTCAGTCCCCTGGTTAAACTAGTTACTGCCATTAGGTTGATAGCCAGGAAGGGATCAAGGCTTTGGCTCCCAGGCAGGGCTATTTGACAAGCCTGGGATTTTAATGAGGCACCATTACTTTATAGCAACTGTTGGATTATGCCCACAGTCAGTGGTTTCAGTTAAGATGCACCTGCTGGGCAGAATAGAGTGCTTACCCCTGTTGAGGTAATCATTTTAAATAAAGTTGTGGCCTGCTTCATTTAACTGAACTGTGGTGTATGTGTGTCTCACCATTATCACATTTATGTCAATGTTTAATTAACTCTTTCCTCCTCTTTTATGCACTATTTTTTTTGCATCTCTGTACATACAAGTTTCAACTGGAACTGAGAGGGAAGCAGATGCAAACGCCCTCCGCATAAAGGTGCTTCCATTTGAATGTAATCGTTTCATGATAGAATGGGTCTTCTGAGATTTTTCAGATTACATTTGCAGAAAAGTAGTTTAGAAGAGGTCAGAATAATCAAACCAAACCATCAAATCCTTTGAAGACACAATGCTCATTATTTACAGCTGCAGATTTTAATGACTTCATTAACTATTATTTCTCTATCATCTTTCTATGAAAATCCCTGTTCTCCCATTTATCTTTTTGTGTGAATCTTTTCCCTTAATAACAATATAAATCAATAACTGTTCCATAAAATTAATTTAAGCAATTCCTGTCTTTTTAATTATCATGACCGCATTCCCATTGACTTCAGTGGGGCCAGAATTCCATCTATTTTAGTTATTTTATCAATCTTATTCCTTCAGTAGTAGATATCCTAAATAAAATTAAATAGTTTATTCATTCATATAATATCAAAAGATTTAAATATAATCACCCATACATTATTAAGGTGTTGCAATACTATCTAGCTCTTAATTCATATGTTCATAGTGTCAGCAACTGGAAGCATGCAAGTGGTTCCATGATGTATTATATACAACAAAAAAAGTCTGGGCACTACAAGAAGTGAGACTCTTCACCATAATGCAAGGACAGAGCATGAACTCACCATCACCTCTAAATGACTTACCAAAGGTCACATTTAAAATTTGAGCGAGAGAAAGGGTTTGAACCCAGGGCTTCAAATTCCCAAACCAGGTCTTCCTTACTCTCTGTTGATTAAGATTATTTAAATGATATGTTTTGCATTCTCAAAAGTAAAACTGGTGACAAATCTGATTCTGTTCACAGTGAACATGTTGAAATAATTTAATTTTAGGTCAAGGAAGTTTTGTTTGTTCAAAGTATCTTACTGTGGAGAGTTTGGGGTTTTTTAAAACCTGGAATTAGAAATAGTAGTAGTAATAATAATAAAAAGAACAATATTAGTTGTACTTGTAGCAGCAGTAGTAAAATTTCACAGTTCTTAAGAATCATAATCTTTGCTGAAAATTCGGATGAAAAGAATAGCTCCAGTAAAAAAAAAACAAAGGAAAAAAGATGGGAAGTGAAAATAAGACTTAAAATGAAAACACATCAATATTAAAATTCGGACAAGCTGCTCAAATGTTTGCTGTGGCTTTTAATTCACTGGGCACCTTTTCTCTGCTCAGCTGGAAATCACTGGCAGTACTACACAGCCAATCGAAGAATCTGCACTCTTTGAAATAAATGGTGCAGTCCCACATGGCTGTTTGCAGTGCATGCATGAGTGTATGTGTGTGTATGTATGTGTGTTTGTGTGTGTTATAAATCCATGGTTACTTATGTATTATGTAAATAGTTTGGCATATTTAGCATCTAACTGTATAGAAACAGACATTTTGTATTCTGAATTCTTTACATTTACTAAATGTATATATAAATGTAAATAGAATATATTTGTATAAAGAAGTTATGAGATGCAGCAGCAAAAGAAATGCTACTATTCTTTCAGTAGTGGTGAAATAATTGTTAAATAACCTGTGAAAAAGGTGAAATTACAATTTCCCTAAACAAATATAGCCATAAGGGTATTTGCATACCTGCATGTACAAGTTAGCTGTGACATTTGCTGTAAATTTGATGAAATTTTCTGCAACTCTCCTACAAATTAAATAGAGTGCTTCTTGGCCTTTTCACTAAAATCAAGTTATAATCCCAGTAGAGGGACAGGAAGGTGAATAACAGACTGTTCCTAAGAGCAAGCTTAAGGAGGCTCCACACCAGCTACAATTTGATGAAAATAAATTGCCCTGGAACCATGTACATCTGGTCAAGATGAATCTATCCATATGCATGGACCTCAGGCACAACAAGATGGCTTTCACTATAACTTTATAGTCCATATAGAGGAGTGAGATTGGGTGCCAGTTCCTCAGGTCACAGGATCTCTCTTCTTGGGCAGCAGGGTCAGAACAGCCTTCCTGCATGACAGGGGGAGCTCTCCATCTCCTTCAGACTCAGCCCAGACCGTGTTGAGATCTGGGCTGAGGACATCACAGAATGAGCAGTACAACTCCATAGTCTGCCTGTCGATACCTGGTACTTTGTTGTGGGCATCAGATGGAAGACATCTGGGAGCTCAGCCAGGATGAGAGGACCCTCTAGTTAGTCCTAGTCACCCAGGATGACCTGCAGCAGTGCCTCCCAAACCAGTAGGCACCAGCATTAGTTGGATCTGAGAACAATGCATAAGAATCCCTCACCCTATCTTGCAGCTCACCAGAATTTGTGAGGTGGTTTCCATCCTCTTTCAGGAGGCAAGTGATGTACTTCTTGGCATCCCTTGTGTTATCCAGGGCATAGAAGAAATAGGAGCTATGCCTATCTCTCAGAAGAGCTGGACACTTGAGTGGATGAACACACAATAGGCATAGGGGTTGTCCAGACCATGGAGCTCTTCCTGTCTCTCCCAACACTTTCTGAAGAGGGATGTATTGTTTGGGTTGGCAGTCTGGGTGCCTCTCCAGCTCCAGAATTTCCTTCTTGTGCTGCTCTTTATCCCACCTCCAATGGTTGGGTGTGCTCCCACGTGTAGCAGCTACAGTACTGCCTGACATGCACCTTCCCCATGTCCCATGATCTCTGGACTGAGAGAAAGGCCTGCCTCAGCTTGCACCCGGCTAGCAAGTACTCCTGGAAAGCAGCCAGAAAGTGAACATCCTCCAGCAGATTGTTACTGAAGTGCCAGTAGTCCAGCCACAGATACTCAGACTACAGCATGACCTGAGTATACACTAGACAGTGGTTGCTGAAGGGGGCTGTCCTAATGCTGGAGGTGTGGACATAGGGGCAGAACTGACCATGGAGATGCAGACTCAGTCCAACTGGAAGTGTCATGCCTGCTTCTCCTCCACCCTGACAAAGGGGAAGGTGTTGGACTGATCTGGTTGCTGGGCAAGCCAGATGTCCACCAAGGTGTTGTCAGTGCTGACCTTCCTAAGGACATTCATGGTGGCCAGGACTCCACTCCCTCACACTGCAGTCCTGCATCGAAAGGGTAATGTTAAAGTCCCTACTGAGGACCAGGCATTTGTGAGGGCTTAGGTTCCTGAAGTCGCAACAGAAGGACTGCACTATTGTTGAGAACAGACTAACATGTGCACTGAGCAACCTCTCAGATCTGAGACTACTACAGTAAGAACGAGCTTCGTACCCACCTAGGTGGTAAGAGGGTGGCTTCAGCCATGTAAGAGGGCCTGAGATGCACTTGGGCCTTCCTCTTCCTCTGCTCTGGGTGGAAGATTGCTGCCAGTACAGGACCAGCACACACTCAGCCTCATGGTGGTGCAGGGAGGGGTTGGCCTGGGGCTCCAAGAATAGTGTGGGGCTAGGAAAAAGGGTGGGGGCAAGTGTGTCCTCCTAACCACTCTCCCCTGCCTATGCTCCCACACCCTGGGATTGAATGACCTGGAGGCTGGAGTCCTAGCACCCCAGAGAGGATTCTCCCCAGGTCTTGAAGGTAGGGCATGATGGCCCAGTTAGGAAAAGAGGATGAAGATGAGGACTGGCTGAATCCCTAGCTCTTCCAGGGGCTTGAGAGGAACATACTTGTCCCCCACTGTGTCCCTTCTCCACCACCTCTTGTATAAAGGTATCTGTGGCAAGGTAGAAGACTAAACTAGAAGCCCTTGCCTTTTCCCTGCTTTGGCTGGCTTTGGAAGGGGGTGGGGGCTGTGGCCCTCTCAAGGGGAGACTTCCCAGGGGAAGCCCCCTGGCCCCATGAGCTCTCCCCCATCTCACTGGCTCTTGCCATGAGATTCTAGGTGGGAATGGGTCAGGTGGAGTGTGGGAGGGGGAGTAATAGCATTTTCCCTCCACCTGGATGAAAGAGGGTAGCTTGCTGGCAGGGGGTCCAGGGTGCTTCCTCTAGCTGCACTGGGTGGGGTTCTATGTGGAGGGGGCATGAGGGGCTGGGGCTGGAATGGGGGCTAAACACAAAAAGACACACAAGAACACACAGAGGAGGGAGAGAGGAAGGCATTATGCTTGCTTACTCAGTCTTACACAAAACACCAGGAGAAAGGGAGTGGAGCACAGGACCCAGCACAGGAGGGTAAACACATGGGTTGCTGCTGGAGCAGCTAGCAAAACAGCAGGTGGTATTTACTGGTGGAGAGGCCTCCCTGAGGTCCCCTCTTCCTGCAGGCAGCCACAGTGGCAGATGGTGGCAGGTGGCTGGTGGTGGGTGATGTGGAGGCTGCCCCTGTACCCAAGTCCATTCAGGTTTCACTGAATTTAAAGCTGTTAACATCTGCCATTTCCTGTATGTAGCCTCTAAAATTTTACTCATTTTTTGGAAGCACGTAAAAATACCTATAAGATATATTCATTACTTGTAGTGTTCCACAATGACACCTTTTCAAATGTGCCTGTGCTTTTCTACATGCCTTTAACCTGCTTGAATCCTTGTCCACATCCTGCCATTCCCGCTGCTCCCATTCTGTACTGCTCTGTTTCTGCCCCTCATGTTGCTGATTCTTCTTGTCCCTGTCTTGGGCCTCATGGATCAAGAAATGGCATGCCTTGGCCAAAAATCTGTCAGGAGATACTTGGTTGGCCTCAGCTCCCACCATAGTAACCTCTGTGTCCATGTCCTAGTCTACTTTAACTCAATGAAGCTTATGAAATAAGAAAAGGATAGGTTTCTTTTTGGGTTACAGTGGAAGCATCTACATGTGCATATTCATGTGAATCAATAAACTCTGGTGCTTTTAGGAGCCTCTCAGCCTGCCAACCAGGGGCTGATCCAACATGGTTTAAAGTGCTGTGGTGGGGCTGGCTAGGACATAAGGATGCTGCACTGTGGGTCTAGCCAGCAGGAAGCCCCCACACTATGTGTGGGGACAGCATCCTTATGTCCCAGCTAGTCACGTCAGCATCCACATGTGCAGTGCTACGAAGTAAAAAACTCTGCAGCAAGATAGTATTTGTATTTAAAAATACTACCCTGCTATCTAGTTTATTAGTTTACTCCAGCCTAATAGCCCTGCACATCTAGACACCGAGGAACTTATTATGAAGCTGCTTAGTCTACTCTACGTTAAACATCTTATATAGAAACAGTCAATGTTAAGCTTTTCAAGGGTTTTGCACTTTTATCTATTTTCCTATTTTTGTATAGTAAAGATCTAAAAGTTCCTTCCTTTCTTCCACTTTGGACGCACCGAACTAGGCTGGCTTGGAGCTACGTGGGGTGATCCTGAGCATAAGACTCCCCGGCTTCCTATCTCTTTTCTTTTCTGACTCCCACCTGTCTAAAGGTTTCTAGCTTCTGTTTATCTCACTTTCTCATTCTTTTCTTGCATTTTTGTAGCATTTTTTTTTTCCTTTTCCCCTCTCCCCTGAACTTCCGGTTTCTTTGTCTGTGAGTTGCTTCTTTACAGCCTTTTTATTTACTGTCTCTTTATTTCTTCCTTTTCTGTTTGCTTGTTGCAGGGAGATACCTTTTCCAATAGCTTGCCTTCCAAGGGGTCCTCTTAATTAACCCTTCTTCCCCCCATTGTTTTATTTTTTTCCCCTCTGTTTCAAACCCCTCCCCCCCACCGTTTTTTTTTTCCTCCACTCCTTTCCCCTTCCTATCTGGAGTTTTGTGGCCGCATTCCCAGACACTTATCTTTTTAGTTATTATAAACTTTTTTTTGTTTTCTTTTGCTTAGTTATAGCTTGAAATTAACTCTGTTCTAGCAGGAATGGCTGCTCCTACACCCAGCAGCTGGCATGAGGATGCCTCTCAGAACCTCCCCATTACCCATGGCGTGAGGAATCACACCCCTCCCTACATCGGGGTCGAGGTCTGCGTAGATGCCTTTGCTAGTCTCCTGGGACAGTGTAACATACATTATGCAGGTTATGTTCACATGGTCCCAATGATTTACCTGAGTGATTCCACGCTAGTTAACAGGTTGTGTTCAGAGGGCCTGGATATTGCAGGCACGCATTATTTTGTCACGCCCCTAGACACCCTAGCAGTGAGGGTGGTGATTTCTAATGTGCCCCCAAACGTGACCGATTGGGAGCTGGCCAAGGAACTCCAGCCTTATGGGGTTCTTATGAGTCCCTTTCACCTATTGACAATAGGGAGTAAAAACCCCAAACTGAGGCATGTCCTGTCTTTTCGAAGGCAGGTTTTCATGCTTCTCAGGGAGGGCCCACGGTCTCTACCTCAGTCCTTGAGCCTCATGTTCAATGGGAGGAGGTTTGTGATCTATTTTTCCTTTGTGGAGACCACATGTTTTCAGTGTGGTAGCTCTTCCCACCTAGCAGCCCAGTGCCCATGGGGGAGATTCCATGCCCTGGTCCCCCGGAGGCCAGCAAGCTTAAGCAGGAATTGTCTCTGGTGGATCTGGAAGCTGCCACAGCTGGCTTCGCCTCCAGCAAAGCCCCAGGCCTCAACGGACTACCTGCTGAGTTCTATAAGACTTTCTAGCCTCTTCTTGGCCCCTGTCTCCTGAGTGTTTTCCAGGAGAATCTTGCTTACAAGGTCTTGCTGATCAGTTGTCACCGTGCAGTGCTCACGCTGCTGCCCAAGAAAGGAGACCTTGGCTGCATTAAGAACTGGCGGCCAGTCTCCCTGCTGTGTGTGGACTACAAGATTCTGGCCAAAGTGCTGGCCACCCGCCTCCGCACTGTCATGGTCTCCATCACTGGGCCTGAGCAGAGCTACAGCGTGCCAGGCAGAACCATCCAAGACAACCTGTTTCTGCTGTGCAACCTACTTACAGCCAGTGAACTCTTTGGCCTAGTCATTGGCCTTATTTCTCTGGATCAGGAGAAAGCCTTTGACTAGGTGGACCACGCCTGCCTCTTTCAGATCCTGGAGGCCTTTGGCTTTGGGCCTCTTTTCATCGGGGCCCTCCGGGTCTTGTATCAAAACACTTCCAGTCTACTCAAGGTGAATGGGGTGCTCTGTATCCCTTTCCACACATGCAGAGGCATCCATCAGGGCTGGCCCTTGTTGGGCATGCTCTATGCCCAGGCCATTGAGCCACTGCTGCATGCATTGCAGCGCCTTCTGAGTGGTGTGGCCTTTCCATCAGCCATGGGCCTGTCCATTGCCCCTCCGCTCTGGCTATCAGCATATGCAGATGAAGTGAGCATCTTCCTTAACACCCAGGAAGATGTGGAGGCCCTGACAGACTGCCAGTGAGCCTATGAACACACCTCTTCAGTAGGGCTGTGAAGAGCAGGTAATATTCAACTTCCGGTATTTGATTCAACAGCTATTCGACCAGCTGCTATTTGACTCACCTTGCACTTTTCAAGGTCAAATATGTCAAATATTTGTTGAATCAAATATTATGTCAGAGCTTTGCACAGCCCTACTCTTCAGCCTGTATCAGCTGGGCCAAGAGTGATACCCTGTTGCTTGGTGCATGGATCACCAATACCCCCCCAGATTTGCCAGGGGGCCTCACCTGGCACCATAAGGGCCTTAAGGTCCTGCGCGTATTCCTAGGGCCATCCACCTTCATGGCACGCAACTGGGATGGCCTTGAGGAAGGAATGGAGGCCTGCCTACAAAGGTGGCACTAGCACCTACCCAGCCTCTCCTACCGTGGATGTGTCCTCATTGTGAACAACCTAGCGGTGATGACCTTGTGGCACCAGTGCACCATACTTGATCCACCACAGGACCTATTTGAAAGACTCCAGTGCCTCCTGATCGATTTTTTCTGGGATGGGTGCCACTTGCTCCCACGAGCTGTCCTTTACCTACCTGTAGGTGAGGGGGGCCAGAGTTTGGTTGACCTTGTGAGCAAAGTGGTTGCCTTCCACCTGCAGGCCCTTCAACAACTCCTGTACAGTGAGGAGTGCCTACCTTGGCAACAACTGGCGTGCTGGTTTCTGCAGAGGGTGGGGGCCCTCGGCTTTGACTGGGAGCTCTTTCTGTTAGATCTCACACTTTTGAACTGGGTGGTGCTTCTGGCTTTTTACCATGGCCTGGTACGAGCCTGGCAAACCACTTTTTGCCTCCAGCCTCAGGCCCATCACCTGCAGTTCCTGCAGTTGCTTAGGGAACCCCTGGTGCACAACCCAGCTCTGATGCACCCTGTGGCGAGCCTGGCCTCTGCCAGTCTCATGGCCATTCTCATCCAGGTGCGTGTTCTCTGCCTGAGTCATCTCCTTGACCCCACTCGGTCAGCCTGGCTCTCACCTGGGGCCTTGACCACCCAGCTGGGCATGCACTCCGTTTGCAGCATGGGCTGTCTCCTGTGTGACATCTGGGCTGCCCTCCCATTTGATGCAGCAGCCACCCTGGATGACCATCTGAATCCATACCGGGTGGCTGAGAAGGGCTTCATCTGCCTGGCCAACTTTTTACTGGGTCAGGCCAAGATGGCTCTTCTCAAGTGCCACCGAAACTGGCTTGCTGGAACTGGCTCCGATGATGCCCTGTGGCTTTTCTGCCTCCTGGTGCAGGTGCACCTCTCGCTGGAGTTTGAGTACGCTGTGCTCTGGCGGGCGGTGCCCACCTTTGAGACGCCCTGGACCCTTGAGATAGTGCTGTGCCATGTGAATGATGGATGTCTCAAATACGTGCTCTGATATCATCACCGGTCTGGGCAACTGGACAGGCTCAGTGTTGGCCTATGACTTCCATCTCATGCCTCATCCTGGGCCCTCACCAGGATGCTTTTTTGCTTTCTTTTTTGTGTGGGAAGCTGAAGGTGTTGTAACATGTATGATTGGATACAGCAGGGTAGGAATCATTTATTTATTGATATGACCATGTGCCCAGCATCCTAACTGCATAAGGGTATGTAAGACATGACGTGAAATGTAGTGAAGGTGTCTGTCACAATGTGATGTGATAAATGCAATGACATGGTATTTCTGGTTTGATGGTAATTTTTTGTTTCTGCTTGGTAAGCGGCCAACCTTTTTGTATCCCCGACCCCCTGAATAAAGTTGTTAAAAAGTCAAAGTCCTTCCTTCTGCTTTGGATGCCTCAGACCGGGCTTGCTTGGAGCTGTGTGGGGTGATCCTGAAGGTGAGATTCCCCAGCTTCTTATCTCTTTTCTTTTCTGACTCCCACCTGTCTAAAGGATGCTTGCCTTTGACTGGCTCCCTTTCTGATATTTCTTGCATTTTTGTACTGTTTTTTCTTCTTTTTCTCTGTTCTCTGTTCCCTCCCCCTTCTTCTTCCAGTTTCTCTGTTACCAATCAAAATTTTTACAGGATCAGAAGTTTAAATGAC
>NW_017729032.1:163935204-163941321 GCF_001723915.1 Gavialis gangeticus | reverse complement strand
TGTTTGTGAGTTGCATTTGTCTACTCTGCAGCTTCTTTCGTACTGTTTCTCTTTCTTTCTTTCTTTTTTGCTTGTCTGCTGCAGGGAGATATCTTTTTTTTTTTTTTAACTTTTGAAGAGTGCTCTTATATTCCCCCTTCTCTCTTTTTCATTCATTTTTCCTAACCCCCACACACTCCTCTCCCCACCCTCTTTCTCACTCCTCCTTTGTGACAGCTGAAAATTATGTCTGTGTAATAAAGGTGATTGCTGAAGACTCTATGAAGATTAGACCAAGTGTTTTTCTGTCATTGGTTCAGATATTAAGCTATATGTTGTTGCTAAGAGACTAATTAAAGTCTATGATGTAGTGAGGCCTTGTATGTAGTATGAGGCCTAGTAAATTTAGCAAAGCCTTATAGAAGAATTGATGGTAGGCCTTGTGGCTTTTTGCTTTTTATGGCCACATTCTCTGTAGTTTATATATACATTTTTTTTTGTTTCTTTAGTTAGTTTTAGCTTTGGGAATTAACCCTGTCCTAGCAGGAATGGCTGCTCCTACACTCAGCAGCTGGCATGGGAATGCCTCTCAAGACCTTCCCCTTAACCATGGCTTCAGGGTCCATACCCCTCCCCATGCTGAGGTAGAGGTCTGCACAGGTGCCCTAGCTGATCACCTGGGATGGCATAACGTGTGCAAAGGGCCTGTAGATCACAGGCATACACTATCTTGCCATGCCTCTAGACAGCCAGGTGGTGACTTTGGTGATTTCCAACAGGCCCCCACACCTGTCTGACTGGGAGCTGGCTAAAGGACTAGAGCCCTATGACTCACTTTTGCCAACTGACAATTGGAAGCAAGGGCCCAAAGCTGAAGTATGTCCTGTCCTTTCAAAAGCAGGTCTTCCTGCTCCTCAGGGAGGGTCCCCAGTCTTTATCTCATGCCTCGAACCTCAAATCTGAAGGGCAGAGGCTTGTGATTTATTTTTCCTTAGGGGGGACCATGTGTTTCCAGTGTGGTAGCTCTTTCCACCTAGCAGCCCAGTGTCCACTGGGGAAAGTGGCCAGAAAATTGGGAAGTGCAGCAGTGCCAAAGGAAGGCACATCCACTTCTAAGACACAGGGCCCACCCAGTGAGACTGGAATCTCTTCCCGACCTCCTTCTGGCTGCCCTCTACCATGGCCTTGTCTGAGGTGGCCAGCCATGGAGGGGTGGACTGGGAGTGGTCCAATCCATCCCCTATGAAGGGGGCACTGCCCACCATTCCTCCAAGGAAGAAGAAGAACAAAGAGAGGAAGATGAAGGAAGCCTTTCACGACACCACATCCCCACCAGGGCTCTCCTCAGCCAGCACCAGGGGTGCCCCCTCTGGAGAGCCTAACCCCACTACATCTGTCCCTTTGGTGATCCCATTGCATATGGCCATAGCTGGGGATAACTTGGCAGTGGCAGAGGTGATGGCAGGTGTCACCAACCCCTGCCCTGTCTCCCAGTTCTCAGACTTGGGTGGTAGTAAAGGTGATACAGAATGCCTCTCTTCTGGATGCCTGACCCAGGGGGCAGCAGAGGGGTTTGTTGACCTCTTGCTTGTGTCCCAGTCTACCAGATTGGATGAGGAAGCTAGTGAGATGGAGATCCAGCTTTCTGAGTGTTAAGATGTGTGGGCCCTGATGGTCTGCCAGTGCATCTATGAGTGTGCTTCCTTGGCCAATATTAATTGGGCCCAGAGTGATATCCTGCTGCTTGGTATGTGGACCAATGTGACCCCCACCCCCAACCAAGCTGGGGGGCTTCAGGTCCTGAGTGTGTTCCTGGGACCACCAAGCTCCATGGCATGCAACTGGCATGGCCTTGATGAAGAGGTGGAGGCCTGCTTTCAATGGTGGCCCTGGCAGCTACCCAGTCCTCATCATCAACAACCTGGTGGTGGTGACCCTGTCACCAATGCACTGTACTTGAGCCACTGCTGGACCTACTTGAGAGATTCCAGTGCTTCCTGATAGATTTCTACTGGGATGGACTCCACTGGCTCCCACCGGCCATCCTTTACCTACCTGTCATTGAGGGGGCCAGAACCTGGTCAACCTGGCAAGCAAGGTGGCCACCTTCCACCTGCAAGCCCTTCAGTGACTTCTCTATGGCAAGGAATGCCTACCCTGGTAACAACTGGTGTGCCAGTTCCTGTAGAGTGTGGGGCCCTTGGTTTCGACCAGGAGCTCTTCCTGCTGGACCTCATACTCCTGAACTGAGCAGTGCTTCTGGCCTTCTACCATGGCATGGTATGAGCCTGGCAGGCCAGTTTCCACCTCCAGCCCCAGGGCCAGCACCTGCAGTTCCTGCAACTGCTGAAGGAGCCTTTGGTGCACATCCCATCCCTGCGGTGCCCCATGCTGAGCCTGGCCTCCACCACTCTCACAGCTGCCCTCTTCCAGGAGTGTGTATTTTGCCTGAGCCATCTCTTTGACCCTGCTCGGTCATCCTGGCTCTGGCCCAGGGCCCTGACCACCCACCTAGGCATGTGTTCCATCCTCAGCATGGGATATCACCTGCATGACATCCAAGCTGCCCTCCCGCCAAAGGCAGTGGCCACCCTGGATGACCATCTCCAGGCACGCCAATTTCCCCTCACCATAGATGTCCCGTGTGAGGTTTTCCTTCCACTACCAGTTTCCCCCAGCCATGGTTGGCAAGCTGGCCACCAGGCCTGGCACCCTGCTGATGCTCCCTGTGCCTCCTGACAGTGATACAGGTTGCTCCTTTGCTTCCCTGCCCCATAGAAGCCTGTATGCCTGGGTGGTTAACACTCACCATGACCAGGTGCTGGTGGGCCACCCCTACACACTGTTGTGATGACACCTGGGGCCACCAGATTCCCCACCGGCCCACCCAGCTTGGCGCAGACTGTATAAGCTTCCAAACATCAAGTGGAGTGGCTACCCACAGTGACAATAGCTTCATGGCATCCTAGCCACTGGCATGTTTGCATCCCACTTTGACTCAGCTGCCTCAATGGCCTGCACCTTCTGCCCTGGAAGCATTGAGGAGAGTCTCTTTCATGCCTTCCTTGATTGTTCCTGCCTGTGGCTGCTCTTTGTCACCTTTGAGCTGCCGCTGTGGGTGCTGGGCAGGAGCCTCTCAGAGAACAACTACATCTGCTCCTACCCATACCAGGTGGCTGAGCAGGGTGCCATCCTGCTGGCCAACTTTCTGCTGGGTCAGGCCAAGATGGCCATCCTCAAAAGCCACCACAACCATCTTGCCAGGTCCAGCTCAGACAATGCCCTGAGACTTTTTGACCTAATGGTGCGGACGCCCCTCTCGTTGGAGTTTGAGCATGCTGTGCTCTGGCAGAATGTGCCCACCTTTGAGGTGCACTGGGACTCTGAGGGTGTGCTGTGCCATGTGGAGGACAGCTGTCTTCAATACATGCTCTGATGTCATGACCAGTCTGGGCAACCAGGCAGGCTCGGTGGTGGCTGTGGCTCCAAGTTGCCCTGGGTCCTCACCAGACTGCTTTTTCCTTTTTTTCTTTGTGTGGGTAGTTAAAGGCTTTGTTACATGTAGTATTGGATAGAGCAGGGTGGGAATCATTTGTTTATAGAGGGCTTTGGTCTGTACAACCAAGTGACCGGGTGTCCTGACTGCATAACAGCATGTTAGGCATGACGTAATACTTCAAAGGTATCTGTCACAGTGTGATGCTATGAATGTAAAGGCATGTTGATTTTCATTTGATAGTGATTTGTCTGTCTTTCCTTTGAATATTAGACCTGCTTTTTGTACCCATGAATAAAGTAGCTAAAAAGTCTACAAAAAAAAAAAGTCCTTCCTTCCTTCCTTGGTATTCTAACTTTCAAAGACAGAACCTGTCCTAGCTTTCAAAGACAGAACCTATCAGTGACAATTGGTTAAATGTAGCATCCTGACAGCATGGTACTAATCTGAACATCTGTCTCACTGCACAGTTGTTATTCTTGGTTTTATTAGACTTCAACCTGAAATCACTTCTGTTCACTTGTTTTTTCCTTTTATTTTTCCATTTAAAAAATATCTTTTACATCCATCAGTATTTGTCTAGACAAGCTGCTGAAACCCAGTCATTCCTGGCACTGCAAGAAAACATTATTGTGTGTCCATCTTTTTATAGCATCTCTGATAAGATTGTCACATTATAAATTATCTAGAAACTGCAACTTATTCAAACTAGTGGCTCACATCTTATCAGTTTTAGTACTGTGCTTTCCATTTTCAACTGTATTTGATCAGGAGGTCTGAGTGGTTTTTGTTTGTTTGTTTGGTTTTTTTTTTAAGTCTGCTCTATGGATTTCCTCTTCTATACAATTTTACAATATTTGCAATAAGTAGGATATTACCCAAAGTATTAACCCATGACCAATATATAAGACTTCTCCATTTTCTCTGATGAGATACACCTAAAGGTCTTTTTTGTTTTGTTTTCCATCAGTGCTCCTTGTCATCTTTTTATTTTTATTTTTCTGTCTTTGTTTCTTATTGACATACATAAATGGACCTTCTTGATAACCTATTACATATACTATTTTATATTAAATTGTTGATTTTTTGGTATTATTTGATTACTTCTACTTTCATACAAACACCTTTAGCTCAGCATGGTACTACCTTGTGCTATGTCCTTTAGCTCCTATCTCTCAGAAGCTTTTTTAAAAAGCTACTCCCTATGCTTATAGAGAGGGACTTACCAAAATCAAGGAGGCAAGCAGCTCATTGTAGGGCTGGCCACCATTTGTGCAGGGTTATCACGGCACCCTCCTCCCACACACCTCTGATTGACCAAGGGGCCCCATTGGCCCCCATCTCTGGCTGCTGATTGGCCATTAACTGTGTGACCCTACCCCTCCTCTGATTGGCAGAAATGGATGGGGCCACATGATGGGCATCCCTCATCAGAGATGAAAGGCAGGAGTGACTGCCATCTTGGCTTCTTCCCTTCCCACTACCATCGTTTTCCCCTCCCCCAACTCTGTGGGTTGCAAAGCCAGGCAGCAGAAGCCATGAGGACCGCTGACTCCTACTGTGAAGCCAGAATTTTATTTTAGTGCTTTTTTCACTTCGCAGATTTGACAGACATTGCTTGATTTTGTGGAGTTTCTGTGAAATCCACAAAATCACAAATTGAGTAGGTCCCTTCTTGCAGATTCTTCTGGAGTAAAATCCTTTAGTTTTCATTTAGACACCCTGTACATATCTGTTTTTTTTTCCCCCAACTAGTAACTTTGTTCCCTATTTTGTGCTTCTTTTCAGAATTTGCAATCTTGGCAATTTATTCCTGTTACTGTGGCACCCATACCAGAATGCAGTATCTTATGCACAACCACAGCAGAGAAAGTAGCCAGGGATTGGCATTTCCCTGATTCGCATATTCTCAATGCCTCTTCTTTTGCAACAAAAATCAGCACAGGTTGTTTTTGCCTGTTATGTTCTGCTATTTTCTTTTCTCTTCTATATCTTGCCTAGATTATTTATTCTGGTGTTTCCAAACTTGCCATTCTTCTTTTCCTTGTTGCCAAAACATATCTAAAGCTAGGTCAGCAGGAGAAATATTTTATTGTTATAGGGATAAAACTATATTATACTAGAAAATATGTTTGAAGGTTATGGTGGAAAATCAGTAGCTTAGCCAAAATAGCTTATTCTATTTCACCTGATGAGCTATTGGAAAGAGCACAAACTGTCCAATTTCATCACTCCTGTATAGTCAGTTAGGGATTCCTCTATTTATCTCTTGCCAACACATGAATAATGGCAGGGCTTTGCAGAGTAAAGCTGGCCTACAACCTGGCTGTCACAGACATTGACCACTACAGTTTCTTTTCCTCTTGTACCATCTCCAGTCCCTCCAAAATGCAGCAGTAAAAAATATCTACCTGACAAGTTGCTTTAAATGCTGAGACTCTCTGCATGCCCCTCAAAAGACTTTCCTTTACTTTCCATATAAAGAAGCATGCCTTTAAGTGTCTTAACCATTTAGTTTCTAACTAAAATTCTGCTGCCAGTTGTCATTTTCTTTCTTAATATGGGTCTTCATCTTAATTTGAACAATGCATCACTTTATTTTCTTCCTTTTTGGAGATAGGGTGCCTGTCCCTTCTGTGGAG
>NW_017729032.1:163924905-163930204 GCF_001723915.1 Gavialis gangeticus | reverse complement strand
TTCTTTTTGATATTTTGGTTGTCACACATTCTCCTATGCTTCCCTCTACACCTGAACCCTTTCCATTACTCATTCTTCCACACAAATCTCTACAAAACACTTCCATGAGACTTACATTTAAACCTTCTTCTCTCACTAACAGAGTAAGTTAATGAATTTAATACAGGAGGAAAAAAGTTATATCCCCTAAGAGGTTGCTTCAAAGTAAAGTATGTAGAGCTTGACCCTGCAAATATTTATGTACACTGAATAATTTTACTTACACAAATAATCCACATGAATCAAGCAGTTTGTAAAATGCACTTTATGTCTGAGCTACACTGCACAATAGCTGAGAGAAAAAATGGGCTAAAAGCCTAGAATTATGGTGCTAAACCTCATTGAACTTGAGGTGCTCATCAATAGACTTGAGAAGCCCCTCCATAACTTTTGTGACAGGAGTGCAGGACCAGATCCAGGCTTGGATGCACAAATACACTTGTACCCCACTTTGATTCCTCCTCCAAAGTTTAAAACCAGCTACCTGGAAGTGGCAGTGGCATTACTACTCAGGTGGCAGTGAAGGAGTTAGTTGATTTCATAGCTTATTATCATCCACCTGATTCCTGCTAATCTCTTCATTCCACTGGAGTAAATGACCCTCTCTCCTTTTTAATGATATCAGTGTTACACTAATTGAATTGGTCTTTCCTCTGCAATTTTGCCATATCTTAACCATTTCTAATAACATCTTTTTTCCATATGACAAGCCTGAAGACAGTTTTTAGCTCTAGCTAAAACTTTAATACAGGTGTGGTACTATTAACTCAGGTGCAATTTCAGGTATAAAAATGGCTGACAGTGAAGTACTGTGGAAGTGTCAAAAACATCGCAGAAGACTAGGTTTTAGTTTTATGAAATTGAATAAAAGATAATACATTTCACCACATTGATTACAGGACTCAGAAAACAATATATTTTCACTATGTTTTGCCTAGTTTTTAAATATAATATATAATCCAGAAAATTAGTGCACAGTCCAATAAAGTGTATTTGTTTTTGCTTTGATTTTAACTTTGCCTTGATTTTGATTTGAATGCAGTGCTAGCCACTACTTAGTAATAATGCAGTGCTAACCCCTACCTAGCGCCTACCTAGTACTCCTTCCCTACTATTTGAGTAGTAATGCCATTGCCACTTCCAGGTAGTAAATTTCTAGTTTCTATTTAACTGGAGAAAAATAGGTGCTACACCATCTGCACCCACCTTTTTGACATGCTAGATCTGCCCATGATTGAGTCACACTCAATTTAACCTTCATACATTCCCATGGGGTAATTTTCTACCCCAGACACATATTATGCACAGTATCTTAAAGTAACTTGTTACCCCAATGCAATTTCTGTATAAATGACAGCCCTAGATATAGAGTGGTCTATACAATGGTGGCCACAGGGCATTGGAGGAGTTGTGGGAGCAATGCACCAGTCATCCTTGCTTGTATGCCACCACAAGTTTAAAATGATTCTGTCAAATCACCAACTACCTGCAATTTGACAACAAACTGACACATGAGGAAAGGAGAGCTGTGGATAAGCTTGCTGGTTTCAGAGATATTTGGAAACAATTTGTGGAGCAGTTCAGGAAATGGTATATTCCAGGAATACACCTGAAGTTGCTGAGCAGCTCACTGCATTCAGGGGTTGCTATCCCTTCAGACAGTATATGCCCAGCAAGCCTGCCAAATATGGCTTGGAAATTTGTTGGTGCTGTGATGGAGCAACATCATTCCTCCTGTCTGGAAACATCTTCCTGGACAAGCAACCAGAAACTCCTCGCCAAGGGACTCTTGGTACCCAGGTCATTGAAAAACTTGTTCAGCCCTGGTACAAGATGGGAAGAAATATTATGGGTGACAGTTTCTTCACAAGTACAGACCTAACAGAAAGACTGCTACAGAAGGACTTGACCTTTGTGGGTATGATTTGGAAAAACAAGGCCAATATTCCAAATGAAATGCAAGCAAATGGAAGAAGGGGAACTTTTCCATTCATTGTTGCTTTTGATGGGGAACTCACCCTAGTTTCCTATGTTCCAAAGAAGTCTAAAGTTGTGCTGTTGCTGTTACACATGCACCATGACCTGTCAGTGGATGGGGAGCAAAGGAAGCCATAAATCATCCATGACTACAATAAAAACAAGGGTGGGGTGGATAACCTTGACCACTTAGTCTGTATGACCACCTGCAGATGGAAAATTGACAGGTGGCCAATGACACTCTTTTTCAGTATGCTGGATGTGGCTGCCTTTGCCAGCCTCATGATTTGGCTAGGCCACAATGCAAACTGCAAGCAAAGATCCCATTTAAGAAGATGGCACTTTTTTTGCAGGAGCTTGGAGAACAGTTGATTGGTAGACAAATAAAACAAAGAATGATAAGTACATGTAATCTGTCTAAGTCTCTCAAGTCTTGTATGACTGCCTTAAATTACAAAATTGCCACAATGTACCCAAGTAGAACCTTCTGCGAGCATGAATGGACATTGTGCTTTTTGTCCAAGGACAGATGATGACTGCAAAACCTGGAAACAATATGAAAATTTTAAGTGATTTGCTTGTGTGCATCACGGTAATCACTGCTGTTTTGTGAGGAATGCAATACTTAGTTAAAACAGTTAGGAAATGTTTTTGGAAGTAATTGCTGGTTTGAAAACAGTGTGAACTGCAGACTTAGCAAATTGTTCATTCACATGTTGAAACTCTAAAAAAAAGTTTAAATTTCATTGATAGTTCTAGTTAAATAATATTTTGGTTTCAAATCGTCATAAATACTCTTGCAAACAATCAGTATGTTTAATAAATAGTTTTTGATACATTTATACTATCGTCACTGATTCCATTTTGTTCACGTAGGTGGGGTAACAAGTTACCCCATGACACCAACAATGTCAACACGTGGGATAACCATGAGAACAACAATGGTTATGGTGTATTGAAAACGGATGAGGGTTAAAAAACTAATGTATATGTTACAGTATGTACTTCCTTCAGAGGGGCCAGGCAGTACAGGTGGGTGGTATGCTCTAGTTAAAACAGCCCCTCTCCACTGCCAAACATGTTTATAGGCACCCACAGATTTGGGGGTTGCCATCTCCTCTGGCTCCATACTTCTTTGCTGTCTGTTAAAAAATGCAGAAGAGATGATGGTTTTCCTAATCTGACAGCTTTTAAAACATTAACACCCTTCAGTTTGTAGGAAAAATGACTTATATGTTCTGAAATTGTACTTATTTGATCTGATTTCCTAGAATCCTTGTAAACTTAGAACATGAGGAATTAGTTCAAAATTTGGAAGATGACTTCTTCATTCAGCTATTACCTATAGTTTATCTGGACAACCTACTGTTACTTTGTTTTCCCGGTGTATTTTACAGACTGGAAATCTGACTTGCTTACCAGTTCTGAACTTTCTCAGTGCTCCACAAAAATTAAATCCCCTCAATGCCATGCACGCTTTTAGAGATGCTTGTCCACTGGGGCATGTAGAATTTTCTGCCAGTCATCTGTAAAAATGTATCTGAGCAAGGCTGCTAAAGTGAAACAGCTGAATCTTTTACCTATGTGAATGAACGATTCCATACTTGGACAGGCTAGAAGATTAAAAATAAAAAAAGTCATTGGCAACTGTTCTAGGTATGAACAGTTTTTCACAGATGGATTACACCTGTATTTGGAGTTTGAGTGTTTCTATTCATGAAGGGTAAGATAAAATCTCTTCTGAGTATTTATATAAAGTTGTTAAGAAGGGAAAGGAGAAGGAAAGGGGAAGAAGTCTATACAAATATGGTTTGAAAACTTTATAGTATACAAGTCTGTCTGATGTCTGTTTTATGATTTGCTTAGGAGCCAGACATCGAGGTTAACCTTCAGTATTTCAGATAGGAAATAAATCCTGTAGGCAAGCCCTAAATCTACCTTAAAGAAGGGAACAATCAGATTCAACTGGAGATTTTATTTTTCACATTTTAGCAATAATTATTAATAAACTTCTGCAGAATAAAGAAAGGGATGTATTGATCATAATTAATGATGAAAGGCCACCAAATATGAATATTGAGGTTGTCTTATGTATGGGTAGGGTGACCATAATTATTTTATGGAAATCTGGGACAGGAGGGCATGTGTGCATGTGTCTACCCATGCATGCAAACACGCACGTATGCACACACACATGTGCTGGGGCAGTATGTGGCAGTGGGCAGCACTGGAGCAGGAATAAAATGCCTTTGTTACCAGAGGTGGGGCTGTGGGCTGGGATGTGCTATACCTTTCTCATTGGGGCTGCCGGCTGGGCTGGGGCTGCAGGCAGGGCTCAGGGTGCTGGCCAGGCATGGGGGCTACACTGGCTCTGTCTGACTCGTGGCCCTAGCTCCATCCCAGCACCTGCAGCCACATCTTAGTACGGCCAGCCCAGCCCCACACCCCTATCCCTGATTGGGCAGGGCACTGCCAGGCCAGTCTGGGCTGTCCAGGCTGGGCTGTCCATGTGTCCATGTGAGAGCTGTGATGTGGCTGACCCAACCTGGCCTGGGGGCACACAGCCAGGATGTGGCTGCAGGTGCCAGGACGGGGCCAGAGCCATGAGTCAGACTGTCCTGACCAGTCCAGGACAATGGTTACCCTATGTATGGCTGATGAATATATGAGTTTTCTATAGTATTTATTGATTTTTTTTCCTTCTATGCCTGTGCTGTCCTTTCCTCTCCCACATGGGAGAGAATTAGGAACTACTGCAGAGAGGCTATTTTAACATAAAGGAATAACAAGTTGCAATACTTCTCTCTCTCCCTGATACGGAACTCAGGCAAGAAACTGTTAATATCTGGCTTCTCAGACAGGTCAGAATGAGTGTCCCACATGTTAAGTTTTGCCAATACCTCCTTCATACTTCCATTAAAAACATAGGACCCTGTAATTAAATAGTAGAATATGAGCAAATAAAAGGAAGCTGGCTATCTACTATGAAGTAACTAAGGTAAAAAAAAAATGGTGGTTGCACTAAAATTCTATTGAAGGGCCACATCTCATTGGAGAGTTATCCAGCTAGACAGTCTAGTGGGCTGGATATATCAATATGTGGCTCTGTGTGTGTGTGTGTGTGTGTGTGTGTGTGTGTGTGTGTGTGTGTGTGTGTGTGTGTGTGTGTAAGGCACAGCAGGGTGAAAAATGCAGGGATGGTAGCGCCTATTCTCACCCTCACAATCCACTACAACCAGTAAGCCTCAGGCCTCTCAAAGATCTTACAGATCTGGGCTTTCCC
>NW_017729032.1:163917797-163924827 GCF_001723915.1 Gavialis gangeticus | reverse complement strand
TGTGTGTGTGTGTGTGTGTGTGTGTGTGTGTGTGTGTGTGTGTGTGTGTGTGTGTGTGTGTGTGTGTGTGTGTGGTACTCCTAAGACTAGAACCAGTCAAACAAGATGATTGTATGGATAACTACTGTATATATTTGATTCTATAGTAATACCAGTAAGTCATAAATTCACTTCAGTTCAATTCATACTTAACTTAATCTATTATAGGTTCTGTCCTGAATCTGGTGAATGGTACTGGCACTTGATCTCTCCCTATGCTGCCCAGAGCATCACATGCATTGGGTCTGTGGGCACATGCTGAGCCTCCTGTTGCATGCTGGGCCCCTTGTCACTGCAGCCAGGTTCCTCTCTGCAGCATACAGAGTGCCTGGTTGGCCTCTGGATGTCCCTTTCCACTGCATGCATGGTTAACCCTTAAAGGGTCCATCCCACCTGCATGATGCCAGCCCCTGTGGTTTTCCTCTCTGCTATGTGCCTACCTAGCCCCTCCCCACTGCATGCTGGGTGCCTGGTGGGCAGGTGTCCAGTCACTCCCAGCTTCTGCCTGATCAGTTCACGTTCTTTCCCATAGCTTGTGAGGTCCCTGGCTGGCCCATGCCAGGGTGCTCTAAGCTGTTGCCTGCCTGGCAGATACCAAAACAACTCAGCATGTGAGCCTGGCCTGGCCTATGTGAGCCTGGTTGCCCCCTGCTGGGTGGCCCTGTACTGAGTGTCTCATCATGCTGCTTCCTTGCTTACCTTACTGCCCCATGCCTAACTTCTGATTTCAGATGAGTCATATTTGATTCTAAGACAAGGCTTGATTTTCCCTGTTTTGAATGGGGAAACTATCCTCATCTTAGAATCGTGTAACTAAGGTATTCTCTCCTGCTCTATTATCTTTTTAATTGTGATTATTAGTTTCACATACATAAAATAAAAATAAATAAAAGAGAAAAATGATCCATATGATCTTCTCATTTGACTGGCCCTAGTCTCAAGAATGCCTCGCACACAACAAAAGCATAACAAGAAGAGCAGACAAGATATTAGAATGGATGTATATATTAAGCTGCTCAGTGAATAGATACACTAACTACATATTTGGGATGGGTGCTACCCAGTTCTTTATGATTCTAACTAAAATTTTAGACAATGAATCAGTTGCTGCACGGGTGAGAAGCAGCTGAGAATTTGGGAACACATGTAGATGTGGAGCCATTTCAAAAGGGCTAAACATTTTTAAAGGACATCATCTGTTAAATTCTAACCATAGAAATGTAGCGAAGTGGCTCCAAAATGGCTCCAGCTGGATGGAGCAGTGTTGAAATTAGAATGGATTTTAATTTGTGTGTACCTTTATCAGCTTATTAACACATAACACTTAGAATGTACCAGCTGCTACCCTTTTGAAATGTTTCCCTTTTGAAAGCACTTCAAGTGTACATGTGTCCACACCCTTGATTAGTGAGCAACACTTAACAGGACCAACAGCCTTCACATCTTGAACTCTGTCATACAATAGGATCTCAGAGGAAACACAAGAAAACAGAAATCAGTTCATATTGAAAACAAAGCATGATGGAGCCTATTTCCCCAACAGAAAATCAAACTCTCAAGAGCATTTTTATATGGCTACTATACAATAGGTTTAAAATAAAGATTGCAGTGACTTACCCCATCAAGTAATACTCCTGCAGTAAATATCAGAGGTGGAATTCTATTTTCCTGATAAGATGTGTAAGTGACACCTGTTTCTGTTAATAAAAAAAGATGGATTTGTTCTCCTTTTCACTGTTGTTTTGTGACTTAGTCTTAATGGGAAGATGGTGGTTGTTACAAAAGTAAATGCATTGATGGATTTTCAGGGCCTTGAGTAGCATTACACTTTGAACCCTAAGTCCACTGCCATTCCTAAACTGGTGGAGTAGACACTGATCCTTAGTTTTTAGGCATCTAAATCACCCAATTGAATCTATTTTTGACACATCCTGAATCAGATGTACACAGTTATATATTGTTTATGGCTACAGCACTATCCTTTGCCACTGAAGTTTCTTCCTACTGTGCAAACTCAGCAGCAATTCAGTGCTATACAGGGGACATTTTCCTCTCAGTTGTGATTCATCTTTGACATAGATACACAGAGGTTCAGTTTAAACCCCTGAAATAGTGGGTGAGCTGGAATCCTGAATAATAGCTGTTTTACACTGCTGTATGCCCAGCCTACATTTTGGCCTTGCATTCAATGGTTAGAGCACCAACCCAGGCACTGAAGGACCTTTGATATTTAATGAAGACCAGAACAGAGACACAAACCAATCACTGATCACTGCTCCACAAAAAAGCAGATGTTTGACCATCATAAAACTTATTAAACATGCACAGTTGTTAAAGATTTTTGAAAGAAAAAATGGGCCCTTGAAGAGTTCATGTTTTATTCCTAGTGGAAGAAGAATATGTGTATTAAACAATTTTGTTCATCTAGAGAATGTATGACCTTGAAAATTATCTAGCATATGAAATCCAGCTCCACACCAAAGCAGACTAGACAAATGCTTTCTCCAGGAAAAAAAAAAGCAGCTCTACAAAATTCTACAATTACTTTTCAAGAGAATAATATTCTACATTTCTACTCTGTCATTCTCCTGTAGCTGAGTGTAGTTCAGTTCAGAGGAATGTGAAGAAATAATTAATTGTGTAATTCTATCACTGACATGCACTATGAAGCTTATTATATCTCAATCCAACATTTCCATTACTTCATGAAATAAACATTGCTCTACTATGTTATTAAACAAATTACCAAAATCTGCCCGCTCACTAAATACATTGAGCAGTATAATTGAACATAAATAACTTCTGGTACCAACCTAATCTGGTTAGATAACAAAACAATTCTCTTCATTCCACTTGCTAAAAGGAGAGCTCTTGAGAGTCATGAAAGGGCTCAGCACCTTCTCTTTATACTTTGGAATTAGCACTGTAAGCCTCAATTACCTAAACAAGGAACAAGATAATACATGTTTGCCCTTAATAAATATCTGATGAATTAAAAACCACTCCTTTACACTATTCTGGCAAGGAGTATGCTTTGCTTTCAGTAGCATTCAGTCCCTAATTATTTTATATATACTGAGTTAAGAAGCACCATTTAGACTCCCATGAATAATTTGGAGAATAACTTGTTGTTGTTTCTTTAAAAGCTATTGCAAAATTGCACTGAAGAACAAGATATTGTCCTTTAACTGATAATGAATGCAATTAAAATAGCAGTATTATGCTGTATTTTTTCACAGAAATAAAGATTATAGTACATGGCATGATCACTCTTTGATTTTCTGTTCTTCAGAGAAGGGATACACAAGATTGAAAGGAAGATTTTGCATGGTTTTGAGATCAAAGTAAAAAATAAAGGCTTAAATTGTGGACAATGAACTGCTATGGGCTTTCATAATCCTTTGAAATAACGTTGTAAAGATGTGGGGCCTGACTCTGGCCTCACCTATTCTGATACAGGACAAAAATACCTATTGAAATCAGCTGATTGACACTTATATGTGGATTCTGTGAGACATCATTCTTAGGAAGTCTAGAAGTCACTTTTGAACACACACACAAAATAAATACTTATTTTAACAGGTTTTGATTATTAAAAGGTAAGTCTAAATTAGCTGATATTTTAATATAATATCAGCTTATTATATTTTCTTCAATCCTGGTCCCCATGACAGTAGATACTAACTTCTACTTGTGTTCCATAATAACCAGGGATCCTTGTTTTCTGTGATTTAAAAAAAAAACCCAAATTTTCGGTGAAAAAAAAGGAACCCCAATTCTCTCTCTCTCTCCCTCTCCCTCGCTTTCTCCCTCTCTCTCTCTATAATAGTGTTTCATTTCAATCACAGAAAAATGTGGATTTGGGGTTCCTTTTATTTAACCGAAAATGGGGATTTTTTTTTTTAAATCACAGAAAACAAGGATCCCTGATAATAACTATGTAATTGTGTCAGATTATACAAACAATCTGTTAAATACTAGTTGATGTGATCTAGTGGATGGACAACTGGTTTAGGAGGCAGGATAAGTTTAACATAAACTTTGGAGCCACTCCTGCTACAGCTACATTATGGAAGGGTAGTGCCCCTATTGATTAATAGAGTCATAGATTCTAGGGTCAGAAGGGACCTCAGTGGGCCATCTAGTCTGTCCCCCTGCCCCTGGCAGGCAAGAAAAGGGTCACCAAACTTGGGGTCATGTAAACCCAGCCAGCTGCCTGTCCAGTCTCCTCTTGAAGACCCCCAAGGATGGGGTAAGCATCATCTCCCTTGGAAGCCTATTCCAGATCCTGGCAACTCTGACCATGAAGAATGTTTTTCTAATGTCCAGTCTAAACCTTTTCTCCAGGAGCTTATGGCCATTATTCCTTGTTGTTCCTGGGGGTGCCCTGGTAAACAGATCATCGCCTACTTCATGTTGCTCTCCCCTTATGAATTTGTACGCTGCCACAAGGTCCCCTCTCAGCCTTCTTTTGGGGAGGCTGAAGAACTTAAGGTCCCTTAGGCTGTCTTCGTAGGGCCTTCCCTGCAGGACTCTAATCACATGAGTGGCTCTTCTTTGGATTCTCTCCAGGTTGTCCGCATCCCGCTTGAATTGCGGCATCCAGAACTGGACACAGTACTCCAGCTGTGGCCTGAGCAGTGCTGCATAGAGAGGGAGAATTACCGCCCTAGACCTATTTGTGAAGCAGCTACAGATGCACAACAAGATACAATTGGCTCTGCCGACTACTTCATAACATTGACAACTCATGTTCATCCTGGAGTCTACAGTGACTCCAACATCTCTTTGTGCCTCAGTGGTACTGAGAAGGTCATCTCCCAGCCTATAAGTATGATGGCAGCTCTTTCTCCCTAAATGCAGCACCTTGCACTTATCCTTATTGAATTGCATCCGATTGCTCTCTGCCCACTTCCCAACCTGTCTAGGTCAGCCTGGATGTGGTTCCTCCTCTCCAGGGCGTTAACTTCACCCCATATTTTTGTGTCATCTGTGATTTTGGACAGGGTGCTTCCCACCCCTTCCTCCAGATCACTCATGAAGATGTTGAACAACATTAGTCCCAGAACTGAGCCCTGAGGGACTTCATTGCACACATCTTTCCAGGTTGACACCGACCAGTCCACCACCAGTCTCTGAGTATGACTCTTGAGCCAGTATGATACCCCGTCTACCGTGTAATCATACAAGGCAAATCTCCCCATTGAAGATACAACATCTGACAACAGGAAGGGGTTTTCTGCTGTTACAATTATATCACCTCACTGAATGATATAAACCAGTGCTGCTGCCCAACTTCTGAGTGACCAGAGGCCACACATCCCATCCACATGCTATATAGCAAAACCCTCTGTTTTTCTTTTCATATATCATATATATATGATAGATATGCATTCCCTTCCCTTCCCCAATTATTTATGGGTTTTCTTTCTCTCCCTCTCTATTCCCTATAGACAAGCATAAGTGAGCTCAGACTTACTATAAGCTTTAAGATTTTTATTTTGGTAGCAAGTTTTTGGTTTTGGATATCCACTGTTTTATATTGTATTATTATTAGGTTTGTATTGATTCCTACTGTCATATATTGTATTATTATCATTTTCGTATTGATTTTTATTGTTTCGTATGGATATTGTATGGTTTAGGCCTGTGTTTGTAAGTGAACCAAAGTCATGTCAAGTTTCCATTTTGTGTCCTCTGCCCGGGCATCCCCTGTGTTGCAACTGTATGAGTCATGTACCCCTCCTATGTAAACTGGTTCCTGGATGAATGAGAGTAATTGGGAATGATTGAAATACAATGGTAGAAGGCCTCTACTGAATGGCTGTAATGACTGGGCCATCACCTCACACTGATTCATCCAGGAACCATGGACCTCACCCAGGAACATAGACAAGAACTTGTCATTTGAAAGACAAAAGACCCTGCAGAACCAGCAACTCTACTACTGTACCCCACCATTATAGACACCTGAAACTGCACATCCCTGCATGGAGCACACATGCCAGGGGCTGATCCTTGCCTGGGCATGCCTTCTGTCACTAGGGTCATACAGGGTCTGCCCCTATAAAAAGGGACAGTGAAGACAGACCCAGTGGGATGCCCTCTCCATCTGGACCAGCACCATGCCACACCACCTATCCACCCAGAGAACCTGCTAGCAACCCCCCTCTGGACAACACCTACTGGACAAGGACCCCTTTCCATCCTGGATAGGTAGCTATCACTCCCCCCACTCCCCCCCCTTCAAGCAAGGACTTGAACTCTGCTTCTCTTCCCGACCTGGACTCCAACCCTTCCACTAAGTCTGTTTCTTCTGTTTCTCCTGCTGCCATTGGGAGTGCTTGTGTGTGTGTGTGTGTGTGTGTGTGTGTGTGTGTGTGTGAACCAATAACTTCATGGGGATGTGTAGTGTGTTGTCTGTGTAATAAAACTGTTATTTGTACCCCTAAGTTGGGTTTTGCTTTACTGTGGTTTGGCCCTGCTCCAATTTCTGCTCCTTGCCCCTCTAACTTCTGTCTCATTTCTCCCTCACCTGCTTCTGGCTCACTGCCACCTCCAACACCTGTCCTGAGCTCCTCTCTGCTTCCAAAACTCCTGTTTCTTTGCCACTGTCTTATCCCCACTGCCTTTTCCTTTTCCCCTGAGCAACCAGGTTTCTGCCTCAGTTCGTTTCCTGGCTGTCTCCTCCTTGCCGCCACTTATCTGCCTCCCCAGCAATTCAGTTGCCTGCATCAGTTTCCAGCCCCAGTCTACCTTAAATTAACCTAAGCCTCAGTTCCTCAGCCAGCTTCTCTGTAGAGCACTAGTTCTAATCCTGGTTCTGGCAACTTTCACTCTCTACTCTTCAACTCTCTCTCTTTCATCTGAACCTTCCCCTAAGTATCCCAGGTACCCCAACCACACACATACACACTGTACCATCCAAGTTAGGAACTTGCCTGTGTGTGGACTAGTGAGTGTGTGTGTGTGTATATATATATATATATAT
>NW_017729032.1:163914761-163917769 GCF_001723915.1 Gavialis gangeticus | reverse complement strand
ATATATATATATATATATATATATATGTCATTGTGTGCATGATATATGAATTAGTGATTTGTGCCTAATTTTGGGGGTGTATAGTGTATGTATTTGAATTGGTGATAGGTATGCATGTGCTTAGGCTGATTTTGATGTGTATGTGCCTGAGCTGATAGTGCGCAAGTGTATGCACCTAATTGATTTGTGTGTTTGTATATGTGCAATTGTGTCACACCCTCCTGTCTAACAGTGCAATATTGAAATCCTGAGAGTTGGCCTGATCCCACAGGGCTCCAGCTACACTGCCCAGCTTTAGCTATAATTGCACTGGCACCCCCAGGCCCTACCACACTATGTGCTCCCCAGACCCTACCACAGGCAACTACCCCCTCCCCCGGCCTCATGTTGCAACAGTACCCCCATGCCATGCAGGGTCCCCAGGTCCCCCAGAACACCCTGCCTATGGGCTTCATATGGATTGGAGGGAATTGCAGGGCTCTTGCCCTACCATTCACTTTTCTGAAGAAGAGAAACCTAAAGCAATGGTTCTCAGCCAGGGTGCCACAGAAACCCTGGGTTTCGGTGATGGCCTTTCAGGAGTTCTGTGGCACAGCACTGCCAATGCTGCAGCTGCCACTGTTGCAAAAAGATAGAACTGCCTGTATACATCATGTCAAACCAGACCAGGAAGGGCTTCATCAAGAGTGTGCTCATGCCTGCATTGCAGTTATCTGATATCTATACTTTGAATAGTGGACGTACCTTGGGTAGAGAAGAGTCCTAACAATTCCATCTGGCCATGAACTTCTGTTTCTGGGAGGGGTGTGGGAGGTAGGACAGAGAAGGGCTGCAACAAACATGGGCATGCCTGCCTGCCTAATTCAGGCAGAAGAACCACCTCCACTGCAGCCATTCTTAGTCTGACCCTTCATAAAGTACATGGGACAGTTTCACCTGGTGGCGGCAGTGGAAGCACCCCAGTTGAGAACCACTGAGCTATGATGAGGCAGCACAACAGTGCTTCTCAACTGAGGTTCTACAAATTCAAAGAAGTTATGGAGGGGTGTCTTGAATATAAAACAGGTTGAGAATCACTGACCTAAGATCAGAGATTACAACACCATAAGCCCACCATTCAGAGGGCTTGTCCCTCTGAATCATTTTTATCATATTAACATCTTCAGTCAACTATAATATGGGACCAAAGATATGCATATTAATAAATGTAGCCTGTGTTGTGTACATTTTAAATATTTTCATTACAGCCTAATTGGTTGTAAAGTGTTTAGAATTACAATCCTTGTACAAGAGGATCAATTTCAATTTAAAAAAAAAAGAGAGAAATAATGAGATGAAGCTAGTGGCAAAGACTGATTTTCATTTTGCTAATAAAACCTCATTTTCTGCCACAGAATAACTATTTTACTTTTCAGCTTGTCTTAATGCCTACTTAATAACAGATGGATGTGTTTGTACAATAAGAAATGCCTACAAAAATGAAACTTGCTATGTTTTAAACATACAAAACTGGTTTATTTCCCTTTTAATTTATACCCCCCAAATCCTTTTTTGCAACTCAGTGACAATCTGCTTTGTTATCTTTGTTAATTTGACAGCTTGTACCTTTTGTGTTGTCATAGTTTCCTTTTCCAAGTATCTGCTAGATGCAAATAGAGAAATTGCTCTATCAATTTACGCACAAAACAACATAGAAGGCTACTGTCCCTGCATATAACCCTAAGGAAAAATACCTTATTAGTATTAATTACAGTGCAAATTACTGACAATTACCAAGTACTCTAGTAAAATCAAAGTAAATTACCGTGATAAAATATAGCAATCTTCTATTTTTGTAGATAATGCTGGGTAGAACAAGGCCTGTCACAGGAAAACATATTAAAAGGACTATATAAAGAGGTAATCTTGGTGTCAGTCACCTCTTATAGAATTTCCTACAAATCATTCTGAGGCATTTTTTTCTCCTACATTCCCTGCCTGTTTATTCCCTGCTATGCTTTCCCATCATTGGGTATCCTCCTCTACTCACTAAAGTCAGTGTTGGTTGGTTTGTTTGTTGGTTGGCTGGTTAGATGGTTAGTTGTGTGAGGTCAAATGTGTATGTTAAAAAAGTGAAAATCAAACAAAATCACTGTTTCTTTTTTCCTTTTCTTTGAGGAGCTTTTTTTTATTTCTTTCCTTTACTTGGTATTTTATGGATGTTTAAAAGAGTGCCAGTAAGTTAAAGAAAGCCCTCTGTGAAGGGGTTTGCCCTGACTGCATTGGCTATCACCTCCTGCATCTATTCTGACTCTGTCCTGCCACGTCTTTATGGATTGTTGATGTTATTAGTCGGGAGGTATTAATTACCTTTGTAGGCTACTGATAATCCCTAACCCTTTTTATCAGCGGCCATGCTTTTCCACTGTCTCCTTTACCTGACACACGGATTTAGGTTAATACTCAAACCACAGTTGGTTGTAGTCAAATGATTGTCTTTATTGTCCTTTGTGTTACTGCACACTCTTAACTATCACAAGACTATATAAAAATATACATATATTATTTATTTATTTTTTAGTTTTTCAAAAATGCCTCTTTTTTATTAATATACAGATCCATCCAACTAACTTTCAGAGCCATGTCTCGAATTGTCTCAAAATTTCCACTTTTTTTTTTTTTTTGGTATTTACACTTTCTTCCTTGTTTTGTCCTCAAGCCCTCCCGGGGAACAGGCTATAACTAAAAAACAAAATCAAAGCCTTCTCTTTCCTTTTCTTACTATACTCAATTTCTTTTTTTTTTTTTTTAGAGTATCCACCCCTGCCTCCAAATAAATTAAAAATATTACTGTCTCTGTTTTACATTTGGAAGAAATAAAGTATCATTAGAGTGTTGAGGGTTTATTCAAGAAGCCTGTGGTAGAGTCCTAGCAGTTACACGTTAGCTACAAGATTGTCCCTTTACCCTGAGGATAGGTACAGATTATCCCTCACCTTTAAACAAGGGCAGGTGCAGAAAGGGGAAAA
>NW_017729032.1:163897065-163909761 GCF_001723915.1 Gavialis gangeticus | reverse complement strand
AACTAAAAAACAAAATCAAAGCCTTCTCTTTCCTTTTCTTACTATACTCAATTTCTTTTTTTTTTTTTTTAGAGTATCCACCCCTGCCTCCACTTCTTGCAGCTTCTCTGCTTCCTACACCTCAGTTTCTCTGCTGTGCAATCCTATTGTAGGTCACTCTCCTCTTCTGGAGAGCTTCTTTTCTTTGTCCAGCCCTCTCTGACACACTGGACTGACCTCCAAAATTGCCAAATCCCCACAATCTTCTCCCCATTCTCTACTCTTCAGGAGACA
This sequence comes from Gavialis gangeticus, assembly GCF_001723915.1. Classification (NCBI taxonomy): domain Eukaryota; kingdom Metazoa; phylum Chordata; order Crocodylia; family Gavialidae; genus Gavialis; species Gavialis gangeticus. The sequence continues at coordinate 163,909,488 of NW_017729032.1, read as the reverse complement.
CCGCCCGTTCTCGCCTCCTTTTCCCTGCCATGCGGCTCCACACTGGCTCTTTTATACACAGGGAGCAGCTGCTTCTGAATTGCCGCTCTCCCAATTTGATTATCTTCTCTGCTCCGGTGTCATCCCATGCCAGTACCTTTTCACACATCCTCCCCCTTAAGATGCCATTAGGCGCCTTTAAATTTTTGGATATATGAGGTTCGCATTACTGGGTTCGCAGTCACCATCAAGTGTCTCAGATGTGATTGGAGAGCATGGTTCTTGATGACATCGGGAAAGGAAGTCAGCCATGACATTAGCTCATCCAGGCCTAAATTCGATATCAAAATGAAAGGGTTGTAAGGTGAGTGCGCACTGAGTGACCTGAGCATTATCTGTGTGGTTTTTAACCATTTCAGAGGTGCATGATCAATGACTAATATAAACTTTCTTCCTATGAGGTAGTAATGAAAATATTCCACCCCCCACTTAATTGCGAGACATTCCCTCTCAATTGGGGCGTACCTTTGTTCTTGCGGTTGGAGTTTCCTGCTAGCATAGGTGATAGGGCATTCTACTCCATCTGTCTCTTGTGTTTTATAGTTTCATAGTTGGTAGGGTCAGAAGGGACCTGAGCAGATCATCAAGTCTGACCCCCTGCCATGGCAGGAATAAGTACTGGGGTCAAATGACCCCAGCAAGGTGTTCATCTAGCCATCTCTTAAAGACCCCCAGGGTAGGAGCCAGCACCACTTTGCTTGGAAGTTGGTTCCAGATCCTAGCCACCCTGACTAGATGATCTACTTTGGACTAGATGATCTACTCAGGTCCCTTCCGACCCTAGAAACTATAAAACTATGACAGTGAGGTAGCACTGCCTGATGTCTAGTCTGAATCTACCCTCTGCCAGCTTGTGACTGTTATTTCTAAGCACTCCTTGTAGTGCTCAGGGGAACAGGGACTCCCCAGTGCTGCTCATCCCCTCTGACTAGTTTGTAACAGGCCACTAGATCCCCCCTCAGCCTTCTCTTGTGGAGGCTGAACAGGTTCAGGTCCCTTAGCTTCTCCTCGTAGGGCCTGCCCTGCTGCCCTCTGATCATGCGAGTGGCCCTCCACTGGACCCTCTTGAGGTTGTTCACATCCCTCTTGAAGTGCAGCACCCAGAACTGGATGCAGTAGTCCAACTGCAGCCTGACCAGTGTTGCATAGAGGGGGAAGATCACCTCCTTGGACCTGCTTGAGATGCATCTGTGGATGCATGACAAGGTGCGGTTGGCCTTCCTGACTGCGCCCCCACATTGGCGGCCCATGGTCATCCTGACATCGATATTGATTCCAAGATCCTTTTCTGCCTCTGCACTGATGAGAAGGAAGTTTCCCAGCCTGTAGGTATGCTGCTGGTTCTTCCTCCCCACACAGCCCCCACAGCTTGATTGGAGGTATCGTTCTGTAGGATAAAAGGATGCCTGAAGTCAGAAGTGTGCAGAACCACGTTATTACATAAGGACTGTGGGGTTTTGTGAAAAGCTTTCAGACATTCCTTGTCCCACTTTAAGGGCCCATTGCCCCGTCCCTGCAATAGGTCGGTTAACGGGGTTGTTACCTCCGGCAAAATATGGGATAAATTGATGATAAAAACTGGCCATTGCCAGAAAGGCCCACATTTGTTTCCATTTTTGGGGTGGTGAGCAATCTCGGATAGCCTCTATCTTGTCCGTTAAAGGGCGAATACAACCCTTGCCTACCATGAAATCAAGATATTTCATTTGAGCTTTCCCTAAGGCAAACTTTTCTGGGTTTGCTGTAAGGCTGGTTGACTGTAGTTCTTGTAGTACTGCTCTCAGGGCATCTAAATGCTCTTCCCATTCATTGGTATAGATAATTATATCATCTATATAGGCTGTGGCATAGCATTGGTGTGGGGCTAAGACCCAGTCGATTAGCCTTTGAAATGTTTCTGCAGCTCCATGGAGTCCAAATGGCATACATTTGAATTCATATAACCCCCAAGGGGTGCCGAAAGCTGTTTTTGCTTGGTCTTCCTTCCTTACGTGGATTTGCCAGTAAACTTTGGTCACATCTAATGTGGATGTGGACTTTGCCCTTCCAACCCTCTTTAACAACTCGCTTATTTGAGGCATGGGAAAAGCATTGAACTTCAAAGTCATGTTCAATTTCCTGAAATCTATGCATAATCGCAGCGTACTCTCTTGTTTGGGCACCACTACCAGTGGGTTCTGCCAAGGGCTGAGAGGCTCTGTTATTATTCCTTGGGCCAACATTTTATCTATCTCCATCTTGATTAGTTCATATTGATGATAGAGGATCTTTCTCCACTTCTCTCTCACCACTCGTCCCTCTGGGGTGATAATACTGTGACTTATACCCCAGGCACAGCCTGGACTCTCATTAAACACATCACTGAACTCATTTACTAGGAGTTTTAATTGCTTCTTTTGAGTTCCTTTAAGTTGGGCCCCCCAGTTTACTTCTTTGTTAGGGTTCTGTACCTTCATTGACTCTGCTCTACCACCAGGCTTTTCTCCCAGGGGGGTTGCCAATAGGCCCTCCAGTTCATTCCACAGCTTCAGTAAGTTAACGTGAAAGATTTTTCTTTCTTGAGTCTCAGATGGAGTATCTCATAATCAACTGGACCCACTCACCTAAGTATGTCAAAAGGCCCCTGCCAACATGTTAAGAACTTACTTGTGGCACTAAGGAGCATAACTAACACCTTTTGTCTTTCGCATAATTCTCCTTCCAGCATCTCTTAGTTGTAACTAGCCTTTTGCTTTTCTTTTACTTGCCTAAGTTGGTTGCAAGCTGCTTCTCCCACTCATAACTGTCTTCTCAATTCCCAGACATATTCGGTTGGATGGACCCCTTGGGGTCCTCCTTTCTCCCAACCCTTTCATACTACATCTAACAAACTTCGTGGTTGATGCCCATAAACTAATTCAAATAGAGAGAATCCTAAGGAGGACTGGGGGGGCCTCCCTTACCACAACAACAATGGAGGTATTAATAAGTACCATTTCTTGGGCTCCTCTTGGGCACACCTTCTCAACATACCTTTCAGCATCCCATTGAACATTTCTACCAACCCATTAGTTTGAGGGTGATACACAGCTGTCCATAAGTGTCTTATTTTTAATACTTGATATAAGCTGCACATCACATGGGACGTGAAATTCATCCTTTGATCTGTAATGATCTCTCTGGGTATGCCAACCCTTGATATCCATTTGAGAAGTTCCTCTGTTACTCAAGGCCCCATGACCATGCATAAAGGTATCACTTCTGGGCATCTAGTAATGTAGTTGATCAGGACTAATATAAGTTGGTGTCCCACCAAACTTTGCAGTAAAGGCCCAATAATATCTAAGGCTATCTGGGAGAAGGGCTCATCCACTATGGGCATAGTTTGCAAGGGTGCCTGAGGAGGTTTTTGTAAACTGCCCTGCTGGCAGTTTGGGCAAGCCTGACAGAGATCTTTCACTTGTTCGTATAAGTGGGGCCAGAAACACCATTTTGGTGAGTCTAGCTTCTGTCTTAGATTTTCCCATATGTCCTCCCAGGGGATTAGTATGGGCCAACTGCAAGAGTAGGCCTCGGTAGGCTTGGGGTATCAACAGTTGCGGGACCTCCGGCCCATCTAGTTTCCCCCTTTTTATCCAGTGCAACAGGCCCCTCCTTAGTTCGTATCTAGCGTTGGCTCTACACTGTTCAGGACATATTCCCTGTTCATCTCGCTTGGCCAGTTCTGACTGGACGATGGACTGGAACAGATCTTTCCTCTCTTGAGCTTCTCTAAAATGGACGGTAGTCAATAAACTCTCTATATCAAATCTGCCTGCATCTGGTGGGATTTCCTGTTCTCCTATTAGATCCTCCTGGGCTCTTATAAGGTCTAATACTTGGTAAATTTCAGTCCAATCTTGGCTTGGTATCATCAGGTAAGGGAGATCTTTGCCTAGACCCACGGGCATCTCTCTTATGTTGCCAAGTACTTCCACTGGATATTACCTTTGTGGATACGTCAGAGGTTGTCCATGCATACAGGCCATTCATACTTCTTTGGCCTTTGGGCCCCACCCCTGAGGAGCCACATCTGCTCTCATCAGAGTTTGGGCACACCCAGTATCTATGAGGGATTGTATGTTTTTTTCCTCCCACCCTGACCCACACTGTGGGTTTCTCTTTCGGGTCTTCGCAGGCAACCTTCCCGATGCTGCAGTCCATCACTTCTACTGTCTCACTATCCCTGGGTTTATTCCAGGGTATCCTGTTGTCAAAGGCCACCCCTCTCATCCATGATGTCTGCCAAGGAAAGCTGATACACTCTCGAGCCATATGTCCCATTCAATTGCACTGGAAACACACAATTGTTGATCATTGTCCTTTCCATGCTTCTTTCAGTTCCATTTCTTAAGTTCTTGGATCTGAGACTCCCTTTGGGCCATGCTCTCTGTATCTTTCTCTCTGTGCACTGTCAAAATCATCTGCTAGCCACAGAGCTTCAGCTGAAGATTTTGGGTGATGGCACCACACCCACCTCTGAGTACTCCCATCTAGATCTAATAGGAACTGTTCTAATAAAATCTTTATTTTTATCTTTATGATTGCATAATTCTACTTTGGACACCTCTTGTGGTTTCAGCCATCTTTCCAACAGGTCTGCCAAATGTTGAAGCAGGATCCTTGGAAATTTATCTTCGCTCTTCTTTCACATCTGGAATGCTTGCGATACCTTTCTGGATTGATGTCCAACCAGTACATAATTTCTTTTTTCACCTTGTCATAATCTAGGGCTTCTCCCCATGGCATAGCTCAGTATGATTCCTGGGCTTTTCCTATCAGGAGCACCCCCAGTTGCCCCGCCCATCAACTCCGGTTTAAGCCTTAGGACAATGCGGCTGTCTCAAAACTCTCCAAGAATGCTTCTGGGTCGTCTTGTGGCATCATTTTGGGGACTTTTAATTCGACTTGATTTGTCTGAGCCCATGCTTGTTGTTGGAACCACTTTTCCTTGAGGGCAATCTGATGAGCCACTTGTTGTTATTTTTATTGGAGCAGCTGGCCTACCAAATGCAAGTTTTGTTGAAGTGGTACTTGGCCGCCCATAGTGCCTGGTTGCATCTCCATGTTGTCTGCCTTGCTCTGGCCATCATTCAATTTCTGGCCAATGCACCACTGTGAAGGGGGTTTGCCCTGACTGCCTTGGTTATCACCTCATGCATCTATTCCAACTTTCTTCTGCCACGTCTTGATGGATTGCTGATGTTATTAGTTGGGAGGTGTTAATTACAGCAGTAGGCTACCAACAATCCCTAACCCTTTTTATCAGTGGCCACAACTTTCCTCTGTCTCCTTTACCTGATGCACAGATTTAGGTTAATACTCAAACCACAGTCGGCTGTAGACAAATGATTCTCTTTATTGTCCTTTGTGTTACTTCACACTCTTAACTATTATAAGACTATATATATACACATATATATACATATACATATACATACATACATACATACATATATATATATATATGTATGAATTTATTTATTTATTTTAGTTTTTCAAAAACACCTTCAGGGTATCATTTTCTTTATTGATATACGGATCAGTCCAACTAACTTTTGGAGACATGTCTCAAATTGTCTCGAAATTTCCACTTTTATTTTTTTGCTAAGTATTTACATGTTCTTCCTTGTTTTATCCTCAAGCCCTCCCAGGGAACAGCTTATAACTAAAAACCAAAATCAAAACCAAGGCATTCTCATGTTTTTGTTGCCTTTCCATTCTCACTTTCTCTTTTTTTTTCTTTTAGAGCATCTGCGTCTCGCAGCTTCTCTGCTTCTCGCACCTCTGTTTCTTTTCTTTGCAATCCTATTGCAGGTCACTCTCCTCTTCTGGAGACACTCAGCTCCTTTTTTCATCCAGCCCTCTCTGACATACTGGACCAACCTCTGAAATCCCTGTCCCTGTTCTCCACCCTGGAGAAGACACCGCCCATTCTCACCTCCTCCTCCCTGTCACATGGCTTTGCCCTGTGGCTCTTTTATACTCAGGGAGCAGCTGCTTCTGAATTGCTGCTCTCCCAGTTTGATTGTATTCTCCACTCCAGGGTCACCCTGTGCCAGTACCTCTTCACACTCTCTATCCCCAGAATAGACAAAGGGAGGACTGGGTGCTGGAATAAAGATTGATCACACCTTTCTCTTCTAAAGAGAATCATTTTATTGGAAAGCTAAATATAATATTAACTAGCAGTCAGATCAAGAAATGTGAATGCAAAAACATTCTCACATCTGAGAGGATGGATATAGGACAGACCCCAGGAACTCTGAGCTCTTGTTAGTTAGGGTTACCATATGCCTGGGTTTTCCAGATGTTTTCTCTTTTTGGGTCCTCCCATCTCCATCTGGGAAGTTAAAGATCAACAAATGTCTGGGATTTGAGATTTTGCTCTGTTCAGCATCAAAGCTTCCCCAACACTGGGCTGCAGCAGGGCAGAGGAAGCTTCTGTTCCTTCAGCAGTGGAAGGGAGCAGAGGAGGTGCATCAGGGAGCTGTGTGGTCAGGATGCACTTGTGTCTGTGCTTCCAGGGGCAGGGCATCTGGGAGATGCTTGTAGGGCTGGGGTGAGCAGAGGGATGCAGATTGGGAGTGAGGGGCACCAGAGGGTGGGGGGACAGTAGACTGTGTAGGTCAGGAGCTCAGAGGTAGTGCCAGGGTGGTCAGGAATAAGGGGCATCAGCAAGTATGGGCAGTGGGGCTGTGAGTTGGGAATGAGGGGCACCAGCATGGTCTGAGGACTGTGGGTCAGGAGTGAGGGTCAGCTGCAGGGCTGTGGGGGGCTTTTGTTTGGGAGTGAGCGGGAGGCATGGGCATATCACTGTCACCCCACAATCATACGTCTCCCCAACAGGTGTCCTTTTTTCATAACTGGAAATACAGTAACCCTATTGTTAGCTGTTCAGTTTCCTTAACAATTCAAGTTTGTTATTCCTCAGTCTCCCCAGATAGCCACAGATATACCATCACTAATGGTATGCATTTATTGACACTTTTATTGGATGTATTCAAATTTCTATGTTGCACTGAAACTTTTGGAACTGGATTGAACCAGTTCTCTTATGGACTTGGAAGGTGTCAGTTAGGTGGGATTTATTTTCCTGTGAAAGTTACAGTTCTGGAAGGAAGGATTTCTTATCTCCTTCCTACACCAGGCTGGAATGGTAAGTGCCACCAGTTTGTTTCCTTGCTACTTTACTTATGTTTTTCACTGATAAAGCTGCTTTGTTTTTACAAGCTAGGAAACCTAACACCTATTAGACTTAACATCTAAAATCTCTTTAAACTATATCTAATATATTTAGTCACATCAATTATTCCTATTAACATATATAAACTATGATATATTATAGTAGGATTATCTAATTTAAGGCCTTGTGTTCTGTTCAATATGTTCTAGATGAGCTAGACGTACAAATTGTGTCCTTTCTTTTGCTGACCAAGCTAACTGTCTGCAAAGTTTCACTTTGTGGTCATTCAGGGTACTTGCAAGCATTACATTTAGATTGATAGGTCAATGTAAATGGCCGGGTGTGCAGGCACTTGACAGTCTTAGATAACCCTAAAAATGGTGTGCCCAATCTAGGTGAACCAACTTTAGATGGACCCATGTTAACCTTATCTAAAATGGGTTAACCTGGCCTAAAAAATGCCTGTACATATTCACAGCCAGCTGCAGAATGGGAAAGACTTAGCTACTCACCCCAAACCCAGGGATGTACTATTTCTACCCCCCCCCCAAACCTTGATCTGGCTATTTTTAGCCCCCTGACTACCCCCCTAGACTGGACAGACCCTCTTCTGGTGACCTGTCAACTCTTCTGGACCCACCAACATTACCCCAGACCCAGCAACCCCCTCCCATTGACTATTAGCACATGCATCTCCCCACTTCTGAGTTATTTACTTTGATCTGTCTGTTCTACTCCCAGCGAATAAGAAATTTCTGCATGCGCTGCTCCCAGTTTAGGCTTATGCAACTTAAAGTAAGGCACCTTTACCTAAACTGGATTTCATTACTGCTTGTTTGCACCCTTATAAATAGGCTTTAAGGGCCTTCTGCTTGAGCCACAATTTGGCAGCTTAACCCAGAACTCTGTTATTTAGTTAGGCACTTATAGCACCATCTTATAGTTCCATTCTTTATGAAATGGAGGATATATACAACATGAAAGCATTTATGACAAGGCCTCTAATGTGTTCCTTACAGGAAAGAATGCTGAGGATGTAGAAAAAAGATACGGAGAGAAATAAATGTATACGTTGTAGGCATTTAGAAGAGTATGAAATGAGGGAAAATAGAACTAAGAATCAAGAGGACTCGGGTAGCAGGCATGCTGAGATGGAAGTTGTGGGCACCAATAAATGTCAGTAGAACAAACAACAAGAACCCATTAATTGCAGTGGATAAAAAGGAGATCAGGAATGTGAGCTCTGATGTTAGGAAAAGGGGTCGCAACCTGACAAGTAGTCTTCCTTGATGTTGGGTCTGCTGGAACATCCAGGAATTTTTAATCTTGGCCTCTATGGTCATGATGGTCCAAACATGGCTGGGGTAGTATATTATGAAAGGGAAAATTCTACTAGAACCTACTGTTGGTAATTAGGTTTCCCTGATTTTATTGAAATTGGTGTAGGGTAAGGAACCCATCCAATCCCTCTGCTGCTTACCAATCTTAGTGACCATTTACTCACTACTTTCTGATTCTTCTCACTTGCATTATCCTCTTTACCATTCACCTATGAGGAGGCAGTGTTTCCTTTTATGAGGGCTTTTCTTGAGGACTTGGTGAGATTCCCTGTCTTCCTAATGCCTTTGCCTTGGTGTGACATGCAGTCTGTTCCTTGAAGGATTCTGCTGTTGTCATCGTCACTACTGTAGCATGTAGATTTGATTCTTTTCCTGCTCTTCTCATTGTGCCTGCCACTTTGTTCCTTCTTGTGAGCGGAAGAACACCAACAGGATGTGGGGGAGAGAGGCAAGCAGTATTGCAGTCAGCCAAGGACCAGGAGCTGCTCCTACCAGACCCTAATATGGTGGAAACAGCTTAGTCAGCTCCCACAGGTGGTTCAATCTCTCTCCCCACACCTCCAAGTGTGGCACCCATAGGCACAAGATTTGTAGATAGCACAGTTAAGCTCTGGGCTCCACAGTGAAAACTGTGAATGGCCCTTTACTGAAAGGCCAAATTACTATGAAAACCTCTCAACAAACTAACATTCGTTTATACTTTATCCTTATAACAACAACAAAGAATAGTATAAGGGAAAATGTTTCTTCAAAGAGAGCTGAAATACTTCGAGGATCTATCCCAAGGACTAACGATGTGGTGAATATTTCCTTCCCATTTCTGGTATCCATATTCATTATACCATTAACAAACCATCTTCTCAATTTAAACTCATCTTCCTGTCCCTAAGATTAATTTCACTTCTCACAGCTCTCTAGAGACTTTATTATTTTACTGTTTTTGCTTAAAAATACTTAGGTGTACTTCCCCCCCAACACACACACGTTTATAATTTAGCATTTATTAAGGAGAAGCAAAGTACATTTTAATGTTGTTAAGGATTAATGATGTTAATATACAAGCAAACTGAATCCCAGGACAAACTGACATAATTACTCAGAAAAGCTCAAATGGAGAAACAAAGCAAAAGTTTTATCATGAGTGCCTTGCACATTAAATTAAGTACCACAGATCATAGGTATAACCAAGAGCCATCAGTGCATGTTACAGGAGACAGCTTAATACATAAAGTAATATAATTTGTGTATCAAAAATCAATCCATTCTAAGTTTGCATATTTTTTCTTCTGTATCTTAGCTTTCACTTTTGTATTTCCAAATGGCTAATAGGACAGAGGAGGAAGTTAACCCATAGAATAATAGAATCATAGAAAATTAGGGTTGGAATCAGGATATCATCGACACCTTGCTCAAAGCAAGATGACCCCCAACTAGATCATTCCAGCTAGGGCTTTGTTGAGGAGCTGAATCTAAAAAAAACTCTGAGGCTGGAGACGCTACCACTGCTCTGGGTAGCCTGTTCAGGTGCTCTACTGCCCTCCTGGTGAGAAAGTGTCTCTTAATATCCAACGTAAACTTTCCTTGCTAAAACTTGAGACCATTGATCTTTGTCCTGTCATCTGCCACCACTTAGAACAGTCTAGCTTTAGCTTGTAACCACCCTTCAGTTAGTTGAAGGATGTTCACAACCCCACCTCAATCTTCTCCTTTCAAGACTACATAAGACCACTTCCCTCAGCCTCTCCTCAGAAGTCAAGTTCCTCAGACTTATAGCCATTTCCCTTGCTCTCCACTGGACTCTCTCCAATTTGTCCACATCTTTTCTATAGTGTGGGGCCCAAAACTGGACACAATACTCCAGATGTGGCCTCAACAGTGCTGAATAGAGAGGAATAATCACTTGCCTTGATCTGCTCTACTAATGCAGGCTAGTATGCTGTTAACCTTCTTTGCAACAAGGGCACACTGTTAGCTCATATTCGTCTTTTTTTCCACTTTAATCACAAGGTCCTTTTCTACAGAGCTGCTGCTTAGCTAGTCAGCCCCAACCTGTACCTTTGTATGGGACTGTTCCATCCTAAGTGCAGGACTTTCATAGATTCATAGATTGTGGAGTTGGAAGGGACCACGAAGGATCATCATGTCCAACCCCCTACCCCAGGCAGAAAAGAGCACTAAAGTCATATGACCCCAGCCAGGTGTCTGTCTAGCCTCCTCTTGAAGACCTCCAAGTTAGGTGAGAGTGCCACCACTCTTGGCAGCCTATTCCAGATTCTGGCCACCCTTACTATGAAAAATTTCTTCCTAATGTCTAACCTGAATCTACTCTCCACTAGTTTGTACCCTAGTTATTCCTAGTTACTCCTGGGGTGCCCTGGTAATAACACATCTCCAATTCTCTGTTGTCCTCCCTTGATAAACATATAGGCAGCTACAAGGTCACCCCTCACTAATCTTGTGTAAAGGCTGAAGAGATCCAGATCCTTCAAACTCCCCTCACAGGGTCTTGCATGTAGGCCACTAATCATACCAGTGGCCCTCCTTTGAACCCTCTCTAGATTCTCTGCATCCCTCTTGAAGTGCGACACCCAAAACTGGACACAGTACTTCAACTGCGGCCTGACCAATGCCACATAGAGGGGGAGCATCACCTCCCTCAATCTGTTGGTCATGCATATGCTAATGCACAACAAGCTGTGACTGCCTTTTTTGATGGCTTTGTTACACTGCTGGCTCATGTTCATCTTGGAGTCAACTATGACTCCAAGATCCCTTTTAGCCATTGTGCTGCTGTGGAGGTCATCGCCCAATGTATAGGTGCACTGGGGGTTCCTTCTCCTACCTTGCATTTGTCTTTGTTAAATTACATCCTGTTGGGTTCTGCCCATTGATCAAGCCTATCCAGATCAGCCTGTATCTGCTCCCTGCACTCCAGTATGTTAACTTTGCCCCATAACTTGGTGGGATCTGCAAACTTGGACAAGGTGCTCTCCACACCCTCGTCCAAATGACTGATGAAGATATTAAATAGCACCAGTCCAAGGATCACACCCTGTGAGACACCACTGCCCACCTTCTTCCAGGCCAAAAATGACCCATCCACCACCACTCTCTGGGTGTGGTCCCTAAGCCAGTTGGCCACCCACCTGACTGTAAAAGCATCCACTCCAAATCTTGCTAGCTTCCTTATGAGAATAGGTTGTGAAACTGTGTTGAAGGCCTTCTTAAAGTCCAGGTATATGACATCTGCCTCACCTCCTACATCTAGATTGTCTGTGACCTGGTCATAAAAGGTTATAAGATTTGTCAGGCAGGATCTACCTGTGATGAATCCATGCTGGTTTCCCTTCAGCATAATTTCCCCTGCTGGACCTTCACAAATGCACTCTTTAATGATTTTTTCCAGTGTTTTCCTGAGAATAGAGGTAAGACTGACTGGCCTAAAGTTACCCGGCTCATCGCTCCTCCCCTTCTTAAAAATGGGCACTATGTTGGCCCTTTTCCAGTCCTTGGGTACCTGGCCAGAGAACCATGAGTGCTCAAACTGCCATGCCAATGGCTCAGCTGTGACACTGGCCAATTCCTTCAGCACCCATGAATAGAGGTCATCCAGGCCTCCTGACTTGTACTCATCCAGCCCCCCAAAGTGCTCCTTCACTAAGTTAGCACTAACTGTTTGTGGTCTAGTACCTCCCAAATATCTATCTATGTTCAAGTTGGGCGAATTGTCTTGGCCAGTAATTAGGAATACTGAAGCAAAGAACTCATTGAAGAGCTCTGCTTTTTTTCCCTTTGTCTGTCACCAATTGTCCTAATTTGTCCTGCAGGGCACTTGTCCTT
>NW_017729032.1:163894827-163897054 GCF_001723915.1 Gavialis gangeticus | reverse complement strand
TTCACAAATGCACTCTTTAATGATTTTTTCCAGTGTTTTCCTGAGAATAGAGGTAAGACTGACTGGCCTAAAGTTACCCGGCTCATCGCTCCTCCCCTTCTTAAAAATGGGCACTATGTTGGCCCTTTTCCAGTCCTTGGGTACCTGGCCAGAGAACCATGAGTGCTCAAACTGCCATGCCAATGGCTCAGCTGTGACACTGGCCAATTCCTTCAGCACCCATGAATAGAGGTCATCCAGGCCTCCTGACTTGTACTCATCCAGCCCCCCAAAGTGCTCCTTCACTAAGTTAGCACTAACTGTTTGTGGTCTAGTACCTCCCAAATATCTATCTATGTTCAAGTTGGGCGAATTGTCTTGGCCAGTAATTAGGAATACTGAAGCAAAGAACTCATTGAAGAGCTCTGCTTTTTTTCCCTTTGTCTGTCACCAATTGTCCTAATTTGTCCTGCAGGGCACTTGTCCTTATTGAATTTCATGCAATTTTTTTGGTTCAATCTTCAAATTTGTCTCTCTGAACACTAGCTCTACCCTCCAGCATATCTTCTATGCCCCCCAGCTTGGTGTCATCTGCAAACTTTCTAAGTGTGCACTCCACCCCATCTTACAGATTGTTGATAAAGATATTGAACAAAACAGGCCCCAGGACCAAACCCTGGGGCATGCTACTTCAGAGTAACTAGCTCAGAGCACAAGGCCAAATACACAGCCCACTAAACAAACACTGAGCAAGCCAAACACACAGACAGCCCTGGTTCACTTACCTTCCCAGAGCAGAATCTGGTGCCTAGTGCCTGGCTACTCTTCCTTTCCCCCTTTCTCCTCATATATTAACATATTTTACCTCAGTTAAGGGTGCAAAAACAAATAAAGGCTAGATAGAAGATAAAGTCATTGCTTACCAGTTCTTTTAAATAAATGAAGATAGGCCTTGTCTTTCTACTGACTTTTCTGTCACTTTCTCTGATTAGTCAGTAATGAGCAGATTCTCATTTCATTTAAATGAATGCCCAAGTTCCCAATGGTTAAAAAAGGAGAAGGATAGAATGTTGCATAGTTGAATTTTCATAAGGTTTTCTCCTTAATCATAAAGCTTTTTATGAAAATTCCCTTTTTAATGAAAATTATCATGTAAATTAAACTAAATAAAAATATGTGTTTAAATGGACATTTTACTTAAAAAAAATAAAATCTCATGGGCATTCTCATGAAGGAGATGACCAGGTACAATTTAGAGATTCATTAAACTGAAGTCAGTTGGAGCTTCTTACCAATTTAACTGGCTATTGAAATACATTATTATTGTTTAATTACCTAAAATATAATGATCTTTATAATGGGTTCTAATATTTCCATGAAGGAAAATTTGAGAGGAAACACACAGGCAATATTTTCTTTGGGTTTATTTCTATCATATCTCTTTCCTCAATAGTTGACTAAAGAGTTGGTTTATTTTAATATTAAAATTGTAATAAACTTACATATAAAATAAAATGAATGAAACAATGATTCCAGTTGGCATTTAGTTATAATATTTCATATTCTTTCTAATTAACTCCAGTAACCTTAAATTTAAGTGAAATCATGTACATGAGCAAAAAGGTGCCTGGTAGAGGTGTTTGGGTCAATGGTAAAATGCATTTCAACTGCATACAAGGGAAGTTAATTGATGTTCTGCCCTGTGGTTTCCCATAAGTGTAACCAAATTCTTTAAAGGTCACTTATACAAAGGCTCAATTTACAATAATTTCAACCTAGAAATATGTGTGAAATTCAATGAAACACACTGTACTTATCTCAAAATACACTATTTTTTTTTTGGCCTTCTACATTTTAATAAGCCTATTTGAATACAAACTCCAGTATGAATCTCCAGACTTCAGTATGTCAACAGCATGACGATGAGGGAATACAAATATAAAGTGGGGCAACTCCTTATAGTATTAGGTAGTTTTTAGGCATGTATATTGCATGTTTTATTGTTTACATTTTACATAAGAATTACTACCTTTATGACTCCAACAAATAATAGTTACTAGTAGAAAAGATATATCCAGATCCAAAATGTGTATTAAGTATTTTATGTTTCTTCTTAACCTTATGTAATCCTGATATATTCTTTGATTATATCATCACATGCTATTTCTCAAAAGCAATATTTTTTTTACAATCTTAAAATATTTTGTTCACAAAATATTCACGTCTGATAAAAGTCCAAATCATTCTG
>NW_017729032.1:163879673-163894816 GCF_001723915.1 Gavialis gangeticus | reverse complement strand
TGTGCAAATGTAACAGAAGCATTAACGTTAAATTAAGTTGTTTAACTTAAAATTAACCTAAACTTTACTTAGAGTTAAGGATAGAAAAAGCATGGGCAAAACTAACAATAGTATCATGGATACAAGTATAGCAAAACCACTCCATCTTTAACCCTGCTTCACTTAGGCTAGGTACAAGCATTCAAAACACCCAAGCCTGAATTGATTCAATCTTTGCAGGTTAGTCTAATCTGCAGAAATTGATCTGGTTTGCAAGTAAATAGACATACCCTTTTCATTCCAGAAATGCAGGCAAATGTCTATAATGAATGAGGGCAGAAGCCCAGGGAGGCTAGAGCAGCCCTTTCCTTCCACAGGTAAGCTGAGCTAAGGTGGAGTGGGACACATGGCCAGGCCCCAGTGGGCTAAAGTGAGACAGAGGAGCGGTTTAAACCTTGACCTTGGCCTTCAGGGTCCAAAGAGTGGGACAAGAGGTAGTGTGGTCAGCCTTCTGTGGCTGGGGGGGTGGAGGGAGGGAGGACAGGGAAAGCTCTGCCCACCCCAGCAGCTCCCTGACAGCTGGGAGCAATCCTGGTGCACAGCGCTGCCCAGCCCCAGCAGGGTATTCTTCTCTGTCCACCCTCTCCCCCACTGCTGTGGGGTGGGAAGGTGCTCTCTGTTCAGTGCTGGGGGGGCTCTTCCCCCTCCTTCTCCTAAACCTCCCCCTGCCACCACAGGGTAGGGAGGAGGGCTCTGTTCAGTGCTGGGGTGGGGCTTTTCCCCCTCCATCTAACCTCCCTCACCACTGTACTGTGAAAAGAGGGGCTCTGCAAGGCTGCCCAACCCCAGAGGGGGACTCTTCCCTCTCAGGGAAGGGAGGTGGAGGTCTGTGCAGTCCTGCCCAGCCCAGCTGGGGCATGGGGAGCAGCTGTAACTGAGCCATACCTGCTGGGGGTAGTCCCACCCCTACGGCCCAACAGCCTCACTCAACCAGAGTCAAGGCAGCTGCAAGGTGGTGCTGGGCCATGTTGGGCCACAGGGGTGGGGGTGGGGGTGGGGTTGGGTAACCCCAGGCAGGTGCATCTTAGTGATAGAGATGTTGGCCAGTGGGTTAGCCAGGCTGGCTCAGAGACACTGGTGGGCCTGGAACCCAGCAGCCACCCATCACAGGGGATTGCTGCAAACCCACCAACTCCTGCAGTGCCTCCAAGCCAGCTTGGCTAGCCTGCTGCCTGGCCAGCCACTTGCCATATTTGCCAGGCCAGGCCAGGCTATTGACCTGTCACTGAGCTGAACACCCTGGGAATGGCCCAGCCCCTGCAGCCCAGCCCAGCCTGGCCCCACTGTGTGGCTGCCTCAGCTGGGGCTGAGAATGGCCAGGCAAGGCTGTGGGGGAAGGGCCACCCCCAGCAACTGTTATAGCCACTCCCATGCCCTGGATGGGCTGGATAGCACCACATAGATCCCCTCCCCACCCTGTGGCAGTGTGGGAGGAGCAGGCACAAGAGTCCCCCTCCAGAGCTAAGTAGTCTTGCAAACAACCCCCATCCCCATTCCATGGCAGCAGGGGGCAGGGGAGGGGGAGAAGAAGGAGTCCCCCTGAAGCTCCACACAGACCACCCTCCCTACCCTAGGGGGAGGAGAAGGAGGAGGGAGAAGAGTCTCCCCCAGCACAGAACAGAGACCCCACCCCATAGGATAACCATTCCAGCATGACCCTGTTGAGGTGAAGAGCGTAGAGGAAAAGATTATTTCCTCCCTCCATGCCTTCTGCCCTGTACCTGCCAGCCCCAGGAGCCACCACAGCCCCTGCCCTCTGCTCCCTAGCAGACAGCCAGACCCCAGCTATGGTGGGGGAGGAGGAGAAGAAGGAAAAAGAGAGAAGATTTAACCCCCTCTCTGTTTTCATTGCCTTAAGGGGGGTGTCTCACCACATCCTATCCCTGTTTCGGCTACAGAGCAGATGGGTGGGCCTGTCTTGCTCTGGAGCAGAGAGCATAGCCCAGTTCAGAGAGTATACTGGGATGCTGGAAGACTCTGGTTTAACTTAAACCAGGAAGGGTTCTGGGACAGACATCATATAAACTGGTTTAAGCTCAATCAGTTAAGTCTGATACAACATTCAACCAGGTTTATCTCAAACTGGTTTCAGCCATTTTGAAAGTGGTTTATGTGCACTGAATGTCTGTTCTGTTACAGGTTTAAACTAGTTTCTGAATACTTAAACCAGTTTATGTGTAATATGATGTGCTGCTTCATGGTGTTTGACACCATCCGTTGTTCCATGACATCTATGTGGAACACATCACGGGCCACTGCCAGTACTCCGACCCCACCAGATGAGCCACCGTAGGACCGGACCCAGAGGGGACCACCTGAACTGTCCCCCCCCCCGCGCGCCAGACGGACCTTCACTCTGAGAAGATTCTTCGACCATGGATGAGCCTGCTCCACCCAAAGAGAACCCCCGCGATAAGACTCTATATGGACTGAGGCACTTCCTCCAAACCACTTCCTCCACCATTGCGGACCATTGTAACGGGTTTATGTGTATCTATCTCCTTTCTCTCTCAGTGTTGCAAACCCCCTCCCTCTCCTTCTCCCTTCCCCTCACCCCTCACCCCTGGGCTCAGTTGGCTAACATTGTATCTCCTGTAACCTAGTTGTGTTCCCCTTCTCACCCCCATCCCTCTATTGTCAGTTCCTCGCTCGGGCACTCTGTATTTCCCTATCAGCTTTGTTATCTTTTTTTCTGGATTCCCAATCCTAAACTTTTATTAATAAAAGTCAATCTGTCCCTAGCCATAGGGTCAAAATTAAGGTGGCATAGCTCTTGTTTGCTCACTGCAGGATCAGGCAGATGTAACCCTTACATAGTAACAGCTGCTGTGAATGCACAAGCTAAAGCTGAAATATTTTTACTAACTTCATAAGTAAACTGCCTATTTGCATTCTTCACAGGATCAAAAAGGAAAAAAATATATTTGTGTTGTAGTCTTGAAGATTGGATATCTTTTTATATTTGTTTATATCACTATAATTACACAGTTCAAAATATTCATAAAACACATCTCCTTCACTAGCCATTTAAAAGCTTTATTTTATTAACATATGTTATTGGCAAAGTATTTTGTGCAGTAGAAACCAAACTAAAAACTGAATAAGCAAATAAGCCTTATATCATCTTAAGCAGTGTAAGCTGATCTTGAGCTCTGTTGGAAATGTCCAGATACACATAAGATGTTCATTTTTTTCTAAGTCCTAAGTCTTCCACATAAACATTCTCTTGTTTAAAGAATAATTTAAACTGTATCTCTGCATGTCATCACAGCTGGTCATGTCAAAAGCATTACAGTCATACATTTCATTTTTCACAGTCCTGCAACCAATTCCCTACAGGGCCCATTTATTATTCCTTTATAAATTGAATTCTCTGAGGGACTAAGAAGTAAAACTTTCCCTGAGTGTCAACTGCAATTAATAAAAGAAACTAAGTGGCCATTCATTTAAAAAAAACATATAGATTATATATTTGGTACAAATCCAGAACCAGCCATGCAGTCCTAGCAGCTATTCCACAAACTAGGCAGATGCATACAGTGGGTGAATAAACCCTCCTTAGGTTACAGGGAAGCTGGAAGGGCTAAAAGTTTCCTTAAGGATATGAATGCTTTCTGTGACACCCTCAATTTCTTTATTCATTGAAACAAAGAAATATAGTGCTGCTCAAATACCTGGATAAGGTATTCGGGATAAACAAACAGAAAGAAGGATGCAATCTCCAGGTTACAAAATGAAACTAGTAGGTAGTAAGTTTAAAACTAAGTTATTTTTCGTGCAGCATGTAATTAAAACATGGAAGTCATAGCCATAAGATTTTGTTTAGCTAGACTTAAAAAGGGATTGAAGGAATCTTGAAAAAAATCTTGAAGGAAAATTGCATCAGTAGCTATTGAACATAGGGGTTAAGGGTACAGCCTCTGAATCAGAACATTCTTGACCTTAAATGCTTGAGACTGCAAGTGTGAGGGGGACAATGGAAAGAAATCCTGGTGATACCCAATTCACTCTTCCTTTCAGCATCTACTCTCTGCCACTGTGGCATAGGCCATAGTAAATGGTGAAGAGGCTACAGCTTGGTGCACTCCAGGTAGACATACACAAGGGTCTCCATCTGCTCACAGAAGGGGCAAGTATTGGGGGCATCCATGAAACATGCCCGATACACACCTGTGGAAATGATTCTTTGTAGGACTGCCAAATGAGGTCCCTAGTGGCTTGTGGGATCAAGGTGGAATATATGATCATCCACCAGGGACAGTCATCTTCCCCAAACATGTCCTGCCACTTGATGTCTGGGCAGGACATGAGGATGGGATGGTGGAGGGTGCAAATCATGAGCAGGTTGAGTTGTCAGCAATGGACGGATGGTTTGGAAGTGGACCAGCTTGACTGGGCAAAATGGACCTATGCTCTGACAATTCTTAGCCATGAAAGCTAGTGTTTTAATTAGCATTTGTTGGTAACCTTACACACACACACACAGAGTTTGGCACTGTCAGAAAATCCTTCATCGCTCCCTATAGTCTTGTTCAAGTTATGCCGCTGTATATATTATAACATTTTGAGGTATCTGAGGATTGAATCAAAATACACTTTTTACATTAACTATATTTTAAATAAGCTTTTGTTTGTCTTAAAATTTAAATTACATTATTTGTAATTTAAAGATGCCACCCTTTTTCACCTAATGAGGAGAGTTTTAGTAAACTTTTGTTAGATGTTGTGTCTTGCAGAGGTAAGTGCGATGTAAAAATGCCAGAAAAATATCTCTGTACTTTGTTTGATGTAATGCACTAAATTCAGTGTTTGGTTAAAAACCTGCAGCCTCATTGAGTTCAGTAAAATTTTATTCATTTACACCAAGAGAAAAATTTCCCCAAATATTCCCTCTCTTGACTAGGCTATTAAATGCATTTATGTTGTGAGATACTATTTGATCATAATTATGCTTGAAAAAATCTGATCATTTACAATACACTGAAGAACTTGCACCTCTCCACATGAGTTCCATCTACACTAAAAGGCAGTTTGATGAACAATAAAAAAGAAAACAAAAAGGGAATCATCTCTCCCTCATTTTGGTATTTTCTATTCTGCTTATCTTCCTATGAAAATAAAGCCATACAAGTGTTCTATATCATAATATTTCACACAATTGCATAATAAGCTTAGGGGAAAAGCATTCTAACAAAAACAAATATAACACTTAACCTAGAACCTTTACGTACATTGAAAAGATTACCTACTGCGTGGACACATCTACATAAGACATTTACTGCCAAATAGACTAATTAGCTCCACAGCAAACATTCTGCATTTACATGTGCAGCCCTATTAGGCCACAGGAAACCAATTAACTCTGCAACAGGGTGGTGCTTATAAATACAAGTACTATTCTGCTGCTGAGTTTTTTACTCTGCAACACTGCACGTATAGATGCTGATGCAGTTGGCTGGGGCACAAGGGTGCTTCAGTGCGGGGGCTGCTTGCTGGCTAGCCCCACACTGAAGCACTTTTGTGCCCCAGCCAGCCCCTGTGCAGCACAGTGAACTGGGCAGGAGCAGCCCCAGGAAGGCAGGATCTGGCTGTGCCCCCCGCCCCCAGGTCCCCTGATAGCTAGGGTTGCTCTGACTCAACATGCTGCAGTCCTGGGTATACATTAAAATGGCACCCTCAGGAGTAATAAACTCTGGAACAAATTGTTAGGTGTTGGCATACTCTAAAAGCTTTGGTAATCAACCCCCACTGCATGATGACAGGCCTTTTTTGAACATCAATTAAGGTGATGCATGAATGGAAAACAGAAGTTCTATTATAGTTTGCTAGTGATAAAAATAATTCTCAGAAGGAGTAGGAGAAAAACAAAACTGAAGCAGTAGGAAATTAAAATGTTAAAGTGTATGTCATTAACACTAATATTCAATATCAACATCATTACATCAGCACATAGTAGTACTGAAGGAGGAATATTTCAGTTCCTAGCAACAAAAAGAGAAAATAGAGAAATTGCTCAGTTGGAGAAGAGGCTGAAACTGTGTTCTGTGGTTTTTAGAGATCCTGATTCAATTTTGGCAGTGATAGAACATAACAGAAATAAAATGAGTGAATTTAAAAATCATCAGATAAAACCCTTGATGTCACCCATGAACAGGTACAGTGCTAAGGTAAATTTAGACGCATGTATCACAAAATAAAACCAGTCATTCACATGCTTTTTCAATAGTATAACAAAAAGGGCTCATCATAGAATAATAGTCATAGTAGTAGTAGTATTAGGCATCTGTGGATGCATCTACCTATGCATTAATGCTTCATTGTTACTGTGCATTAGATTTAGTACCTGTAATAACAGGTACTAGCTCAGTGCGCAATAATCAGGTTCATCATCTTTAAGTGATGCTAACGTACAGTAAACTGAGTCTGCTGTGCGTTAAAGCATTAACATGTTTTTTGCTATGGTGAATTAATGTGCAGTAGAATTAGTCTACTGCACATTTAGAGTCTTATGTAGATGTGCCGTGCATGTCTCACAAGACAACAGAATTGCATTGAGTGAGTTATCAGCTTGCTGAACATCTGCATGTGTGGCTATAGAGTCTAATTTTTGAGCGACAGTTCCTCCTGCACTTACCACATTTGAAGTTCATATCAAACAATTCTGTATGCAGTGTGGGGTTCTTCCTGAGGTTTCTTCTTTCCTCTTCTTTTCTATCCTCAAAAGCCTTCAGTCCGTGCTTACTAGACTGTTTCCAAGCACTTTAATCCTCTGCAATGTTCTCTCAGTAATTTGGCTCAATGTTAATTGTCTTCATCTCTTGCAAAAATACTTAAACCAGAGATAAGGATGCTCATATGGTCTTCTTCCTGTAAAGAATTCTATATACAAGAAAACTTTAGGTATATAGCCATCATCCATTCTCCACAAAAGACCCAACCATCAGAGTCAAAGCTAACTAAGAAGACAATAGACACTCAGAATCCTGGCATGTTCCAAGACCTCCGTATGGGCAACTTTGTCCTGCCAGGAAATTACTAGAAGGTGGCAAAGGCAATGTAAGCGGAAGCTGTTAAGTCATTTTTCTTGAGTTGAGTATGTGACACAGGATTCACTGCCTTACAAAGGTGTTGACAATGAAAGCATGATATACTTTGATCTTGGGCTTAATAGTCAGTGTGTTGTTCTTCTACCCTTGTTTACGCATGGTATCTGATGCTTTGCTAATATGGATATTCAGTTCATCCTCACGTGACAGGTCACTTGTAACAATGGAGCCAAGGTACATACATTTACTTACAACAGCCAATATGTTTTCATCTTCTATGATCATTGGTAGTGAATCAACGGTCTGGACTCTGGAGCATAACTCTGGTTCTCTTGATGCTGATTGTAAAACCAAACTCTTGGCAAGCATGACTAATGTGACTGATGAGGCTTTGAAGGTCGCTCTTTGCGTGGGGTATTAATGCAGCATTATCAGGAAACAGCAGCTCACAAATCAAGACTTTCCACACTTTAGACTTCACTTTAAAGCATGTGAAGTTGAATAATTTTACAGCTGAATGTGTATGTAGATAAATATCTTTGGTGACAGTCCCCAAAGTGCATGTCAGAAGAAGAGAAAAGAAAATCCTGAAGAGGGTTGGGGAAAAAACACAACATCTTTTGACTCCTCTTCCAATCTCAAACACCTTAGATATCAATCCATCATAGCTGACTGTTCCCTGCATTCAATCATGGAAAGATCAGATTATTCTGAGAAGCTTTGGTGAACAGCCAATCTTTTCCGAAAATATAAAGATACCTTTTCAGCTGTCAAGGTCAAAGGCCTTAGGTCAAAGAAGGTGATGTTGAAGGGTCACTTTTGTTCCATACATTTTTTTTTGGATTTGTCAGAGTAAGAAGATCATATCTATGGTGGATCTGCTAGCTCTGAAGTTGTACTATCTCAGGATAAACATGTTCAGCAAGCTGTGTTATGAGCACAACCTGAGGATAATCTTGCCAACAATTCTTTACAGTCAAATGCCATGATAGTTGTTACAATTGCTTCATTCACCTTTATTCTTGTACAGAGTGGCTATATTGGCATCTCATATATCTTGTGACATTGTTCCTACTGTCTAGCAGTGTATAAGAAACTTGTATAGGTGAAGAAAAAGCACAGATTTTCCACATTTGATCACTTCTACAGGAATGCCATTTTTTTCAGGGGGCTTGCCAATAGCCAGATTGTCTATAACCTTCCTAAGGTCCTCAACAATTAGAATATAATTGAGCTCTTCAAGGACAGACAGACTCTCAGTAAAAATAAGGGCCATATCAGTGATATCACTTTCCCTTGAATAGAGTTCAAGATAATGTTCTACCCATATGTCCATCTGTTGCTTTCGGTCTGTTATGACTTCTAATACTGTCCTTAATGGAACCAATTTTTTTGCAATTGCCTTCTTGATTCCATCATACAGGCCACTGGTGCTTCATGTCAAATGAAAATTGAATTTCCTTGCATAGTTGCAAGTAATAATCATCGGCACAATGCCTTGATATTTGTTGGACAACATTCCTTGCTTTCCTCAGTTCCTTCAGGCTAGGGACAGACATTCAAAAAAGCCCGATCCTGAATTGATTCTTTCTTTGCAGGTTACTCTAACCTGTGTAGATTGAACCAATTTGCAAGTGAATAGACATTCACTTTTGTATCCAGAAATGCAGCCACATGTCTGCAATGCCTCAGGCTAGAAGCTGGGAGAGCACTAAAGCAAGCCCTTCCTTCTCATCCACAGCAGCTACAAGGCTGGAGGGAAGCTGAGCTGGGGGGCCTAGCCACCGCCCCCCCACACTCCCTCTCTCCCCCCCACACAAAAAGCCAGACTGCTAAGGATTATTGGAGAGGAGTTTAAACCCTTACTCTGCCCTGCAGAGACCCCAGCCAAGGTGTACCTGGAGGAGGAGGAGGGAAGCAGCCCTTGCCACACTTGTTGGGGGGCGGGGTAGGCAGTACATCAGGCAAAGGGGGGCAGGGAGGGGAATTAAACTCCCTTGTCTCCCCTGTTAGGCACCAACACAGGGACCCCAGACAGGGTCTTCCTGGCTTTCCCCCCTGCTGGCTGCTCATGCAGCATGGGCCTGGCTAAAGCCAGCTGGCATGGCTCTGCCATCAGCCTGGGGCTGAGGCTGGGGCCGGGGCTGTAGAGTTGAGCCAGGACAGCCCAAAGGTGCTGCTGATGGCAGGCAATGGGGGGGCCAGCCCAGGCTGGGACATGGGAACTGGGCCCTTCCCAGCAGACTGTGGCTCAGGCTGCGGCCGCAGGAGCTGTGAATCTGCATTGCTATCATCTCCGTGCACCCAGAACAGGTGGAGTTTTCATGGAGCCACAGCCAGCTGAAAAGGGCCTGGTGGGGCTGGCCAAGGCTGGCCTGCAGGGCCAGGGCCCTTCCCAGCTGGCTATGGATCCATGACAGTGTGACCCTGTGGCATGGATGGCAGCTGACCAGGCAGCACCGTGGAGGCTATGCTGCTGCAGCTGTGGGCACCTTGGCAGCCAGACTGGCCACACCTGTGGCTGCCCAGGCTGGCTTGGAGGTGCCAGAGGGCTTGGAGCCTAGCAGCTGCCTGCTGCAGGGGCTTAAGTGCCCACAGCTGCCACTGCTGCTACTGCTGCAGTGCCCTCATCCCTCAATGTGCAGCAACTGGCAGCTGCAAATGCACTACAAGCTGCACACTGGCTCAGGCCAGTGCTGCTGTTCTGCCTCCCTCAGCTCCAGCTGCCACCACTGCCCCTGCTGTGACACTCTGGGTAGGCAGGTTGGGAAACTTCAGCCCAATGGATTCTGCCCAGGGCATGGAGCTCTCGATCCATTTCCCAGCTTCCATCCCCTCCACCCTCCTGGCTTGGTGTGCCACTCCTGCTGGCAGGTGGAGCAAGTGGAAGGCAGCTGAGAGCTGGAGCCAGATCTGCATGTACTGGGCAGAAGCTGCCAGGATGAAGCTTGCATCCACCCAGAGCTGCATGGTGCAGCAGGAGCTGGAGCCGCAGCTGATGGTGAGGAGAGCAGAACAGCCCTGCTGGCTCCAGACTGCACACAGCTTTGATGGGACTGTTCCTGGTGTAGCTGCAGATGGCTGGATGCTGCTGGGCTCCCCAAACCTCCAGCTGCTCCCCCTCTTCCCACTCCTGCCCTTGCTTCACCTTGCCAAGGCACACATCCACAGATGTAATGGCATGGCCTCTGTGCCGCTGGGCCAGGCTATCATGGAGCCACAGCCAGCTGGGAAGCCTCACCCTCCCCCAACACACACACACACACACACACACACACACACACCCTACATCCACCCTCAGCATGGTCCGCAGGCCAACCCAGCTTAGTTCCACAACCCCAGCCTCAGCCATGGGCAAGTCAGGTGGATGGCAGGGCTATGCTGACTGGCTCTGGATGCACCCCTGCCCCTGCTGCTGTAGCAGTGAGTGGGGGGTTACTCTGGCAGGGGCTGCTCTGCCCAGCCAGGCAGACCCCAGCTAAAGTCCCTGGGGGTGAGGGGAGGGAGGGGCAAATAAACCACCTCTCTTCCCCCTTAGCCTTTTGGTGGCAATTCCCCTGCCAGGTATAAGATTAGTATCCCACTCTAAGGTCATCTTCTTCCTGCAGCCATCAGCATGCTAGAAGTTGCCAGGTTATTTAATTACTGCTCAGTCTACTGCAAATTATGATGGAAGGTAAACATGACCTGACACATTATAATCCTCACCATAAATGAATAATTATATATAAAAACAGGAACTTGTGTAGGAAAGTATTTGTGCAGATTATTTCTATATATGTCTAAATTATGCCAAAGGACTACAACTCACACCAGGAAAACAGAGCTTAGTGAGACAGTAAACTTAGAAAGGATACTGTAGCATGAGACCCCTCATTGCCTGATAAAAGTAAAATTTTTAGAGCATCAAAAGCATAGGTCTGTGGTATAGTTCTGCATCAGACCTTTAATTTAGCCAGGAATAAAGGGGGAAATAGTTTTAGTTATTTATTTATTTTTGTGTCTTAAGTTGTTGAAATGCCACCCACAGGGAAGAGGGTAAAATGAAATATCGACTCCTTTCTTTGAAACTTACACAGCATTCTGAAACCTCAGGCTCTGTGAACCTCAGGAGTTTTATGTTATGGGGCCTGGGTTGCACCTTACATGCCAGCAGGGAAGCTTGGATTTAATACTTAAAGAATTATGAAGATGAAATGGCAAACAAGCTTTTCATTCCTAACTTGTATGTCCATAATTCAGTGATTTGACATGCAAGCCATACTTTTGTTAGGGCTAAAGCTAGACTGGACCAATTCCAAGCATGCTATACTAGCTCATAAGGGGCTGCATGGCAATTCACTGGGATGAGTTAAGGTGGATTTGGTGTCACTAGGGTGATAGGCTCCCATCCCCTCAGAACGCAGAAGCAAATGCATAGACTTCTGGCTGGCAAATAGGTCCTTGTTCCCTGGGACCTACTTGCCTTTGGAACCTTCATTGCCAACTTGATACAGATATATTCCGGTTTGCTTATAGTCAGCCACATTGTGTAGCAAGAAGCTGACATTTGCAGACAAAAATGCATTGGGGTGCCATAGGGGCAAATTTGCCATGGATGCATTAGGGATGAATCTATTATTATGAATTGTATTATACATCAATGCCTTTTCTGGAAGGAGACAGTCTTGTTTTTCACAGTTGAAATATTTTGTTTGTCCAAGCCCTTGCTTAGGTTATGTTTACACTGTAGTCACTAAACAGTAAATAGTTATATCACGGAACAAACATTTGGGGCCACTTAGAGAATGTAGCTTAGAGACTGTATTAATGATTAGAGCTTAGAGAATGGATTGATGACTGAATTAATTGGCAATTAATTAACTCACGGTAACTGAGTTTGGTGTACGCTAATCTTCCAAGGAATCCACCCACAGGCAGCAAAATAGAGGTGCCGGAGTTCTCCTCCCTTTGCAGTCTTCAGCCTCTCACCCAAAGGGAAATGATGTAGAATCAGGCCCATCATACAAACGGGTGAGAAGAGCTATTGGTTGTGTACCAACATCCTAGTTCATCCTCTGTCAACCAGGTATAGACTAAAAATGCTTGGAGCCCTTTCAGAAGTGGGACTGTTCAAAAGGGAAAGCTAGTATGTTATAATTGTTATGTGTTAATGAGCTGAGAACTAGTCTAATGTAGCAAACCCCTTCAACTTTAACACTGTTTTATCCAGGGTTAAAGTTGGAGGGCTTTGCTGTATTTGAATGATTCTCAGCTCATTCACACAGAACAATTAGAATGTACCAGATGCTGCCCTTCTGATACATTCCCCATTCAAAAGATTTCCAAGTGTTCATATGTCTACACCCCTAATTTCTACAGAAGTCAGCTTTTTTGTAAAATATTGATAAAGTATCATGCTGTTGAAATGAGATCACATTGGCATGCACCTTTAGCTACTTGGATTGGTGGATACTGACCCCCTATCATTTTACTGTAGCCAATAAATACAGAATGGGGTCTAGGTCCTCAAATGTGTTTAGGTACGGAAAAGTCATTTCAATGGGGTTGAAGAAAGCTTCAATGGCGTATGGAGAGTTAAGCATATCTCTATACCTCTGGAACCTTGTATCATAATTCCTCTTACATTATCACAGCTAGTATGTCATCTAAAATAATTGCATTTGCCTTAATTGCTTAGCTTGGGATAGCTGTCTATAGACACTGGGGCAGATTCAGGTGTTCTTGGTAACACATATTGAAGAAAATCGTGTGTTTTGCTGTTAAAATTTGTCTGCACCCGACACACATTTTAGACACTCATGAAAAAAACAGAGTAGCTCATAATTGCTTTATCTACACTTATGTATTTGGATACTTGGAAACCATGTTGATTAAAAGAGATACTGTTCAACTGTT
Organism: Gavialis gangeticus; assembly: GCF_001723915.1. Taxonomy (NCBI): domain Eukaryota; kingdom Metazoa; phylum Chordata; order Crocodylia; family Gavialidae; genus Gavialis; species Gavialis gangeticus. The sequence continues at coordinate 163,881,833 of NW_017729032.1, read as the reverse complement.
GTCATGCTGCCTCTGGCGTTTTTTACTTCCTATAAATCATCACTTTTACTCAGTTACACAGTTAATCAAGTACAGCAAAAATAACAAAATAGAACTGATTAATTTCCTGTTACCACACAACAACTGGAAATAGCTGCTAGGCAATGTATTTTTGGTATCTCTTATGGGTAATAAAACATGGGGGCATGGTGCATGACCACAGGGTTCCACAAGGGCAGTGGGCAGGGGGAACTAGGAAGCACCCACCATCTGCAGCGCGTGGCTGTGGAGTGGGGTGTGCCACCCACACCTGCCCCCTGCGTGGCACCCTGCGGCTACACACCAAGCCCCCTCCCCCGGACAGCCTCAGGCCATGCCCCTCATGTGGGGGAGTGCATGTCAAGCTGCAGGCCATGGGGGGGGGGTGTGTTGCATGGCTGCAGGATTATGTACTGGAAGGCGGTGTGGGGAGGATCATGGCATGCAGCCACAGGGTGCCACGAAGGCAGTGGGCATGGGGGAGTGGGCAATGCCCGGCAGCTGCAGCACATGACCACAAAGTGAGGTGCACCCCTCCATGCCTGCTTCCCACGTGGCACCCTGTGGCCACATGCCATGTTCCCCCTTGCGGGGAGCACCTGCCAGCTGCAGCAAGACCCAGAGCAGCAGCAGCAGGAGGGAAGCAGGGCAGGACCTGGTGTGGTGGTGGGAGGGGAGAGCAGGACTGGACCCAGAGCAGCAGGGGGAGGGAACGGGGTCAGATGCTGGTCTCTATTCCCGGCTTCCCCCTCCCTCTTCCCTGTCATTCATGATGCAAATCTTGCTATAAATGTATATATATTTCTTTCTTGATATCTGGAAAGCTAGGGTACAGAGGCAATATGGCTCAATAAACTGGTACTGTGCAGTAGCTCCGACCCACAATGGAGAAGTTATTCCACTCCTGTTTATCCATTTTATGTAATGATTAAACTTGATATGGGAAAGAAGCAGAAGACAGAAATCAAGTTCATCCCCAACAGTGCCCATCACATTAAGCTACAGACCCAGGATTCCTCTTGCTTGTGCTTCTGCTTCCTCAACATAGATTCTTTTGTCTTCCCATTGAATTAGCTTCCATAATACTGGTTGAGGTTTCCTCTGGCCCTTAATGTAGTGATCATTGGGTTCGATAAACACAAACATATGTGAATTAGAAGAACTAGTAACAATGAACTTTATTGTAAAGCACTAAGCAACTTCTGAAGGTACTCAATCTCTCTTTTTATTTAACCTACTACCTACTTCCTCATTGAGGGACCAACTTCAAGTTCCTAACTCCCTCACTTTTATGTTAGGGAGAAACCATAAATTATAGCTTATATTACTATGCTAACTACCTCATAACTTGGTGATTAGGGAACTTTTCCAAAAACTGGGAAATATAGATTCAAACCATCTCCAGCTGAAGGGTATCTAGAATCCAAGTTTCCCACTCTGTGGGGAAGCTGCTAAAGCCACTGGGTTACTGGGCTAAATATTGGGTGGCTCCTTCTATAAACTGTCATCAGTCATGGGGGTTTTTTCTGCAAGATTTTGGGTGATTTATGCAGAGTTCTGTGTCTTCACAGGTGCAAGAGGACTATGGCAAAATATAAGTGGCTAAAGCAGATTTCTCCTGAGTATGTTCAAAAAGTCAAAATTACACAGTAGGAGTAGGATCTAAAATCTTTGTAAGTAATGATACTTTATGGGGAGCTGAAATTGGGCATAGTTGTTTGCTAATTAAAGAGATCTAGAACAAAAATGTTCTGAGTAGACTGCTATTACTCTGTCTTACACCTACATTCCTATTAATAAAGTTGAAAATTGTTTTTGCTTCTTCAGCAACTGCCTCACACCCATGCTTCAGGCTGACTGTGATCCCCCAGATCCTTAGAATTGATATTTCCCAGCTAGTTATTTCCCATTTTGTATTTGTACATTCATTTTTTCTTTCCTAGGTGTATCATTAAACATTTCTCTTGAACGTCTGTCTGTTTCCTAGCTGTTGTCAGCTTTTGATTCTGACAACAGAATCAACAGGTTGTGTTTTTTTAATTTGTTTTTTAATAACAGGAAGGAAGGATTGTGTTTAAATGGGGTAGAACTACACTGTAATATATTGACTTTGTTTAGTTTTTTTCACCTTTATCTACTTTA
>NW_017729032.1:163871250-163874673 GCF_001723915.1 Gavialis gangeticus | reverse complement strand
TGTTTCCTATTGCTCAGTTCTCCAACCTATTAAGACCCATTTTTCGAATACTTTTCTAATCCAATCCTTCAAAGTGTTTGCCACATGTCCCAGCTATAATTTATGGATGCTCCCTAACATGAAACTGAGGTCAGCCCTCCACCATTGTGAAAACCTGACCAGTTTTCTGTCATCTGTAATTTTCGTCAAGAAAATCATGTAATTAAAGAAAGGTTAAAGAACACTGGACCCAGAAGAGGCCCCTGTGAAGCACCCATCAACACTTCATTAAAACAGAAATTGATCCATTTATGCTTACTCTTTGATAATGGTCATTCTGCCAATTATGTATCCACCCAAAATATATGTTGCTCATGTAACTCTGTTTTACTAGTGAGAGTATCACATAAGGCTTTATCAAAAGCCTTATTAAAGTCCATTTTGTCCACTGCATTCCCTTCATCCACCAAACTATTTTGCCAAAAAGAGAGAAATAAAATTGTTTTGGAATTATTTGTTCTTGAACAAATTCTTTCTTCTTTGGGTGATTACAAATTAACTGTTCTATAATTTGATCTAGTAGCTTCCCATATTTTGAAGTCAGGCTAATGAGTCTATAAATCAGTGATCATACTCAGAAAAGCTATAATGGCATAACTTGGCAGGAGGTTCATAATTTCTTAAAAATAATCGGTTTTACCTTTTTATAAGATGGACACTATTTTAGACCAATACCTGTCCTCTGGAGACTATATGTGTCATTCATCAGTTTGCAAATATTATCATCAGGAAATCAGAGATTTCTTCTGCCAGTTTCTTGGGCACACTAAGATGAATTTCATCAGGTCTTGCTGATTTGAATATACTTAAATTTATCAAGAGCTTTTATTTTTCATTTCTCTTATTTCTTATTGTGTTCTTTCTTTTTTGTCCAAAGAATTTATAGAATCTCTTTTTATTGTCTTTAAGAAAGTTTGTCTTTGTCTTGCATAAACAGTGCAAGCAATAGGATCATAACTCAGGTTTTCACAATGGTTGAGGGCTGAGGGCCCTACTCTGAAGACTGAGGAAATGAGAAGAGCCATGGCTCTCATTTTCACCCTGACTAAATAATGTTATGATTTTTGTTGCACAGAAGCATGGCTTCAGGTGAAAGATGGAGAATGTTCCTTAGCCTGTAACTAATGTTAAAAAATGGACTTGAATTCCCTTGGGATGAGATGAGTATTGGATGAGTGGATCACCCGCTACCTGCACCAAATTCTCTGTTTCAAAGGTGGGTGACTTTTCTGTGAAAAGACGCTGCTCTAGTCCATTCATATAAAAAAAAAAGGGTGGTGGTGCTGGCTATCAAGAAAAAAAAAATCTGAGGTCTGGATTCCAAGTCCTCTACAGCCCTGACTCAAACATCAAAGTTCCAGAGAGGGTGGGGATTCAAAACACATTAGTTAGTTCTAGGAAGCTCCCTGTTCTTCTTTTTATTTTTATTTTTTTGGATTTTTGTTCAGAAACTGTCACCATTTGTTGCCCTGAAGGGTCAGGCCAATGCTCAGGATCTCAATATTGTGCTGTTAGACAGGAGGGTATGGTGTACAATTGCACTTGCACACATAAAAATCCATTAAGCAAACATACACTCACTAAGTGCATACACCCCTCCTAGGCATACACACTCACACTAGCATCTCAGATACACACATGCTCAAAATCACCAGTCTAGTTTCATGCACACCTGTCATCAGTTTAAGCCCATACATGCTACAAACACCAAATTTAGACAGAATCAGTTACCAGTTACCAACACCTGCACATCCAATACACGTATGTGGATTGCTAATTCATATATCACACAAACACAGTGATATCTATATATGTATATATATGTGTATTCACTAATTTACACACTTACCACCCACCTACACATGTACACAGGTGAGTTCCTAAGTTGGGTGTTGTGATGTGTATGTATGTATGTATGTATGTATGTGCTTGGTGTACTTGGGATACCCAGGGAAAGGTTAAGGTAAGAAAGTAGAAGTGTAGGGAGTGAAAGTTGCTGGGAGTGAAAGTCACCAGGACTGGGATTAGAACCAGTAGACTAGAGGGGCCTGGGCTGAAGAACTGAGGCTTGGGGATAACTTTAGGGTAATTGATCTTAATTGATTGAAAGACGATTCCCAAAGCCTGCAGAACAAGGGAGCAATGCTGGCACAGAGGCTGGGACTGGAGCCAGAGTTACAGGGGACCTGAAAAGGTAGGTGGGGAGAAGGAAAATGGGACTAAGGGAAAATGTGGGTGTTAAAGAGTGTTTCTAGGTGTGGGGAGACAGAGGATGGCTCCGGGGCAGCTAGAGAAGTTGCAGAGAGTGGCAGTAGGTGCTAGGAGCTGAAGAAAGTCTCCAGCTGCTGGAGGAAACTGAAGGACAGCCACGAGGAGCTGGGAAGCTACCGGGGGGGGGGGATGACTACAGAAGGTGAGAGGACAGCCTGAAAACATAGATAGACAGCAGAAACATCACAGAAAAAGTGGCAGGAAAGACTGAAAGGCAGCAGGGGCAATGGAAAAGCAGAGAAAGGCAGCAGTAAGTCACAGGGAAAAGGCAGTACATGGCATGGGAGGCTGAAAGGCAGCAGGGACAGCAGGAAAGCAAGGAGAGGCTGAGAGGTGGCAGAAAAGGGGAGATGGAATTTGGAGGAGATTGGGAAACTAAAGGTGGGGGCTGGAGCTGAGAGAGAGAGAGAGAATGAGGCTGGAAATTAAGATAGGGAAGGGGCTAGGATTTAGTAAAACATGACCCAACTTCTGGTTGCAAATGACTGTGGTTTTATTGAACGGGAGAGATGGTGACACAATGACTTATTGGTTCCCTTGCACCCACACACACACAATGGAAGGAGGGGTAAAAGAGGCTTGGTGGAAGGGCTGAAGTCCACTGAAGTCCAGGAGGAGAAAGAGAGACAGAGAGTCCAAATTGTAGAAGGAGGTGTGTAGGTAATATCTACCTATCCCAGGCTGGAAGTTGGTCTGCAATGGCTAGTCAGGGTCTCCTTTAGCTTGGTGTTGTCCAGAGGGGGTCGCCGGCAGGGCCTCTGGGATGGACAGGTGATGTGAAGCTGGTCTGGTCCAGATGGAAATGGCGTTCCCACGGGGTCTGTCTTCACTGTCCCTTTTTATAAGGGGCAGACCTTGGGTGACCCAAGTGACAGAAGGCATCCCCAGGCAAGTCTCAGCCCCTGCCGTACTGAGCATGTGTGGTCCATGCAGGGATGTGCAGTTTCGGGTGTCTGTAATGGTGGGGTAAAAAGGTAGAGTTACTGTTTCTGCAGCGTCTTTTCATAGAATCATAGAAGTAGGGTTGGAAGGGACCTTGTAGATCTTCAAGTCTGACCCCCTGACTGAGCAGGATCAAAACTGGGATAAGATGACTTCAGCCAAGTAGGCATC
>NW_017729032.1:163863250-163870530 GCF_001723915.1 Gavialis gangeticus | reverse complement strand
GGCCAGGACCAGGTCCAACAGGTCATTTCCTCTGGTAGGACTGTGCACCTCCTGAATTAAGTGGATGTCCTGTATCTCGGCCAGGAACTTCCTGGAATGGTCTGACCTGGCTGACTGTTCCTCCAAGGAGATGTCCGGGTAATTTTAATTACCCGTGACAACTACATCCTTCACCTTAAGTGCCTCTGCAAGCTGGCCCTAAAATTCCCAGTCCAGCTCCTCCCCTTGGTTGGGGGATCTGTAGTAGACCCCCACCGTTAAATCCCTTTCCCCATGGCCCCCTTGTATCTTGACCCAGAGCACTTCAGCTTGCCCTTCCTCTGACCCAATTCTGCTGGCAGAGGATGTGTATTGCTTCTTGACATAGAGCGCCACACCCCCACCTTTCCTTCCTTCTCTATCCCACCTGTAAAGCCTATAGCCTCTAATGCTAACTGCCCAGTCGTGGGATGAATCCCACCATGTTTCTGTAAGCCCTATTATGTCTGGGTTTGAACTGGCGATTCTGAGGGCGAGTTCCTCCTGTTTGTTCCCCATACTATGAGTATTGGTATATAGGCATTTAAGGCCTTGCATAGCTCTGTGTGCCACCCCCCCAATTTGGGAGACTGTCCAGACCCCTGTTTCTTACCTGGGCACTCTTTGCATTTTTCATCTTTCTTGCTCGGGTGGTGTCTCCTCGTCTTCCTCCGGCCCCCTCCTCCGGCAAGGCTAGTTTAAAGGTCACCGTACAAGATCAGCCAACCTGGAAGAGAAGACATGTTTGCCTTTAGGAGAGAGGTGAAGCCCATCCCACCCTACCCCAGCAAGCCCCCGCCCAAAAGCATGGGTCATTATCTAGGAACCCAAGGACTGCCTGGTGACACCAACTGTGTAAGCACCAGTTGACCTCGCCAATGCAAGCCTCGTGTTGCCGTCCTCACCTACTCACTGTAAGAATAGAGGAGAATACCATGTGTGCCCCTGTCTCCTTAAGCTTGTCTTTCAAATGCTGGGTTCTTGTCTCTGTTCCCGGGTGAGGTTCATGGTTCCTGGATGAATCAATGCGAGGTGATGACCCAGGCTTTACACGCCAATCAGTAGAGGTCTGCTACCATTGTATTTCAATCATTCCCAATCGTTTTCATTCATCCAGGAACGAATTTACATAGGAAAGGTACATGACTCATGCAGTTGCAACATGGGATGCCCAGGCAGAGGACACAAGATGTAGGCTTGACATATAAAATGAAAACTTGACATTACTTTGGTTCATTTACAAACACAGGCCTAAACCATGCAATATGTATATCAAACAATAAAAATCAATACAAAAAATGATGATAATATAATATACAACAGTAAAAATCAATACAAACCTAATAATTACACAATATAAAACAGTGGATATCCAAAACCAAAAACTTGCTACCAAAATAAAAATATTAAAGCTTATCCTAAGTCTGAGCTCGCTTATGCTTGTCTATAGGGAATACAGAGGGAGAGAAAAAGTCAGAAGTGGTTGGGAAAGGGGAGGGAATGCATTTTAAAATCTATTTAAAAAAAAGAAAAACTGGGGGTTTTGCTACACAGTCACTTTATAAGGAACCTTGAAACTTCCAGCAACTGTTCTGAAGTCTATTATAGGGAACTTTTAGCTCTTTATTACACCTATCAGTTATAATCGAAAACACAATTATATTGATCTCTTCTTCCAAACAAGCATCACATTATGCAAAAAAAAAGGGGGGGGGAATAAATAGGAAGTGAGTGAATAAGAAGGAACAGAAATATGTTAAAAGTAGAAAAGGATTGATTCACTTTCTTTTCTTAATGGCAACTTATTTTATTATGTCTTGTATAATTGCTAGTGGTGTTTGATACCTTGATCACTGATTTGATTCAGAGAAGATTTTGTCCAATTCAGAGGCTGGATCACCAAATCTGAACTGAATTGGGAGACCAAAAAAACCTTCCAAATTGATTTGCAGCCTCCGAATCAATTTGGAAAACATTGGGAAAAGGATTAGATTTGGAAGGCAGTCTTTCAGGGGAACAGAAACTGAGAAGAGGTAGGAGGTGCGGGGGGAAGGGGGGAGACTGACACCTCTAGCTGGCTAGTGACTGTGATCTTTCCCTGAGTCCCCTTCCAATCACAATGCTCTGGGGAAGGGACGTAGAAACAGCACATAAGCTTTTGTCTGTAGCCTTTCTGTCCTTTTTGTAAGCAGTTTCTGCCTGTGCACCAGGAAGGCCCCCTGTTACAGGTTACCATCCCTGCTGGTTTCATACTGCTGTGCCTTAACACACACACAAAGTCACACGTCATGAGTTTTGCTTTCAGAAGCTTGAGATGAAGTTTCCCAGAAACACCCATGCCTATCTCCTTGAAACTTGGAAGGCCTAATGCCTGTAGAAGGGGCTACCATCCCTGCTGTTATAATCCAAATCTGCCAAAAACTGACAAAATTATAGGTATTTCAGTGATTCCCCATTATAGTCTATGGCTGAATCTCCAAATGTCTCTGAACCAGTGCTAAATCTTCCAAAGCCAATTTGGTCTACTAGATTCAGGACAGTGATCCCAATCTCTGAATTGAATCACTGTCCTCTGAATTGGCTGAATCCAAATCCGAATGGAATACTTCCCTATTCTCACAACCCTCATAATTGCTATTTTCTAATTTTATAGAATCTGTACCTATGGCTTGAATTTCTGTCATTACATCATACAGTCATTGTATCTTGTCTTGAAAATAATTTAATGTATTCAAAATAGAATCCATTAACATAGATTGATGTTCCATGCCAAAAATAATTTATTTGCTTACAACATTACTAACTCACTCTACCACTAGCTTCCAGTTTCAGAACAATTATACAGTACTATGAAACTGCAGTACCGAAGTAATAAACTTCTTATGCACTTTTCTGCCACTTGGAAAAGCATAGTCTGTCTAACCACAGTTCCATTATTATAGCCATCTGCTTTAGACTACTGTCAGCAATCATTCTCAGAAAAGCTATAATTGAATAACCTGGCAGGAAGGTAGTAATTCAATGTAGTGATTTAAATTGGCTGTCTAAATTATGTTTAATATCAGACAACAATGTTTCAGATGATTAAAAGATTGAATCTTTGTTAAAGAATTACAATTTAAAGGATTTTTCTAGTTGAATTTTAAAGTAACCAACTTCAGCGTTGGATACATCCATTTTAATTTTGCACTATGTGCTTCTAAAATTAAATATGTTGCCATGGCAATATTAGAGAAGCATTTAATAAGGGGAATGGTTTAAAAGTAAAGGTTGCATTTCTGACATTTTAACAGTGAACTTGAAGAGATTTCTATCAATAGTGTCAGGAGCACTATGATATAGATTTTCTATATTTAAATACACATATAAAGTTGTCCTTTACATAGAGATTTTCTGGTCACTTTCTGGATTTGCCAAAATGCAGGCTGGCCTGTCTGTCTTCCTTCCTCCCTCCCTTCTGTAAATTATTCCACATGGGGATATCTAAGTTTTGACAATTTATGGTTATCCTTTCACTTTATTATTAAATAAATATTGTTCCATGCACAAGAAACATTCTAGTAAAAGAGTCTGATAGAGACCAGTAGAGAATCTAAGTTTTACTCAACTTATTCTTTGAGCTGTCCTTTGAAATCAATTACCATTTAGAAGGGCAGTAATTGCTCTGTGTGTTGTAGCTCATTTAAAAAAGAAAATTCATGTTTGGAGGTCTTATTTTCTTTTTTTCCCCCCTTCCAATATAATGATTTAATTCCATTATCATTGCCATAGATTTTTACTTTTCTCCATGTTCATATACTACTTTTTAGGTTATATATATATTAGAAAGAGAGAGAGAGAGCAATGTTTCATTTTGATCATGGAAAAATGTGGATTTTAGGTTTTTTTTACCACCAAATTGGGTTTTTTTTTAATCAGAGAAAACTAGGATCCCTGGTGATAAGGACTTCATACATTTTAGTGGAAAATGAATACTGCCCAAAGTAAGATCAATAAATATCTGATGCTTGTCACACTTTTTTAAAATTACTTTGTCTTTCTCTTGATAAAATATATTGCAGACATTTCTGTTTAATAGCTGTCATTTATTATCTGTATAGTGCCAACACTATCTATGAAATTTTAGACAGGTGAAAAGATAACTTCCATGTCCCCATTCAGAACAAACAGACTTTTGTCTGACACCTCTGCACAGACTTTCTGACCCATAACCACATCCCCTAGTCCTTATTCATTGTTTAATTCATCATTTCATGCTAAATTTCTGACACACAAGGAAACTTTTCAATGAAAACTACACAGCTGAAGAAATTAGTATCATGTGAGCACACATAGGGCGATTTTCTTAGGTGACTTAGGACAGACACTGTGCATATAAAAAGTGGATGTGCCCTCCTCTCCCTAGATGTTGTTTTTTGTTAAGGAACTGATGTACTAGATCAGCATCTCTTAGCCTTCACTCATTTTTTTTTAACTACAGAAAAAAATATTAGAGCAATTCTGTTGCAAAAAACTTAAAAAGACAACATCAGAGATTTCTATTTGAAATTTCTGGCTTTATGTTGTGAATCATGCACAGGTGTTTGCCCACCTAACAGTGATAATATTGAATGGCATCCTACAGCACTCTTAAAAGGATATAGTGGCACGCAAGGTGACGCAACACCCTGACTGCGATCCACTGTACAATATGCATTTGTGGTTTCTACAGTCTTTAGCTGGGTGGTATAGAATCACAATCAGACCACATGCACTTAGACAACCAAAAAGTGTATCTGAAGACCCAAGTGACCCATAACCCCATAGCAGTGTAAACTTATCACAAAATTGGTGTAAAAGGCTGTGTGTAGACGAAACAAGAGGTGTATGTGCACAGCACCTTAAAGTGGGCTAAATGCTTTTGCACCACTTTAATGGCATCAGTGTTTGCACACCTCAGCAGTGCATTGTGCATTAATTCCAGCCACTGTTGGAAATTTGGCAGTGTAATGCACCTTAAATGACTTGGGACTCAGCAAACTAAAACCCTTTCAAGGAGTTTTAGTGTGCTGCCCCTACAGCCATGGAGCAAAGCACCAGGCTCTGTGCAGCTTACGGGGCTCTGCCTGAGTTGCATGGGGCTCAGTGCTTCCCTCTGTGGCTGCGGTGCCCCCCCGGGACTGCCCAAGATGGGTGCCTGCAGACGAGCAGCCACTGCCATGGGGGCAGCCCACTACAGCCCAGGGAGCCTCCACCTGCCAGCAGTTCACTCCCTCCCCGCCAAAGAGGCAGGTAAGTCAGTTATGTGCATAAGATGGGGTGGGGGGGGGGTTAATCCACCCTAAATTGAAGCGGTGTTTTTTAAAATCCACCACTTCAATTTTGGGACCTTATTTCATCTACACACCAATACTATCAAAACCAGGTTCAATAAAAGATAAAATACATGATTACTCTATTGTCAGCTGGAGTTTAGCCATTGGGCTTCAATGTGATTAGGATGTCATCCAAGGTTGATAATGATGAATCATGCCTAGAATATCTATAACCTTATGCAGATCCACTTCGGTGTTAATATTCTTGGGGGGGGGGGCGGGGGGGTTCTTTTTTTGGCTTGGGCAAAGATCACCTCATCAGACACTCAAACTTCTTTGAAAAGATTCCTCCACAGGTTTTTTTTTTTATTATTATTATTTCAGCTTTCTCCCTCCCTATTCAGGTTTTAATTTTGCTAGTGAAAACTGTACTGAATAGTAAAGTGCATATCCGTTCCTTCTTGGTATAAAAATCTGAGGTAAGTACAATGTTAAAATGTTAAGCTAACAAAAAAGCAATTGTTCAATTAAAGTAATCAGACTAGGAAAAAAGCAATATAAAGAAAAGATGAATAAATTATATTATTTTGTTTAACTCCTGAGTAGCACGTCTTTTTAACAAAACAGAAATATTTGTCAGTATATATCACTTTTAAATTGTCTTCTATGGAAGCTAAAAGAGGCTGTCGTTATGACTTATATAACATATGTTTGTGTCAGAGGTACTTACAAAGTAAATGCTGCTATATTTTTCAACCTTGCTTAGTGTTATTTAACCAATATCAAGCCTAACTGAAGCTACTTATATTTTTCAGGTGCACATATGACTCAAATTTATGCTCACTGCTGAATCATGCCTTTCCACACTTCACAAATGAAGACACATACAAGGGATTATTACATTTATTCTTTGGAAGCCCCACTGTATTTATATTTTTGTATGATCTAGTGTATATTTTATCAGAAATATTTAATGACTAAAAATTGAAACACAATTGAACTTTTCTCCCTATAAGCTCCAATTACTTTTTAAAGTATCAAATAGCAGTGTACAAAAAAAATTTCCTAGATTAAAGTATTAATTAAAATTTTAATTGTATCTGTATGAATTACCAACAGCAGAAGTAAAAATCATAAGCAGAACACTTCTAGGTGTTTTCTTTTTCCCTCCCCCATGTCCTTTTCTGACTTTTTTCTGAGGCCTTTTTGGCTAGATAAGAGAGTGCAAGAGCATCCCCTGCAGGACTATTTTATGTCATTCTTCATTTTATTTCTCCAAAGCAGCTTTTTCTTCAGTTAATTTGTATTCACCCTGCAAGGCACACAGTAATTGTATCTAGAGAATTAGAAAGGGATGGCTATTGCAGTGGTAATAGAATTACTATCAGTGTTCTAAGCTAGTAAAAGGATTCTGAGTTTCAGTCAAAGGATTTAAAAACACATGCTGAAATGTATAGTGGGATCTCTTTTCTGCAGCTACTAGTTATAGATTTGTCTGTCTTTAGGCCTATAAAGGGTTTGATTTAAAGCTTATATATGCAGTGTAAAAAATTCAGGTTTGAAATTTATATAGTACCTAAGCAGACAGACAAACATACACATGCTAGTCACAACAAATAGCTTGCTCTTGGTCTATGTTGGCCCACTGATTTCAATACAAATCTTGCTATTGATTCATTCAGAGTAGGAATGGGTCATAGACACTTTATTTGGGTTCCCCCCTGCCACCTCCCAATAACAGCTCTTAAGTTGTTGGGGTTTTGGGGGGGTGGGGATTGGAGGGGGGAAAGTGTTGAATGTATTTTTTCTTTTCCTTGTCTTTAGTATATAGAAATTCAGGGGAAATGATGTTTTCAATATACACCGGATCTGTTCAGGGATCTAAAATAAACTGGCAAATAGTGGAATCTGTATTCAATTGTGACCCAAGCAAACCTACTGCTAAAGTCAATTAATGTTTGATGGTCA
>NW_017729032.1:163846598-163858250 GCF_001723915.1 Gavialis gangeticus | reverse complement strand
CTGGGGGGGTGGGGATTGGAGGGGGGAAAGTGTTGAATGTATTTTTTCTTTTCCTTGTCTTTAGTATATAGAAATTCAGGGGAAATGATGTTTTCAATATACACCGGATCTGTTCAGGGATCTAAAATAAACTGGCAAATAGTGGAATCTGTATTCAATTGTGACCCAAGCAAACCTACTGCTAAAGTCAATTAATGTTTGATGGTCAGTAACCTTTGAAAGGCTCAGAAAGGGTATACCCCTGTGTGGGAAAGGTCAGAGAGACCTAACATAGCCACTGAGTTACATCTTAGCATTGGTATATTTTTAAAAATGTCAGTAATGTATATGTGGCTTCATAGGCAAATCCAAAAGGAGCAACTGGCACCGGAGCAGAGGTGGCTGTATGCCTACTCCAAGCTGCCCACCCAACACCACCATTACTGGGATACTGTAGGGTTAGCATATTTCCAGTTTCAAAAAAAGAGGACACCTGTGGCAGGGGGGGCAGGGTGGCAAAGATATGCCCGTGTCCTACCACTCCCCCTCACTCCCAGGCCACAGCCCCCCCAACCCTGCTGCTACTGCTCACTCCTGACCCACTATATTCCATCCCCCAAACCATGCTGGTGCCCTTCATTCCCAACCCACAACCTCCCTGTGCCTGCTGATACCCCTCACTCCCAACCCGCAGCCCCATTCCCCCCCAGCCCTGCTGTCTATGCAGTTCTCTCTCTCACCTGCCTGTAGCTGCCAAGGCCTGTGCACAGAGTATGCGATGCCCCAACCTCCAATCATCTTCCCTGCACTCACCCAGCTCCAAACAGCTCCTTGATTGAGCAGGCTCGAAGTGCTGGGAAAAAGCAGAAGCAGAGCAAAATCCTGGATATTTGCCTGCATTATAGAAACCCACCTAGAATGAGGAAAGAGGACCAAAAAAGAGGATATGTCTAGGAAAACCCAGATATATGGTAACCCTAGGATAGGGAAACACTGCTAGGACCACAGCAGCTAAGGATTTTTATAAATCCCCAAATCAGTCTATCCCCCTCTCCCAACTCTTGGCATTTCCTCCCTTCCCCTCCATGCTCAGTGCCACCCTCCTCCCCAACCCCTCCCCCTGATTCTCTCTCCTCACCCTCTGTACTTATATTCTAGGCACAAGAAGGGGAGATATGCTGTCTGCCACTGTCCCAGCCACTTCTGTCCTGCTAGTTGGAGCTGCATGGGTACTAAGCCAGGGTATGAAGCAGTGGTAAGCAGGTTCCCTTTCACTGCACCTGCTTCCAGGCAGATGTGGAATACCTGATAGAAACAGGCAAGAAGGAGCTGAGGGAGAGCATTCGGAGAGGGGCGGGGGTTGTGAATCTGGGTCCAAGCAGTTGCCCAACAACTTTATCTAAAGTGGTTTGGTCTTTTTGGCCCTCTCTAGTACTAGAAACGATAAGATATAAGATATCAAAAAAAATCTCCTTTATTTGATTATTTAAGACATCAGTTTTGAGGGTTATAGGTAAAATGAATTATGTATTCCAGTTTAATGATGCTGCACACAATACTGCCAATATGGGTCCTCAGACCAGTCACTTTTTTGAGGAAAAAGAGAAGAAACGAATTCTGTTTGGGGGGAAAAGAATCCCAAACACTCATTAGCATTGACAAGTTGCTTTTGTTTGTTTTGTTTTTTAAAGGTACATTCTTTCTAGTGCTTTGAGGGGGTCTAGATTACTGAGGAGAGTGTAGATGGTGTCATCAACTACGAATACAATGCTTTACATTCTTTTCTTAAAGATATCACCACCAAACAGATACAAATGTTACTTTTAATAAATATTAGCTTTGTGTTAGCTTCTGGTTTCTGTCTGTGCAGTGCATACCAAACTAATTACTACAAAACTGGATATGCAATCCAGAATTTAATTTAATTTTGACCAATTTTATAGAATTTGAATGGTAATTAATTCCAAATTTTACTATTTTAATTTAAAAAGTAATGTGTCTAATTCCAGTGGTTTTAAATGAAGAAGATATATATGTGTTGACTTGATCCCTCAAGCTTTTCAAAAGGCTCTGTGTCATTGCAATTCAAGATAGTGTTCTTTTAAAATTCTATTTTTAGATAATTAGCAGAGTGTAGTAATAACCATTTCTTAAACATCTATCAGACATTAATGTTTTTAGTTGAATATAAGGAATTAGTAAATGAGAAGCTAAATTGCTGACACCTCTAAAATACTTGATGGCACCCACATTATCTGGAAGACATTTGGCTCCAGTGGATTTCTCTTAAAAATGAGATAGTTATGGAGGGCAATCTTTCCCGTGATAAGAAGAATATACAGTAGCAGATTGAAGTAGCTTTACATTTAATTGTAAGGCAGTATAAATGATTTATTTCTGTCTTTTTAAAAATGGAAAGACTAGCATATTTTAATATAAATTATACACTCTCTCCTACTCCTCTTTCCCTTTCTGTGTTAAATTGCATTAGTTATTGACTAGTATTGTAACTTACAGTGAATTAAAAAAGTCTAAATTTAATTATTACCCACGAAAGGTCACCTTCCAAAATCAGGGACAATAATAAAAATTGAAAACTTAAAGGCACCTGGCTTGTTCATGTAACTTAAAATATATATATATATTTACATAATTGTGTACGCTTATGCATGCCACAGGATCTCATGTATTGGTGTCTCCAAGCTTCAAAATGATAGTGGGAGCGCTTTAACTAAAGTTCGTCGAATGAGTTTTAGTTAAAGCGTCCCCACTGCCATGCTGAAGCATTGGGACACTGATACATCAGATGCTGTGGCACTTTAATTACAGCAGCTCTTGGAGCCACTCTAATTAAAACGTTCCCCCATACTCTTGGAGCACATGTTAAAATGTCCTAAATTATCAAATTATCATGCTAAATGTAATTACAGTACATTGGAGAAGCCTCCCAGCATATCTACAGGCATCCTTAAGCTGAGATCCAAAAAACAGTCTTCTGCACCTAATGTCAGATAAATCATCAAAATGCTACTGCATTTTTGGCTGTAGCCATGTTGGTCAAAGGACATAAGCCGGCAAGGTTCTTTGAGTAGATGTGATATCTTTTATTAGATATCACGTCTTTTATCTTTTAACTCAGTTGGTCTAATAAAACATATCACATCTACTCAAAGAAACTTGCCTGCCCAAATCATCAGAATGGCATTCCTCAAAACCCCTGTTCAGCTGCCACCTAGCACTGACAGTTTCCAATGTCATTATTACCTAGGTACCTAAAGTTCTGCTTCTTGATATTCCAGGTAGCACTAAGCAGTTCAGCACTTAAACAGTACTGGAAGCCCTAAAGCAGCCATTCCTATTCCCATTTGAATTGGCTGCTTTGTTTCAGTTGGTTCTTGCCTACCGGATCAGGGCCTATGCAGTAGTTCGGTATTTCCAGCACTGATCCAGAACAAGATAGAATCTAGTTTACATCTTTCCTTTTCCTTCCCTTTGCTTTCCCTTTCCTCCCCCAATCCTCTTTTCTTTGTTGAGGAGATTCAAACTCATATTTACCTTCTTTGCTTTCAGGATAGACCACTAGCAAGAGTCACTCTCATCTTTGCCCTCTTCTCTGTCCAATTAATCTTTAATTTTGTTACAGGGGTGTAGGCTTAATTTTGTTATGCTCTTTGAAACAGCTTCCACAGGAATGGTAGGGAGCACCACAAGTGAAGAATATCCAATACTTAGGATTTAGGAATCTTTCCTGGGGAGTGTAATTATCCTCTTAATCACCAACACCCTAAGTGACTGGTTTAGCCATCGGCCCATTGGATCAAATCAGATTATCATATCATTGCCTCTTTCTCTTGTGTTTTGAAAGGCAAAAGCGGTCCCTGCTCTGTTTTGGAAAGACAGGCACTTCTTTTCAGAGAGTTCTGAGACATAAATCCCAAGTGGATGAAGATGGACTGGAACTTGCTGGAGTGGAGGGAGGGTAAGTGGTAGAGTAGGGGACAGAGCCTAGGGGAGGGAGATTAAGAAAGATGTAGTGGGGAGGCAGGAGTTCTGAGGCTGGGGGTGGCGGAGGGGAGAAGAGATTGCAGTGAGGCAGGCAGCAACTGCAGCTCCAGCCCTCACCTGGTAGTCGGAGCTATAGCAGCTGCCTTTCCCACAACCACTTCATACTCAAATCCAAGACGAAGGGTTCTTTTTTCCATCTCAGGTTAAATTCGGGGGGATGACCTCATCTTGGATTCAAGTAAATACTGTACTAACACTTATTAAAAATGTAAGGACAAAGATTTACCTATACTGGATCAGACTGTTGTTATGGACAAATAATTACCTATACTGGTTTAGACCATTGGTCTATCTAATTCAATGTTATTTAATTAAAGCTAGCTTTGATTTTTTTCCATGCCAAAATCTATAATTATAATATTCTTGCTTTAATTGAATCACAGATTACTCCATGACTTATCCTCATTGAAACTGATGAGGCTACTCATGCAGCACAGAACTAGTTATGGTGAATGGGTATATCATAATATGGCCCAGGTAATTCCATTTTCTGCCCTCTGTAATACACCCAGCCACTGTGCATTGCTGTTTTGTAGAGGATCCTAGGCAACTTTTTTTCTCATTTGAGTTTATCCTAGGAAGAATCATTCCCTCCACCGTAGGGATTATTGAATGAAATTGTGGGTTTTGCATCCTCTAAGAAATTTGTATTACTCGTTGCTCAGAAGTTAAGTTCAGCTATATTTAAGTAGGGTTTACTTAATTAGTCTACCTGAAATAGCTTGAATGATTTTAAAAGAGTACAGTAGGAAACTATAATTTATAATCCTCAACTATAGAAACAAAATTGATATAAAGAGTAAACTCTAGCTACATAAAAGATCATTTAGTTGAAAAGTGGGCACATCTACATGAGATGCTAACTGCGCAGCAGCCTAATAATATTGTGCAGTAGTGCATGACAACACAAATGGTGCTAATACGCTACTGTGAAGTATATTAGGCTACTATGCAGCAGCATCACTAAAAAGGCATTCACCAGTCATACTGCACAGTAACTCTGGTTACTGTGCATTTATTTAGTACTTGATTATACAAGTACTAAATTAAATGCATAGTAACCACTACACATTAATGAATGTGTAGACATGCTCAGTAAATAGCAAAAGGAGATGATAAGCAATAAGGAGCCACAATAAGTATGCAGTTAATGTAAAAACATGCTGTAGAGCAAGAAACCTGAACAAAATATATATTTGATGTGAGAGAAACCATTTCACAAAAAAACCCCACAAACACAAAAATATTAAGGGTCATAGTATAAAAACTATGAACATTAAATGGTCCATTTATCAGACTAACTACATACCAAATCCCTCCATGTAACCTTTTGTACATTCTTCCTCTAACATCTCAATACTCTAGGTTTCATTTGACTCCTGGCACATTCGTACAATTCTCTCACCTTCATACAAGGTCCTGGTCTGTTGACTCCTGTGTTCAGCCACAATAATTTCAAGAAGCCTGATTGGTTTTAGTACTTGCTGAGTTGTTTTGCCTTTTAGGATCTCTGAAAATGAGACTTATTTCTGCCTAGCATAGAAGCACCCTGCTCCAAAGTGCAACAGCAATGGTATTACTGTTCAGGAAGCTGACAGAGTCAATTGATTTAATAGGTCATTGTTTTTCATTCCAGAGGTAATATCAATTGTCTTTCCTTTTTAATGGTCTTGATGGCCCACTAATCGAGCTAAACTTTCTTAAAGCAATTTTGCTTTCTGCTAGCTGTTTCCAGTTTTTGCCCCCTCCTATTTAGAGCCCTGGAGGCTGCTTAACACTTTAAAAATCATAGATTCGCATATGGAAAACAGTCTTCAGCAGCAACTATAGTTTTAACTTTTAGTTAAGCAGAAAGGGAGGGTGAAAACTAGGCTTTGTCCTTGCTCTATGCAGCCATTGGTTAATAATATCTTTTCCTCCTCCATTTTCCCTTCTCAAGAACAAGGTTTGTGTCTCATTTGGGTTTATATGTGAGAAAATATAATATCTCTCAGATGGAAATCCTTTTAGGTCTTAGTTTCTGATTCACTACTGTATAGGTTCTTACTTGTGTAATTTATAAACATTTTTTTCTTGCCCTACTTCATGGAGAGTCTCTTTTAGAAGCTGTTCAATTTTACTGATCATTCATCTCAACTTGGAGACTGTCACTTTTAACGATTTATTCCCATTTGCTCCTTTGTTTTTCAACATTCATACCATTTGTAACCCTGGCTTGCAACTTCTAGAAGACAGGATGCAAATCTTCAAAATTAACAGCCTTCCCCACTGTCTTTCAAAGGTTTGTTGAGATGTTCTTATCTGGGACCATGATGTTGCCTTCCTATCTGGCCTTTTAATAGCAATTAAATTATATAATCCACATTCTACTTTTTAGTATAATAATTTATACAGACTAGCTGGCTAGATTATATCTCAGTAGACTTAGATTATTAAATAGCAGTTCATGAACATTACAGTATGAATTCAATGTAAATGGCTTTTTACCCTGAAAAAAGCAATTTTCTTATTGAAGTTTAAAGGATATCAGATCCAAGTTCATCATCTTTGAGAATGGAAAATCTTGACAAGCAGTTATAAATAAATTATATATAGTCTAATATATTTAAATGTACTGGTTTCTATACATGCATATATATACACATACAGATTCTTTCTCTCTCTCTCTCTCCCTCCCCACCCTTTCCCTTCCCTGTCCCCATGGGAGGACTTGTGTTCAATCTCTAGTGATATGGTATTTATGTTGCTGACAAGTGTTTCAAACTCAATGCCTGGGAGAGCTACACATTTTTGAACTTTTACCTATTTGTTTTTAATATTTTTTAATAAAAGTTTAAAAGTTGAAAGTTTCTGTGTCTTACACACACACACACAAGTGAAAACAGTCTAAGACAGAACATGTAAAAGCTGTAAACTTGGTCAAGCCAGAATATTTCTGTATTTCCAGCATGCCTTCTGGTGAATTACTTATATTTAGTCTATATAAAATGGAAACTGTCTAATTTGGATACCGAAAGGAAATTTGGGACCCATTTGTGTATCAGAGAAAATAGTGTGTGTGTGTCTGTATGCACACATGCACGTGCACACGTGTGTGCATACACATACACTTGCAGGGTGTAAGACCCAAACAGAAGAGAGGGGCTGGGCAGAGAGTCCTAATGTAAGAATTACATCTTAGTTTCAACTGTATTTGTAGACACAGATATACACCCAAGTTGCTTCTTACGCGTATTTAACTTAAGCGAATTCAGCTATACGCGCTTGGCTGCTGGGGCTAGTCGCCGGGTGCCAGCCAGGACACGGCAGGTACTGTGGCACCGCATGATACTGCCTGCATGCACCTGCATGCACCAGCATGGCTGGGGGGTGGCAGCTCACTCACGCTCAGCTGGCTGCCCTGGCGGGATGACGCAACAGAATGTGTATTAAAGTATATACAGTATGTCACAGGGAGGAATCAAGGAACAGACCCCAAGGGGCTAAGGGGGAACCCTGGGGTCCAGAACACACCGCGGAATGTGAGAAAAGAGGAAAAAAACAGAAAATCTCTTACTTGTAGTCGGAGTCACAGTGAAGCCGAAAATGGCAGCGGGACCCACGCGGCTCGTTAGCTGCTTTTTTTTAAAGCTGAGGCCAGCTGAGGATAGGAGCGGCAGGGGCCGGAGGGGGAATATAAACAAAGCTGTTAGAGAGAGAGAGGGGAGAGACCCAGAAAGTCACCAGTGGGGAATGCATCCCTAGAACCCCTGCTGGGGGGTAAAAGAAGACCGGTCTGCCTCTCACTGGGCTGAAGTACACTTTGAAGTCTGTCACGAGGGAGACGCCAGCAACAACACAGAGAGAGGAGAGAGGAATGCACTACACACGGACAGAAGATTCGGAGGGGAAAAGCAGAGGAAGCAGGAGGAGAAAGACAATGAGAGGTACCCCCAGGGAGGTGGGGAGATCAGCAGAGCCAGTGACATCTCACAAGGTGGGACCAGTGTGGGCTCTTGGAGGCTCCAGGAGAGACCCTAGGCGGGTTACGAACAGTCTAAGAAGTGGGAAGGGTCACGGAAAATGGGGTCCAGCCATGTAAAGCCGCCCAACGGGGGACGTGGGGAAGACGTGACCAAAGGGACCACTGAGGGCCTGGCAAACCCACAGGCTGGGCAAAGAATGGAGGGAAGAACATGGTAGCTGGTAGGCTAGTGCGTACCCAGGTCAGGGCCAGTCTGGAGCTTTAGGGGTCAGGGCCTATTGCTGTAGAGTGGACCGGGCGGTCAGGGATCAAGAAGCCAGTTGGGCTCATCCTGTTTAGGCCGGGAGCCACTTTGGTGTGGATACTGTTTTTTTGGTTTGGTTGTCTCTTTCTGTTTCCCACTTTTGGAGGGGTTGTCAGTTATAGTACAGAGAGCCCTGTGTTAGCTCAATCAAAAGGGAGTGTTGTCCCAGGGGAAACTAGGCGGTCGTGAGACCCTGCTGGTAAAGCATACAGTGGGTTCAGGGGGCCCCTACTACGTCTCTACAAGAGAACACTGGACACCAACAGTCAGAGGTCTGGTCGCAGGACATCAACAACGTGTCGAGGTTGGGTCTCAGGGCAAGGTATAGGGGAGGTGGAGCCTCACGGAAGATCGCTGCTCAGAGGTCCCAGACGCTCGAGAACCCCAGTAGTCGGTCCCCACCACTGGAATAATAATTAGCTGATTCTTTCTTGGATAACATTGTTCCAGCATCAGTCTGTTTCTTTTATTAAATGCTTCCCAGTAGCATCAAATGGGTGATATAGGCTTCCCATGTGTTTTCTTGAAGGTCTTCCTGTGATTATGGTGCAGTAGTCCTACATGTTTGTTTCACCAAGAACTAAATGTTATATACCTACACTTCCTGAAAGCTTTCAATGTAGTAGCCCATGATATCCTTGTGGGAAAAGTGGAAGATTGCGGGTTCAGTTGCTTGATGGTTCAGTGAGTGGGAAACTGGCTACAGGGACCCAGAGAGTTCTCATGAATGGATCTGGGTTGTCCTGGCATTAAGTGCTCAGTGGTGTCCCTCAGGGGCCCATGCTTGGACCGGTGTTTTTCAACATCTTTATTAATGATTTGGATGGAGGAGTGAAAAGCTCGCTAGCTAAGTTCATGGACAACACCAAGATATGGGGCAGTGTGGTCATGTCAGAAGATAGGTTGCAGATACAGGAGGACCTGCACAGGCTCAAGAGTTGGACAGTCCACAACCAGATGAAGTTTAAGACTTCCAAGAGTAAGGGGCTCCATCCAGGGGCAAACAACCCTCAACATACATACAGGCTTGGTGGTGACAGTTTGACTTGCAGCACAGCCGAAAGGGCCCTAGGGGTAATGATTGGCCATCATATGAATATGAGCTATCAGTGGAAGGTGTTGGTCAGCAGGGCAAACAACATGCTGGCATGCATCAATCAATGCATTTTGTGTAAAATTAAGGAAGTGATACTCCCACTGTACTCAGCACTGGTGAGACCGCAGTTGGAGTACTGCATCCAGTCCTGGGTGCTGCACTTCAATAAGGATGTGGAAAAACTTAAGAGGATCCAGAAAAGAGCCACCTGTAAGATCAGGGACGTGCAAGGCAAGCCATACGAGGAAAGGCTGAGGGATCTGGGCCTCTTTAGCATAAAAAAGACAAGGTTGAGAGGGGACTTGATAGCTTACCACTATATCAGAGGAGTGCATCAGGAGCTTGATGAACAACTGTTCACTAAGGCACCCCAGCAAAGACCAGGACCAATGGATACAAACTCCTGGAAGAACACTTCAGGCTTCATACCAGGAAAAACACCTTCACAATTAGGGTGTCAAGACTGTGGAATAAATTCCCTCCAGAATTGATGCAGTCACCGACCCTGGAGGCTTTCAAGAGAAGACTAGACAGACACCTCACTGGGGTCACCTAACCCCAGCTGTCTTTCTGCCTAGAGCCAGACGGCTGGACCTGGTGATCTGCAAGGTCCCTTCCAGCCCCTAACAATCTATGAATAAACTGGTGAGAAAGATCACCACCCAAAGTTATTAGAGTATGGTGCCAAAGAAACTGATTATCCTTCCAAATGCAAAGAGCTCTCTGTAAGTGCTGGGGTGGGTTTTGGGGAGGAGTGGGGGATGGCGCTGAGACTTCTGATAGAGAAGGCAGTCTCTAAGGCTCCTGCCACATGTTACACTTAAGACACGATTAACCAACTAATCCTGGTCTTCAGTTGTGACCCACTCAATCAATTAATGCTGTGATGAAATAAGGAACCAGCCACAAAGTTATTATTACACATTTTTAAAGAGCTGATCACAGCTTCTACCTTTGGGAGCTCATCATGTGCCCCCAAGCCTGGGAGCCAACATGGTGCACCCCTAAAGCTGGGAGCCCTATCAACGGAGACAACTTTCAGTTGTGGGAGCTTGTTAATTGCCAGTGGAATGGGTCATGGG
This sequence comes from Gavialis gangeticus, assembly GCF_001723915.1. Taxonomy (NCBI): domain Eukaryota; kingdom Metazoa; phylum Chordata; order Crocodylia; family Gavialidae; genus Gavialis; species Gavialis gangeticus. Next base: position 163,847,760 of record NW_017729032.1, on the reverse strand, counting down.
TCATGATCCTGTGCTCCCCCTGCACTGATAATAAGACATGATGGGGTCTGATGTATAGCTTGGCAAGAAGTGCAATTGTGTGGATTGTGCATGAGATCTCATTGCACTTTTACCTGCACATCTGGCAGGGGCTCTACTTGCCTTAGTCTCTTCTTCTCTGTCCATTCTCTTGACCAGGTCATAATGTTTCTATTAACCTTCTGCCTCTTTTTCACCCTATCATGAATAATAAATCTTTGACAGAGGGAATGGTGATGGATGAGGATTTCCTAGAGATAGTAGAAACTTCTGACTTGATTTTCATTTCTTAAGAAGTTTTTGGGCACAAAAGGAATTTACTATCCAATTTAAGTTGTAAAGTATAAAGTTAATTCTCCAGGCACAATGTCTGGCATGTCTATGGCTGATGTTGTAGCAAAACCCCCAGTTTTTCTCTTTTTTAAAAATTTTAAAATGCATTCCGTCCCCTTCCCCAACCATTTCTGACTTTTTCTCTCCTTCTCTATTCCCTATAGATAAGTATAAGTGAGCTCAGACTTAAGCTAAGCTTTAAACATTTTTATTTTGGTAGCAAGTTTTTGGTTTTGGATATTCACTGTTTTATATTGTATTATTATTAGGTTTGTATTGATTCTTACTGTTGTATATTGTATTATCATGATTTTTGTATTTATTTTTATTGTTTCATATGGATATTGTCTGGTTTAGGCCTGTGTTTGTAAGTGAACCAAAGTCATGTCAAGTTTCCATTTTATATGTCAAGCCTCCATCTTCTGTCCTCCGCCTGGGCATCCCATGTTGCAACAATATGATTCATTGTACCCCTCCCATGTAAATTGGGTCCCAGATGAATGAGAATGATTGTGAATTATTGAAATACAATGGTAGCAGGCCTCTACTGAATAGCCTGTAAAGCCTGGGCCATCACCTCGCATTGATTCATCCAGGAACCACATAACTCACCAGAACAGAGACAAAGAACAGCATTTGAAAGACAAAAGACCCTGCAGAACCAGCAACTCTCACCATTACAGACACCCAAAACTGCACATCCCTGCATGGAGCACACATATTCAGTATGCCAGGGGCTGACCCTTGCCTGGGCCACTAGGGTCACACAAGGTCTTCCCCTATAAAAAGGGGCAGTGAAAACAGTCCCAGT
>NW_017729032.1:163845958-163846458 GCF_001723915.1 Gavialis gangeticus | reverse complement strand
AATAAAACCACTGTCATTTGCAACCCTGAGTTGGATCATGTTTTACTAAATCCCAGTCTCTTCCGTATCTTAAATTCCAGACTCATTCTCTCTCTCTCTCTCTCTCTCAGCTCTAGCCCCCACCCATCTCCACTAGTTTCCCGATCTCCTCTCAATTTCTACTGCCTTTTCCCTGTGACTTTCTGCTGCCTTTCTTTGCTTCCCTGCTGCCCCCGCCACCTTTCTGTCTCTCCTGCTGCCTTTGCCTGGATTTTCTGCTGTCTGTCTCTCTGTTTTCAGGCTTCCCCAGAACCTTCTGTAGTCACCACCCTCCCCCCTGCAGCTTCCCAGCTCCTTGTGGCTGTCCTGCAGTTTTCTCCAACGGCTGGAGCCTTTCTCCAGTTCTCAGCACCTACTGCCACTCCCTGCAACTTCTTTAGCTGCCCTGGAATCCAGAGCCCCTCACTAACATGCACACTTTCCCTTAGTCCCATTTTTCCTCTCCCCACCTACCTTTTCAG
>NW_017729032.1:163830523-163845797 GCF_001723915.1 Gavialis gangeticus | reverse complement strand
TTGTCTTTTAATCAATTAAGGTCAATTAACCTAAAGTTACCCCCCATCCTCAGTTCTTCAGCCCAGACCCCTCTAGTCTACTGGTTCTAATCTCGGTCCCGGTGACTTTCATTTCCAGCAACTTTCACTCCCTACACTTCTACTTTGTTACCTTAACCTTTCCCCAGGTATCCCAAGTACACCAAGCACATACATACATACATGCATACATATCACAATACCCAACTTAGGAACTCACTTGTGTGCATGTGTCGGTGGGTGGTATGTGTGTAAATTAGTGAATATATCTATATCTATTGATATCTATAGATAGATATAGATATAGATGTATAGATATCATTCTGGGTGTGTGTGGTATATGAATTAGTAATCCATGTATGTGTATCAGATGCGCAGGTGTTGGTAACTGGTAACTGATTCTGTCCAAATTTGGTGTGTGTAGCATGTATGGGCTTAAACTGGTGATAGCTGTGCATGAACCTAAACTAGTTATTTTGAATGTGTGCATATCTCTGTTGCTAGTGTGTGAGAGTGTGTGTGTGTATAATATATGGCATTGTGTGCATGATATATGAATTAGTGATCTGTGTCTAACTTTTGGAGTGTATAGTGTATTTGCTTGAATTGGTGATAGGTATGCATGTGCCTAGGCTGGTTTGGATGTGTATGTGCCTGAGCTGGTAGTGTGAGTGTGTATGCACCTAACTGATTTGTGTGTTTGTATATGTGCAATTGTGTCACACCGTCCTGTCTAACAGCACAATATTGAGAACCTGAGAGTTGGCCTGACCCCACAGGGCAACAATATTTATAGGTGGTGAGTATTTATAGCTTCCATAGATGTCTTCTGGAGTTCTGCAACCTGAAAATTAGGTCCTCAAACTGCAGGGCTCCTCCAAAACAGTCCAAGTTGAATTTATCACAAGCAGTCTCAAATTGTGAATAACAACATGGCTTCACTTAAGTCCCATAGACTTCATCTGTACTGATTGTCATAGTTTTATGCACTTTACAGCTATGTCTCCTGGGAAAATATCCATATATGATACAGCTACACAAAGACCAACAAAATCTGTGTCTAATACTACCTTTAAAATTATGGGCATTTATACTTTTAGGTCCTGCAATGTGCCAGAGATCCACCACTTTGGGGCAGACTCAATTAATAGACTCTGTTGGATCTTGAAGCAAATTTAAGAACTGTTCCATTTGCACAATTAATGGAAAGGGTTATTTAAATAATTTTTTTTCTTTATGTTAGTATCTACAGTATTTACCTTAAAATAGTATATTCCTCTTCTCTACTCATTAGAAAGTTTACATTTCTAATACACCTTCAAAAAAAGATTTAGTTACACCATTTTCCTCAATGATATGAAGACTGGGAAAACAAATGGGATAGCCACTGGTGCCAGAAGCTTCCATATGTTCATAAAACATATTAGTTTTTGCAATGAAGATGCCTTAAATAAAGTACAAGAAAGTCTAGAATGTGGATTGATTTTTCATTATGGTGTCTTTTAATAGCCATTTATTTCTGCCGTTCCAGATCACTGAATTGGTTTATTCTTATCTTTAGGAGCTGATGCAGAATGTTTTCTGTCAGGTTTTAATTTCAGCCACAGAGAATGAGTTAACTAGAATTGGAGAACATATTCACTATAAATTGTGAATTTATGACCATTTGTAGTTTATATGCTGGTGATATAAAAGTGGATAAAAGCAAACGTGACTGTTTTTTTCCTTTGGAAAATTTGTGTTCATTAATGTGAGACTCAAAATAGAACCTGGAAAATGTAAAACCAGAGCCAAATCCTATTTTATCTTTATGTGCCTAAGTGGCATTTACCTACCCAAGTAAGAGCTGTTCTGTAGGGGAACAGCATCACCCAGCTGTGCACATAACTTCCGTATGTTAAAACTCTTCTATCTTTCAGCCCAGTACCTTAGTAGTTACAACACACACCCAGGGGATGGGATAGCCAGGTTTCTGACCCCCCTTTCTCACTTCCTATGCTATGGGCTTCCTATTCATAAATCTATGGGTTAAGCAACCCCTAATTTCTTCCTTGAGGCTGGCTCACAGAGCAGCAAAGAGCAAAAGCTATATGGAACCAAAGGTCAGATTCAGGTGCGCTGGCACATATGGTTTATGCTTCTGCAAACCTCTTTGCAGCACCATAAACCACACATGTTGCATATTAAACAGTGCATAGTGCTGCCAATTTTCAGCACCAGAGCAAAATTTGCTACCAGGATTTCCCAGGGCTACCTGCTCCCCTATCTCTGCACTGTAAAGCTCCCACACTGAGGCACCCTGTGCCCCAGCCAGTGGGTGCAGTGTGCCTTGGGACTGGCAAACACACAACCCTTCTCTCCTTGTCCACATGCTGCAGAGCCCAAACCCTGAGGCACCCAGTACCCCCGCATCCCTGGGCTGGCTGCTCCCCTGTCTCTACATGCCTCAGCATGGGGGCTGTCCTGTGGAGCTCCTGCACTACAGCTTCTGGAGATGGGGGAGCAGGAAGCCCTGGGCTCTGTGTTCCCCCCATCTCAAGGCAAACTGCACCCCTACCAGACAGGGAGTGGCTGGCTGGGGTGTAAGGTGCCTCAGCATGGGGGCTTTGCAATGTGCTGAGATGGGAGGTCAGACAGCCCCAAGCTGCCTGTTCCCCTGTCTTCACATGCCACTCCCCAGTTGGTGGGGGCACAGGGTACCTCAGTGCAGGGGCTGCCTGCTGGCTAGCCCCATACTGAGGCACCCTGTGACCCAGCCAGCCCCCCCCCCCGCAGCAAATGGAGCAGTGGGGCAATGTGTCCCACTGTAATCTCATGAGTGGGGGAGTGCGCTACAGCACAAAGTAGCAGCACAAATTTGTGCTGCTATTATTTGTGCTGCTGCAAATACACTCCCCTGCTTGTGTGAACACAGCCAAGAAGGGCAGAATGGGGGTCAGTGGACATGTCTACACATGCTATTACTGAACATGAATAAACTCTGAAGCTTATTACTATGGAGTTAATTGCTGCCTGGCACGCTGTTTGAATGTATGCCGGGGAGCAATTAACTCTGGAGCAATAAACTCCAGAGTTTTTTTTCATTCACAGCACATAGAGCTCAGTCAGAGCAGCCTGGCTGGCAGGGGGAACTGGGGATCAACCTGCCAGCCCAGGGCTGCTCCTCCTGGCTCAGTGTGCTGTGGAGCAACTGGCTGGGGCATGAGGGTTCTTCAGTGTGGGCCTATATAGCAGGCAGGCCTAACACTGAAGAATCTGTGTGCCCCAACCAGCCCCTCCAGTTTCTACATGTGTATTGCTGTGGAGTTTTTACTATTTTATTTCACAGCAGGATAGTACTTGTATTTACAAATACTATCCTGCTACAGAGTAAAATAGTTTTTTTCCAGCATAATAGGAGCACACATTTAGAAACTGAGACATTTACTGCACAGCTAATTAGTGAACTACTCAGCAATACTCAGTGAGATAGATAGTGACCTGGAAAAAAAAGGGACACAGTCAATAGGGACTAGACTCCAAGGCCATGTCCACACATGCAGGCACATTCACTTGAAGCAGCTCAATTAGCAGCAGCACAAATATGCACACGTGCCTGAACATGAACTTTGCTGTGAGGCAAATTGTACCACTTGGGGCAAACTGACCCTGCCCAACTCCTCCTGGATCTTCAGCACCTATGCTGGCCCCAGCAATATAAAAAGCTGCTCTGGTGATCTGGGGACAATAGTCCCTTCTGCTGTGCCAGCTGGACTGCTGAAGCATCCCTAAACTAGATTGGCCCCTGCTCCCTCTACCCACTACAGTAGTCTGGCACTTGGGGCTGCTGCCTAGCTGTGACCTGCTGCCACCTGCAACATCCTCTGCCCCCTCGTACCTGTATCCCCATGGCTGCACACCTGCCAGACCCAAATGGGGACCATAAGGCTGCCTGGGCTGTGGTATGGGCACTTCAGCAGAGCCTCCTGCACCTTTGGGCCAGCTACTAGTAGGCCATGGCTGCACAGTTGGTCTTTGGGTGGCACTGCTGTCATGTCTTTTGGTGCCCCCAGTCTGCCATCTGAGCAGCTATTGCCCAGAAGATGTATTCAATGTGGTGGCCTACTTTGAACTGTTGAGGTGTGTCCTCCTGGTTTCAAATGGCTAGGAGGTCAGCCACCTCATCTGCCTTTCAGATGTGTCCCCAGTGCTGGCCCTTGGCAGGATCCTTTACCCAGGCCCCACCACTTGCCTCACCAGCAGGGATCTTGGTGTTCCCTGTTTAAAAATTGCAAATGCTCTCAACTCCCCCACCCCCCACTACCTCCTCCCCCAAATTCTCTCATTAAAATACCCAAAATCTGTGTTCTTCTGCAATTAAAATGAAATGCTACTATACATAGAAAGATCAGTTGGGCAATGATTAAATTGATATATTTACCAATTAACACAATTTTGGAGCCTACCAGTGCCTCTATCATAATAATAAAATTAATCTAAATATCTATACACTTTGGCATTTGCTTTTTTATCATAGAAATATCAGAGATGCCCCTACTCCCTTTGCTCACTAGGATGTGGGGACAGCTGCAGATGGATCCACAGCGGCTTTGTGGTCCTGAGCAGTACCAGCCCTTACCATTCTTCTCCCTGTGCCTCTTCCCAGGGCCCAGTGACCCCCATGACATTCCTTGGAAGCCCTCAACTGGGGCTCAGGGACTTGGCTGGGCAAGCCCCTTCCCTTCCAAGCTGGTGTCCCCCTGCACAGGCTGCTCTATGGAGGCAGGGGGACTCTAAGGCCAGCTCTGGCAGCTGCTCCTACCTGAACTGCTCAGCCATCCCTGACCCCCATATATCTCTCTCACACATACCCTGCTTCCACCTCCACACCTCCCCTCAGCTCATCACACCCCCAAGTGGTTTCTGGGACCAGGTACCCCAACAAGCTGGGGCTGCATATCACAGGACTGGTGTTGGCATGGGGCAGGGCTGCAGTGTGGCAGATGCCCCTGCAGCACAGTTCCTGACAGCAGGTCGCATCCCACCTGGCAGCTGGGCATTAGGGCTGTGTGAAGTTTCAGTCCTTGATTTGATTCAGTCCAATTTGGTGGCTGAATCTACAAATCTGAATTGAATCAGAGGACCATTTGATCTCTGCGAATTGAATCGGAACCCTCCAAATCAATTTGGAGAGATTTAATGATTCAGACATAGACACAGCTTTAAATGTTTTTTCTACATACCTCTGGATAGGAGGCAGCTCATAAATGCTGTGATGCTGGGTGCATGGTATGTTCCACAAAAGCACGGGGGCTACCTAGAGTGCTTGGCAGCAAACCTGGAAGTGGACTAGAAGTACTTCCGGTCCACTTTCAGGTCCACTGGGGAGAGTACTGTGGGGGGTCCCCACACCCTCCTGGCTCAGCAACTGGTGCCTCCTGGGTCTGGGAGCAAGATGCTACCATAATTCTAATAATAACATTACATAAATATATCCACTAAACATTATAAAAACATTTCAGCACTCTCAAAAAATATGGATATAAATTGTGAGCATGTAGGGTAATTTTAGCCTCTTTTCCCCCTCTTGTACTTGCCTGCCATGACTTGGATTGCATAGGAAAGAAGGAGATCAGTAGGCTTTGATGTTTCGATTGGTAAATACCACCCAGGTGTTAAATGCTCAACTAAGGGTTTATTTTCTACAATAACAGATACAATCACAAGAACTTCACCAATTTCTTCATTGGTGAGGACATTCTAAGTTACTGATAAGGGAAAACTCTGATTTGTTACTTGAAAAGATACTTTGTAACTAAATTGCATCCACCACCAATTACATTAGCGGAGCGCATTTCTCTGCCTGTGGCTTGCACCTAGAGCAGCCCCCTGCTGCTCTCACTCTGTTCATTCTGTTATCTTCTTAGCAGATGCTGCTCTAACAGAGTCAGAGACTTGTCCTGATTCCTGTCTCCCTGTGAATTGTCCCAGAGAGACAGTGTCTAGTTCGGCTCATGGCAGAGCCACTTCCCAGTGCCTCAGTGCTTTTCCACACTCACTGCATGTGGTCCAATCCCTTAGACCATCACCCATCTTGTGTCTGACCTGTTCTCCAGAGTCTCCAGCTCCCGGTGCTCTCTGGGATCACATGTAAGAATCTTTTCCTGCTTTCTCTATACTCCTGGGGTCTTGATTACCCCCATGTTTGTCCTCCAGTGCCCAAAGGCAATCAGTAAATGTCCCACTTCTGGTTTTCATGGGCTAATTAATCTTTCCCCGGGAGTGAAAACCTCTCCATCTGGTAGGGGGCATTCAGAGGTCACTCCTCCCAGAGCCAGACCAAGTAACAGGGCTCCTGTCTGAGTCCCTGTTACATTAATTATAGCCCACTAAGAAACTAAAACATAATAGATCATAAGTAATCAAATACTTTTCTCCAAACATTTTTATTAATTATTTTGATTTTGGTTTCACAATTTTTTTTTCAAAATCATATTTTGATTTTCAAAAGCTATTGTTAAATTATTAGTTATGATTTAGATTCTTAGAAATGTGTGTTCATCTCTGTAAGTACCTAGTACTTTGAACATAAGTACAACAACATTCCTTATATGAAACTTTTTTTCTTCTTTGGCTTGTGTGGAGGTTCACCCTCCTTACGGAGGACTGTCATCATTCTTACAGCAAAAGCACTTTATTCTGAAGTGTTCCACCTTCAAGTTTGCTTTCAAACCCTGCAAAAATGTGAGCTATGAAAAAAAAAAAGATTTGTTTTATAGGAAATCTGTGAAAACATGAATTTTCATGAGTTTTGTCGGTGGTAAGAATCTTTTTTGCTGTACTTTTAAACTCATTTTTTTTCTGTCACAAACTTAGAAATCAAGTCAAAAACAATGAAAGGAACAAATATGTTTTGCTTACTCTTACATTCAGATTTCCTTTATATTGCATGGCAAAGACAGCTTTCTGACTACAAAGTGAAAAGTAAATGGTATGTTTTGTGTTTCAGAATTTTACATCACACTGGGGTTTTTAGGAGGAGACTGACACTCTGATTCAAAAATTCCAAAATTAATATAGAATTGCCTGTGAGTATGTTTTGTATATTTAGTCCAAATAAATGTAATATTTGTGAACTGGAAGTATTAGTGTGAAAGGATTAGAGAACCATGCATTCCTTGGTCACAGTATTTAATTCAGACTAGTTCAGTAATGGCCAATGAGTAGAAATTGTTCCAGTCACATGGTTCTGCTTTAAATGACAATCTGTTTCATGTTTCATCTCTATTCACTTGAGAATAGAAATGGGACCACAAAAGAAAAGTCACAATCATATCATGCTCTAGAAGAGGTAGTCAGGATGGGTATGGAAAACAAAGTAGCCTCTGTTACAGCAAAGGTGTATGCCCAGTCATTAGAACTTTCATCTAAAAATCAAAACAATACTTTAAAACTTTCTCAAAGTCAGTTCAGAAGGGGTTTTATAGATTCATAGATGTTAAGGGCTGGAAGGGACCTTAAAAGATCTTTGAGTCCAGCCCCACCCCCCCCATATTTGGGCAGGAAAGACTTCTAGGATCAGATGATCCCAGCAAGTTGGGTGCCAAGATGCTTTTGGAAAATTGCCAGGGTGGGTGACTACCACCTCTGAGGGAAGCCTGTTCCAGAACCCCAGCATTTGACTTGTAAAGATGGTTTTCCTTATGTCCAGTGTGAAGCGATCTTCAATCAGTTTGTACCCGTTGTTTCTTGTCTTCCCCTGGGTGTCTTGGTGAACAGATGCTCCCCCAGACCCTGGTGTACACCCCTAATATACTTATAGTCTGCCACCAGGTCCCCTCTGACTCTTCCAGCCTCTCCTCATATGACCTGCTCTCTAGACCTCTAATCATGTCCATGGTCCTCCTTTGGACTCTCTCAAACTTCTCCACATCATTCCTGAAATGTAGTACTCCAGCTGAAGTCTCATCAAGGCTGAGTAAAGTGGGAGAATGACAATCTTAGTCCTGTTTGAGGTGGATCATTAAATGCATGCCAGTGTTTAATTCACTCTGCCAATTCTGGCATTGCTTTGGTGGCTCCTGTTCATTATACGGTCTATCACGACACACAGGTCTCTTTCAGTTGTGGTGCTGGCAAGTGTAGCACTGCCAATCCTGTAAGTGTGTTGTGGATTATTTCTCCCTAGGTTTAGCACTTTACATTTCTCCATATTAAATGCAATCAGATTAATATCTGCTCACCTCGCAAGCCTAACCAGGTCAGCTTGTATTGCCAGCCTGTCCTGAAGCATGACCACAATCTCCCATAATTTGGTGTCGTCCACAAACTTTGCCAGTTCACTTTTAATACCTGAAAACAAATAATTGATGAGCATGTTGAAAAGCACTGGTCTGAGTACTGAACCATGAGGGATGCCACTGTGCTATGTTGACTCAATTCTGTCTATTAAAAATTTCTGGGTCCTACCTCACAGCTAGTTATGTAGCCCCTGGACTGTAAAGTAGTTGCAGCCGCATTTTCCCAATTTTACTATGACCTGGACTTCAAAGGCCTTTTTGAAGTCCAAATATATGACATCAACCTCATCTCCCTTATCCAGGTGGTGAGTTACCTGGTCACAGAAGGAAATGAGGTTGGTGAGGCATGACCTGCCCACAACAAAGCCATGTTGACTATTCTTTAGAATATTGCCTTCTGTTAGCCTGTCAGTAATGGATTATTTGATAATTTTTTCCAGGATTGTACCAGGGATTGAAGTCAAACTGCTTTGCCTGTAATACCTGTTACCTCTCAGCTCCATGTTCTTGCGGAACCCTGGCACAGGACACAATCTGTCTGACTCACAAAGAATTCCTCCCCCTCCCCTCCTCTACCTAAACAAAACTGATTAAGTTGCAGTGGGAGACATACCCAAAGACCTCCAGATAAAGAGCAACTGCCCTAGGTCTCATTTGCATCCGAGATGGAACCAGATGACCATTCATTTACATAAAAGGGATGGAGAACAGAATGCCCAAAGCAGAAACCACAGTGAATTCTGGGATCAGAGAAGCAGGGGAGCACTGCATGATGGGGAATTTGTACTCCAGATACTAATCAACCCACATTTACACACACCCAGCTCAGCATTTATCAGACCAGTTCTAATCTGGATTTACAAAGGACTCCCCACCCCACCCTGAAACACACACATACACCTCTAAGCAGTAGTAAAGTTTCATAGGCATCTCGGGCAGTGCATTCCCTGGTCCCACTATGGGAGGCCTATTTAAACTTGATTGATTAAAACTTGGTTGCCGGGTTAAGGAATGCTGAGGCAAAAAGACTGAGTCAGAGGGGGTATGGGGAACATTTGAACAAAGGTTAAGGGTTCATCACAGCATCCAGCCCATTGGAGCCCTGACCACAAATGTTCTCATACTTTTCCTGGGATGACTGGTGGAAGTTCTCCCCACAGAAGGTTATAAACACTGCAATAATTGCCTTAAGTCTGTTAAAAGACTAGAGTAAGATCTGGAAAAGCCATGCTAAGCTGAGGCTTGTTCACAACAAGTAAAAATCCAAAATCCTGATGCTGCAAGCTATGTATTGTTTCTGAAGAAACCATGACATATCCCATCAGTATATCTGCTATCCATAGGAATTTCAACCTGGCTCCTGAGCGTCTGGTTACTTATGTTTTCCTGATTATCAATCCATTTTTTTGAGATGTTCCAAACCAGATAACCCCTTGTCAAGAGAAAAGACAATGATTTACACTATTGAAAATGCTTGGAAGAAGCTGAACCGAGGGTATAAAAATCTGTAAACACCAGCAAAGAGTGCATGTGCTTCAAGGGGATAAGTCTCTTTCTCACACCACCCACTTTATTCTCAAGAAGCTGGAAAAAACAGATAGTCTCCCTTCAAGGATTGTGCTAAGAACTTTACCTCTCAGCATTGCAACCTGAGTGCCTTGGACTGGTGAGATCTCAGCATGCTCTGTCTCTGTCTCTCTCTTTTCTCTCTAAGCATAAATTTCTGAACCTGAACTGTATTAGTTAAGCTTGGGCTAAGTTTCCCAAATACTTAGTGAAACCAGAGTAATATTTTAATTGTTTGTGTTTGTGTTTCCTTTGTATGTCTATTACTATTAGTATCATTATATATTTTTCATATACTTAGCAATAAATAACTTTTATAGTCAAACTGGTAGTAACTGGGTATATTTTTCCTTCTCTACTTCTCCTTCTCCACTTTCTCTGCAGCAATGCTTCTTTTACCTAAGCTAAAGATCTCTGGAAGCCCAAAAATACTGTGGAGTATGCTCATGAAGAGGCTAAAGATTGGGATGTGCTGAGTTTGAAACACATAAGGGGATCAGCTTGTACAGGTTGATTGACCCAGTTTGGCTCAGATGTGCCCTAATAAATTGAATGCTGGCCCATGAGGGTGTCAGCTGGACACCCAGCTGGATTCAGAGGTATTCTATTTAACTGTGTGCTTGTGTCTGACTGCAGTTTATTGTTGCTCTGATGAACTGATTCTTGGCACATGAGGGTGTCAGCCTGTCCATGCTGATCAACCCAGGCCGGTCAGGCATGTCACGTTAATCTGTGTGTGTTTGTGTGTATGACTGATTTGGTGACTGGAGGAACCCAGCCCCATTGAAACTGAGTCCTGCAAGATAGCTCCACTGGGGGGGAGGACTTGTAGAAGGGAGATATACAGCTCCATATAGAAACACAAGTAACACAAGCAGCACATTAATAGAATTGCCAAGACCCTAGAAATGTGTGTTTAATAAATGAGCACACCCCAAAGTAATGGGCAAATCTGGTAACATACCCTGGGTCCTCCTTTCTCCCTTTCTTGAAGATAGGTACCACATTGTCCCTCTTCCAGTTTTCTGGTACCTCCCCAAGTGCCATGAGTATTCAAATAACTTTGCCATATGTTGTGTGATGATGTCAGCCAGTTCTTTTAGCACTCTCAGGTGTAACTCATCCAGTCCTGCTGACTTGTAAATATTCATCCTGCCTAGGTGTTCTCCCACAAGATCTTTGCCAACTATGGGAGGGTGATCACCTCCACCTCAATCATCCTGTATTCTGTCAAGTAAGCTAACACCCTTGAACTGGTGGAATACTGATGCAAATTATTTGTTTAGAAGTTTGGTTTTGTCCTGAGTGTCAGTTACCAGCTGTCCCATTTTGCTCAGGGGCCCAATGCTTCCCTTATTTTTTCTTTGATTTCCTACATATCTATAGAAGGACTTTTTGTTCTCCCCGATTCCAGTTTCCAATGTGTATTTGGTTTGTGCCTTTGCTTTCCAAATCCACTCCCTACAGGTGTGGGCTATTTATTAAATTGATTAAATAGTTTCAATTTCCAAGTCTGCTAATCTGAACTAAATCTGCATATATTTAATGGTGCTTGATCTGTTTTTGAGAGCAAAATGTTTGAGTGGAGTCATTTGTGACATGAATATATTTGTATCACCGAGAGTGGAAGAATGCCTTCTTCTTCCTTCCATTACTCAATATACTTTTGGTATCAGAGGCTGAGAGAGTTCTAGTCATATATGGGAAAGTACTCTACTGCTGCAGGATGTTACAAACCTAGTGTTTAAGAGGATGATTTTGAAGTATTTACAGGAACTACTTGAAATGGGATAACCTTCTAATCTTTTTATCAAAGCATTTACAATTTCCATTTCTTGGGAAGTAAAATAATAAATATTGTGCAAAGAAAGTTAATCTGTATGCAGCACATTTTATTGCAAGATAAAATAATGCAAGAATAAACCAGTAAGGTCAATGCAGGCATGCTTACTCTTGTCAGCTCTTTTCAACATCTGATGCTGTACAGAATGTGAAAATGATTTAAGATAAATGATGGAGACACTATTGAATTATATTCTGAAAAGCAAAGGAAGTAAATAATATAGAAAGTTTTAACCCATTCATTGCTGTTCTTCACAGAAGCCTCTGTATAACACCATGCTTTCAAAAGCAATGTATGTAATACATAAGATAATAATTTGTTTCACCCAATATACCAGGTGAAGTACTCAGTAATTAGTACTGGGAATTAGGATGGGGCTTCACAACAAGGGTGTATTCGACCTGTTCATTCACTCTTGTGGAAGCTGAGCTCAGGGAAATGAAAGCAGCACTGGTTGGCATATGAGGTATCAACTGCATTTATGGCCTGGATTATGGTTAGACAAACAAACCACAACACCAAATGTATTACAGCTACTACATATAGAAAACAACAACTTGTACACTGGTATCACTCTATATTGTTGTCTTTGAATGTTCCACTCTCTGTTTAGGTTAATGTGTTATCGTAGCTGCGTTAACAACATCACCAGTGGTTTATTTTTAGTTTTCAGTATCAAAACTCCAGGCTTCTTGCTAGGTCTGCTGACAGTACCCTGTGACAGGTTTGAGTGATCTCCCTCCCTGAAGTCTAGCACCAATATTGGGCAGACAAACTTGTGCTCCCTGATTTCTTCTGCCTTCTATCTCTTGTCTACGATGCCTTGTTGTTAGATATTAAAGAAAAAAAAAAAAGGAGAGGGTGCCTGCAGAAGCTGGGGTGGACTAGTTGTGGGTCTATACCGCTCTCCTTTTATCCCATGGTTGTACTCCCTTCTTAAGAGGGTCTTGGTTGCCTCAGGGGCTAGAATTGTGACCTCCAGCTGCTCTCAGAGTTACACTCATGCCTTGCAGATAGCTCTTAGTTGCCCCTTCAGAGAAGACCATAGAAGTCCAACTGCACATAAGGGCCCTTGGGCCCCAAGACCTTTGTCCAGGCTTCCTCCTGTCTGGCTTCAGCCCTTTTTATCTGGTAAGACTCTTCAGCCCATATCTCAGACCCTAGCTTCTTGGGCCTCAACCGAAAATAGTGGAAAGTGTGCCTCAGGCACCCTGCCTGTACTGTCCTTAACCTTTGGCAGCTGCAATTCAGTCTTCTGGTCCTAAGCACTGAAAAAACACAAACACAAGCAAACCACTATCTAAAAAGTCACCTCATAATGGCTCCTTGCCTTGCTGCATACCCTAAGCTTCCCCTAGCTTGTTCCTTACAGCCCTGGGGGACCACTTAGGCATCATCTATCCTGTCTCTTGAAGCTCTTTCCTTCTAGAGACCCACTCCTTGTGATCTACAGGTTAGACTCCCTTGCTAGCTCTCAGGCCCCAGTTTTATGTGCCCCAGAGTTGGCTTTCCAATTACGCACAGGGGCTTCTTCTGTACCTGCTAATCAGGAAGACCCACGTGTTGTGGCTTAGCTCAGCTGCCTCCATTTGGCCTGATGAGCCTCAGCTGTTCCTTCCTTGCACTCTCCCAGTGGCCATGACAACCCCAGCCTCAGGGTCTGTTTTCTTGTTGTGCCTTGCTGTTGTAGCTGGTGGCCCCTGTGGGCTACAAAAGTCCTGCTGTCTCTTTGATTGTAGATAACAGAGTTGGGGTTCTCTGTTGCATACCCCAATAGCTATTCTATACTCTCCATAGAACTTTGACAATTGAGGGCACGAACCTAGATGGAGCAGCCAAATGCATTTTAAATTCAAAGGAGTTTGATCACTTTAAACTACAAATCAGTTTGAAAAAAGGAGGGAAGTTGTTACAGACCAGGGAATGCCACAGGCATGAATCACTTAGCTGACATGATTTCCACAAGAAGATGCCTGTTGCTCAGCCAGCATCCTTTATGAAGACACTTTGAAACTCAAGCACTTGTTATTCCTTCCAGAGGATGACATGGACAGTGTTCTACATCAGTCAAGCATACTGCAATATTTGGAAGATAAATGCCAGCTACCTGGATTTCTATGTTTCATGTTCCCATTTTACTTTATTATGGTCCATATTCGTTGCTTATTCTGTAGCCTATCAGGAGGTAACATGCTTCTCCAGCCTACTGTCTTATAGAGAGTTTGTCTGTTGAAGAGTTTATTTAGACACATGATTCATGCAGTTGTGATGAATGAAAATAAAAGTCAAACCCAGGTCTATCCAAATTTCATGCAGCTATGGGCCACATGGCACTGGCTGCAGTCCTGGAGGCCAAACAAGAGGCAGGCTTCTGTCCTCACCAGCAGTACTGGCAGCCTAGTTTCTGCCTTTGTCAAGTGCAGCACAGGCAACCTTGCCCCTCTTGTACACATAGAGCAGGGACCCCAGCCCCCTCTCAGGATGCTGCCCTGACCCGAGGAGCAGGAGCAGGAAGTAAAAGTGGGAGAGTCTAAAGAATCTAGATCCCATGGCATGAGCAACAGCAAAGCAGGGCACTGGCAGCCAGGCAGGAGCCCATGGAGCTCATGCTAACATTTTTTGAAGCCATATGTGGTCCATGGACCACCAGTTGGACAGCCCTGGTTTAACCTTTAGGGGTGTGGGTGGCCCTCAGAAGAATACAGTGCTGTTTCTGTCTCTACTAATGACAAAGCACCTTTTTTGGTTGTCCATCCATAACTGATAATTTTTTTAGTGAATGAGACTGAGAAGGGATAGTGGTTTGAATAGTTTAATCACAGATCTGAGGCTGCAGATTTGAGGAGACAGCAGTCTGCACCTTGTGTACAGGACTGCAGCCAGTGACAAGTGGTCCACAGCTGCATGGAGGTTGGATAGACCTGGATTTTTATTTTCATTCATCACAACTGCATGAATCTTGTGTCTGCAGAACCTCTTCAGCAGATCTGAAGTATGGAAATGTATATACTACCTTTTGGATATGGTGCCTCTATTTGCCTCTTCTGTCCCCTACATTCCCTTATTTAGCAGTCTTATGAGACTGGCCCCAATCCATCTATGTTTGCCGAGGAGTGTAGAACAGATATTTGACTGTCATAGTCTCAGAACAATCACAGACACAAAGCTACAGAAACTCCATAGGCATGTATTACTTATCTTCTTTATTTCAGTACTTAATACCACTCATATTGTTTTTATAGGACTTCTGTTAGTATGGCCTATGGTTTGCAGGTATTGTTGCCACAGGTGTCTGTTTATAGATCTAGCAGAGAGCAGATAACAAACTGGGTGCATCTACAAGAGATGCTTTACTGCATAGTAAAGCCATTTACTACACAATAAGCGTACATGTCTACACATGCACATGCTTACTACACAGTAAACTGCTCTACTCATGAGTAAATTTCTTACCTGCAAATGCAAGTAGCAAATTTAATCACTAGTTCTTACTAAGTAGTAGCACATGTGTAAAGGCTGACTGGGAGCAAATTTGCTCCCAGGGAGCCCTGCCACGGGGGGGGGGGGG
>NW_017729032.1:163826712-163830420 GCF_001723915.1 Gavialis gangeticus | reverse complement strand
TGGGGGGGGGGAGGGCAGCTTCACCACAGTCCCAGAGCCCCAGGGCTAGGAGTCTCTCTTGGCCCAGGGCTGAGCTGACTCCAGGGAAGCACCAGCTCCAGAACCTTAAAAGTCTGCATGCACTGTGGAAGCCTGTGGTCAAATGTGGCCACTGTATCCCCCTGCACAGGCCTCAGATGAGCTCAGCGAGCCTGCCTAAGTCCCAATGCTACTCCCTGGCACACCAAATCTGCACAGCTTCCAGGGCCACACCGTCCAGCCCTGCAGGTTGCTCTAGACACCTGCCAGGCCTGCCAGTACCCGGGCCCAGCTGCAGATGGCTCCTGACCACTAGGGCCAATGCCACTTGGCCACAGATGAACCCCATAAGCCTGCCTGTGCTCTACAGATTTTGCCTGGCACTGCCTTGCCATGTGGCTGCCAGTCCCACACCATGCCTCTGTGCTGGGTTCTGCAGGCAGCTGTTGCAGCCTGGCAACACTGGGCCAGCCACAAGAAGGCCCAGAGAACCATCATGGGAGCCACATTGGCTTTTATGAGAGGTTGTCAGGCTATATGCAGGAGCATGGGCATGACCAGTCAGGATAAAGGTCAAGGCCATTGGCAAAGCACAGGGGATGCATGTGGGTGCACATGCACCCCCTGAGATTGGCCTTGCACCCCCAAGAAGCTCCAGCCACGAAACCAGAAGTGCGACCAGGGGCATCCCCCACCCCTGGTTGGTGATTAGCCACTGGGGGACCCCTGCCTCCAAGTTGGAGATTGGCCACTGGTGTACAATTTCCCCCCATCGGTGCTCTGGTGCCCCCCCCCCAGACTTAGGAGGCACCAGTCACCGATGGTCAAGGCCTTACAGGTACAGTGTGTCATCATGATGGACCACAACCATTAGTTGGGGACTGCCCACAAGTCCATGCCATTTATGTGGCAACTGAACACCATCCTTGTGATTTGAGACCCACTGGCTGCTGGAGGGAGAGCCACTTATACCAGAAGACCAGCACCTGCCATCACCCCTGGACAAGCTCCCACCCACCAGGCTCTCCACAGCATGCACACCCATGGGGAACATCCAGAGGCCAGGGTGCTGGCCATATGTCCCTGGGCTTCACCCCCTAAGCATCTCCACTCCATAGGCCCCCACCCCAGGAGGTGCACACACAACATCGTAAATAGTTTGCACAAGGAAAAGGGTATTTTATTGATTGTGGGTTGGGTGGGTGGTGGAGGGGCTTTGATTTTGAGGGGGGAGTGGGGACAGGCTCTATTGTTGGCAAGGGAGGGGGAGAAGGGTCTATTTCTGTGAGGGGAAAACATGTTTTTCAGCAAACTGTCTGCACTGATCATGGTACTGGGGGTGGGTATTGGGGTGGGGGTCTATGGATTGCAGTCCAGGTGGGCTCCAGTGGCGAGTACAGGAGGAGGTGCTTGGTCAATGAGTCAGTGTCTTGGCCTCCACTGGTGAGTATGTGGCTCGTACCATGGCTAGCAGGAGCCAGGGCTACTGGGCATCATCACTGCCAAGGACAGGGGCTGGAGCAGCCATAGCAGGAATAGACAGTGCAGGGAGGCAGTGTAGGAAAGCACACAACTTCCCCATTCATTTCAACAGGGAAGTTAACTTGTAAAATACTTCCATCGGGATAAAATTCTCCTTTCTTCTGACCATATAAGCAGGACTTAAGACTCAAATATTAGGATATCTAGGCAGATGACTTCCTAATGTCTAAAAGCATCTAATTTTATATTGACTTTAAAATAAAAATTCTCTTTTTCATAGCTGTCTTGGTTATAATGCTTGCCTTCATATATGTTTTGCCAATTTTTTTATCTCTGAGACTATTAGTTTTGTGCAGAGAGTTAAATTCTCAAGAAAAGGATTGTAAAATAAGTAACTCTGGAAATAAATTTATTGTGTCAAACCACTTCTGGTGATAGATTAAATGATAAAGAAAATTGCTCTTATGCAAATTAGATTATGGTTTTTATAAAAAAGAGATATAGATAGAATCCTACTGATTGATTTATACTGCATGTTTAGGACAAGGTTGAAAAAGGCTACAATGAAAATTACTTAATCTAACTTACTTTGAAGTTGGAATAAGAAAGTTTTGTTTCTTGATCAAAGTGTTAAATTATAAAAGGAAAGATGATTTTAATTATAATTTCATATTCAAAACATTATTTTAACTGTCATAAGACTTGCGAATCTATGCATCTCTTGCAACCTTGGCAATAGGATCTTATATAAATGTCAGTGATTAATTATCTAAGTGTCTGGTGAATCATTAAAACACAGCTTGTAGGAAAAGTTGATTGAAAACTTATGTCCAATACAATTACCGTATTGTCCATCAGATCTAATACAGAAACTTCATTATTTATGTCTAAAAAGTTTGGATTTGAAGCTGTTTTGTATGATTCCCACACACAAAATTGAGTGAGACAACAACTAAAAAGTTCAATGATTTTTAGAAAAGCTCTTCCTGATTATAAAAATAACCCAAGCAAAATATGAGAGCCATTTGTAAGCCTCATATAATACAAAATTGACAGTGAATTTTAAAATCCACTTTCCATTTAAAATAAGTGTGCTATGAGTAAACTGTCTGATACACAGAAAATATGGTGTTATTATTGTAATTAAAACTTCTATGTAGTTACTTTGCTCAACATGCATCTTAATTTTATTCAGCCAGTTGTAACCATAACAATTAAAAATTGAAAATGTTTGGAAGTATGGACTCACTTGTATAAAGAAATAGGTTCAGTAACTACTTTGGTGCTCTAGACACCTTTAGATAAGAATATACCATGTTTAATGGAATAGATGACCCTCGTATAAGATGACCCCCCCCCACAGTGATTAGATTCTATATATGGAAAATGTATAAATTTGTTATGATTAGCTGGTATAGAATCTAGTTATTTGAGATTTGCCTTGATTTTGTCCCCCTCACACTGCCACAGGATGGAAAATAAATTGGAGGGGGGGGGGGCGGTCAGGTAGCTTCTTTGCTGTCTACTTCCCCCCAGCTTTTTCTCCTGGCAGCCCCTTCCCTCTCTCCTTATTGTCAGGTGCTGCTCTTCCTGAGCACATGGAAGTGAGGAGCAAATCTGAAAACAATAACCTTGAAACTAAACATGGCTGTAGCAATTTGCATATAGTAGCCATACATTTAATTAATCCAGAATTGATGCATATTACTTTGTTTGGAAATTGCTGCAAGTTTTAGCATAGGTACTCCATAAACACACATTTTAGCAGCACTTTGACACCTACTTATATGTAGTACAGACTATGCACAGTATTAGTCCAAAACCAAAGGTTTACTGTTCACATCATAGTTAATTGGGCTGGGCCTCATCAGAGTCAATAGCATTTTAAGCCATGGTGACTCCACAGCTCAGCACTGCTCCATATGTGTGTACCCTTTAGATACATTAATTCAAGTGCTAATTAGCCCCCACTTATGACTAGAACTGGGTGCTCTTGTCATGAGTCCTGGGATGCTCCAAAAATGTATATGCCGATGAGGTGCAGGGCAACCTGGTCTGGCTTCACTCATGATGGGCAAGGCTATATTAATCATATGCACCAGGCTGATTAAAAGGGTGACAGGGGAATTCTGAGTGAACTGTTTGGGTCGGTGTCAGCCTGGAAAGATGTGTGCAGTGGAGTCCCTCAGGGCTCAGTTCTGGGGCCAG
>NW_017729032.1:163817818-163821712 GCF_001723915.1 Gavialis gangeticus | reverse complement strand
CCACTTATGACTAGAACTGGGTGCTCTTGTCATGAGTCCTGGGATGCTCCAAAAATGTATATGCCGATGAGGTGCAGGGCAACCTGGTCTGGCTTCACTCATGATGGGCAAGGCTATATTAATCATATGCACCAGGCTGATTAAAAGGGTGACAGGGGAATTCTGAGTGAACTGTTTGGGGCCCCATGTGGTAATGTTTGTGATATTTAAGGCTGGTAAAGAAACAGGAACTATTGGAAATGGAAAAGGTTCAGCTCAGCTGTGGGAGTGAAGTGGAAGTTAAAACATATGCAATGACATGGATTACCATGAGTTGAAAAAGAGTTGGTGGTGAGGGTGGCTGTGCCTAATGGGCACTACCGTGGGCATCTACACTTGTTCCGAGGTTGGGGGTGCACTTTAATTAGAGTGACTCTGAGAGCTGCTTTAATAAAATGCCCACAGCTTCATGTGTACTCAGTGTCCCACATTCAAAACAGTAGTGGGGAGTGCTTTAACTAAAGTTTGACCAATGAGAATTAGTTAAAGTTCCCCTGCTGCAATTTTGAAATGCAGGGATACTGCATACACATGATGCAGAGGCTAGTGGAGTGTGCTAATTAGCATGCTACAGCAGACTTGCAGCCAACTCATTTAATCGAGTCTGCTTTGATGCATCCTAACTAGCATATGTCGGAGCAGAGCTCCATCATGTGTATAGGTGTCCCATGTGTTTTATTCAGATGGGCTGTACTGACTGCCCCCGCAGTTGGAGATTGGCTGCACCCCCCCACTCCAATCAGTGACCTGGTGCCCCACCAGACTCGGGAGGCACCAGTTGCCCATGCCGTACAGACAACACAAGTGGAGATGGAGCAAGAAAAATAATCTGAAAGATAGATCAGGAAAAGAAAGAAAATGCAGTGGCTGAAGAACAGGAAGAGGAAATCTGATAAAAGGTGAGTCAGAGGAGGAGCCAGAGAGCACTTTTCCTTCTGCTAACACTTTGGGGCTCCAGCCTGGAGTGGAGATCAGAACGCTGGAAGCACCAGAGAGGCAGGAATATGCAAGCTTTCCTAAATGTGAAAGCAATCCAGCAGCTTGCAAAGGCTACAGAAATGTGAGTGAGTAATGGGGATTAACCGACTACCCCAAGCAGTGGAATAAGCATAAATGGCATTGACAATAGTTTCACTTAATGTAAGGAGTATCTTAACATGGAGAAAATGGGAACATATTTGAATAAAAAAAGGGCAGACATAATCTGGAATCAGTAAACCAGTTTTGAGTCAAAAAAGGGCAGACAAGAATGTGATATACTAGGGGAGAGAGATTGTAAACACTTTGAGAAAAGGTGGAGATGGGGACCATCCTGATGGTCAGGGGAAAATGACAATAATGTGGCAGAGGTAGCAATATTATTCAAGAACCCAAAGGTGAGAGCAAAGCAGGTAGAAGAAGTTATCAGTGACAGATTGCAATGAATGATACTAACAGTCAGGGGAACAGAACTGGAAACTTTCAATGTATATGCACCACCAGAGAGGAAAGGAAGAAATTCATTGCTTAGAAAGCTAGCATTTTATGTGGTTGGAGGGAGACTGTGTATAATAGCAGGAGGTATCAATTGTATAATCAAAGTGATTGACAGAACAGGAAAAGGAGGAAACTGAGCTTTAGACAGTTCATCCAGCCTGTTAACAAATATAATAATAAAAAAAGAGTTGCTAAGAGACGTGTGAGCAGGGGAGAAAGTTTCACTAGAACAGAGCCCAGTGAAAAGAAACAATCAACAATTGACTTTGTGCTTGTATCAAAAGAAATAGGGATAAGGAAGAAATAAAACATACATGTGGCTTTTAGTGATCATAGGAAGCTGATGGTGGAAATGAGTCTTGGTAAGAATCCTGTGAGAGGGAAGGGCCTGTTGAAGTTAAATGTGTGAGTGTTACAGGATGAAGGAATACGTCAAGTGTATATGAAACAGTATGAGGGGTGGTGAGCACTGAAGAAATGTTTTGGGAGTACCAAAGAATGGTGGATGATGGTGAAGAAGAGTATGGGAGAATTCTTCAGGCAGGAAAGATGAAGATGTAGAGAGAAAAAGCATGAAAGAGCTAGGAAAATTGCAAAGAAAGATGCAGTTATTGCTAAAGGAAGCTGCAGAAGAAAGACAGGAAAGAAAAGAAGAGCTAGAAGCAACAAGACAACCTAGCTTAAAAGAAAGGTGAGAAAGAAAATGTTTTTAGCACAAGCACCTTGGGTGGGAGAAAGTGAAGAGTGGTCCCCACACTTTTTCACCAGAGTGAAGGTGGAAAAAGGCAAGCTGATAGCAGCACAGGAAGGTGGTGGTGTCTGTGTAAAAAAGCAGAAGGAGATATTGGAGGTGACGAGAAGATTTTATGAAGAGGTATACCAGAAGAAAGAAACAAACAGGAAGAAGATGAAGGATTTATTGGAAGAGATTAAAGAGAAAGTAGAAAAGGAGGAAGGCAAGAAGCTGGAAGAACACATAAGTTAAAGGGAAGTGGGAGAATTTTTAAAACCTTTAAAAGATACATTGTTTAAGGGTTTAATATGTATAGCTATATGTTTTATATGTATAGTAGTTGTTTCTGTGCTATGAAGCCTTGGTAAAACAAGGATGTGTAAGCTTTGTGTTACATGATAAGTGTGTTTTTAATTATATTTGTTTAAAAAAAAAGAAAAGAACAGAAAAGAAAAAAGGTCCCCATCAGAATGTTTGTCCATGTGGTTTTACAGTCTACAAAATGTGGGCCATGGGTTTTACAGTCTTGCTCAGTGTTGGCTGCATTTAATCAACTTCATAGTTTATTTCCATTGCTAAGCACATGCTGCTTTTGGCAGCAGTTTAATTACAGACAACATATTTATTAAGATTTCCTTGTGTGTGACTATGGGGAGCTTTTTCCCCCATGCCAAAGAGGGGCAAAACCTCTTCTTGTATTTGAGTAAATATTGTAAGTTGTAGATCTCAGCACAGTGTGCAGATGCAAAACCAACTATTATTATGAGTGAATAAGTAAGGATTCTGCTCTCTCCCACTGATATAATTTAGTATCTGTTCACTGATGGTGGCACTGACATGGAAAACAAACAGAAAAGCATGTCCAATGTTAATGGCACTAGTAAATGATATAGGACAATATAGCAGATGATTGTGCTAATAAGGCCTAGCAAAGTCAAGAGACAGCAATTTGATTTGATGCCTTAGTGTGATCTTACCCTCATGAAAACTTAAAAAAAAATAAAATAGGAATGAACATTAAGACTTCTCCATAATTTAAAAATTCCATCAAACTTTCTAGGAAAAAGTGGAGAATTAAATATAAAATTGTTTCTTAGATTTTCAAACCATCATACAAAGTCCCATTGCAGAGATGAATAACTAAGGCTTCGTGCATCCATGAATGCCCCAAAGGCATCCACGAATGCCTCAAAGCCAAAAAAGAGGCGTACACCCAATGGAAGGGAGGGACCATCACCAAGGAGGATTATACTTCCTTGGCTCAAGATTGTAGGGGGATTATTAGGAAGCCTAAAGCAGAGATGGAACTGGGACTAGCAACCCGGATCAAAGATAACAGGAAGGGTAAAAAGAAGGTCCCAAATAATGTGGGGACTCTGCAGGACATGCTTGGTAATCTGGTGGTAGCACCAGATGACAAAGCTAATCTCTTTAACAGATTCTTTGCTTCCATTCTTCTGAGCAGGGACAGGGATATCCCCCTCACTGGGATACCGGACGGACCCAGGGGAGGTGCAGCCAAGCCTAGGGTCAGTGAGGACCTAGTCAGGGAACTTCTGGAGGGACTAAATGTGTTCAAATCAGCAGGTCCTGATGATCTCCACCCCAGAGTGCTTAGGGAACTGGCAAAGGTCATTGCAGGACCC
>NW_017729032.1:163816493-163817725 GCF_001723915.1 Gavialis gangeticus | reverse complement strand
GGGACTAGATGTGTTCAAATCAGCAGGTCCTGATGACCTCCACCCAAGCATGCTTAGGGAACTGGCAGAGGTCATTGCAGGACCCCTGGCACAGCTTTACAAGCATTTGTGGTGCTGTGGTGAGGTGCCTGACAACTGGAAAAGAGACAATGTGGTCCTCATTTTCAAGAAAGGGAGGAAAGAGGACCCAGGAAATTACAGGCCCATTAGTCTTACCTCAGTCCTGGGGAAGCTCTTTGAGAAAATTATCCAGGAGCACATCTGCGAGGGGCCAGCAGGGGAGTTTATGTTTAGGGGCAATCAACATGGGTTCATTAGAGGCAGGTCCTGTCAGACCAACCTGGTGGCCTTCTATGACCAGGTCACAAAAGCCTTGGACGCAGGTGTGGCAGTGGACGTAGTCTTCCTGGACTTTGGGAAGGCCTTGGACACTGTGTCTTACCCCATCATCATTAAAAGATTAGGCATCTGTGGTGTCAACATCTACACAGTCAGATAGGTTGCAAATTGGCTGAAGGGCCACACCCAGAGTGTGGTGGTGGATGGGTCATTTTTGACCTGGAGAGATGTGGGCAGTAGTGTTCCCCAGGGCTCAGTCCTCAGGCCTGCACTGTTCAATATCCTCATCGGTGATTTGGATGAGGGGGTGAAGAGCACCTTATTCAAGTTCACAGATGACACTAAGATGTGGAGAGAAGTGAGCCTGCTAGAAGACAGGGACAGGCTACAACTAGATCTCAACAGGTTACAGAGGTGGGCGGATGAGAATAGGATGGATTTCAATACAAGTGGAAGGTGATGCACCTGGGGAGGAAGAACCATCAGCATACCTACAGACTGGGTAACTCCCTTCTCATAAGCACAGAAGCAGAGAAGGATCCTGAAATCACTATTGATTCCAAGATGAACATGGGCTGCCAATGTGGGGACGCGGTCAGGAAGGCTAACCGCACCTTGTCATGCATCCATTAGATGCATCACCAGCAGGTCCAAGGAGGTGATCCTCCCCTTCTATGTGACACTGGTCAGACCGCAGTTGGAGTACTGTGTCCAGTTTTGGGCACTGCACTTCAGGCGGGATGTGGACAGCATCAAGAGTGTCCAAAGGAGGGCCACTCACATGATTAGGGGCAGCAGGCCAGGCCCTACAAGGAGAGGCTGTGGGACCTGAACCTGCTCAGCCTCCATAAGAGAAGGCTGAGAGGGGATCTGGTGGCCACCTATAAACTTGC
>NW_017729032.1:163806299-163811493 GCF_001723915.1 Gavialis gangeticus | reverse complement strand
CAATCAACATGGGTTCATTAGAGGCAGGTCCTGTCAGACCAACCTGGTGGCCTTCTATGACCAGGTCACAAAAGCCTTGGACGCAGGTGTGGCAGTGGACGTAGTCTTCCTGGACTTTGGGAAGGCCTTGGACACTGTGTCTTACCCCATCATCATTAAAAGATTAGGCATCTGTGGTGTCAACATCTACACAGTCAGATAGGTTGCAAATTGGCTGAAGGGCCACACCCAGAGTGTGGTGGTGGATGGGTCATTTTTGACCTGGAGAGATGTGGGCAGTAGTGTTCCCCAGGGCTCAGTCCTCAGGCCTGCACTGTTCAATATCCTCATCGGTGATTTGGATGAGGGGGTGAAGAGCACCTTATTCAAGTTCACAGATGACACTAAGATGTGGAGAGAAGTGAGCCTGCTAGAAGACAGGGACAGGCTACAACTAGATCTCAACAGGTTACAGAGGTGGGCGGATGAGAATAGGATGGATTTCAATACAAGTGGAAGGTGATGCACCTGGGGAGGAAGAACCATCAGCATACCTACAGACTGGGTAACTCCCTTCTCATAAGCACAGAAGCAGAGAAGGATCCTGAAATCACTATTGATTCCAAGATGAACATGGGCTGCCAATGTGGGGACGCGGTCAGGAAGGCTAACCGCACCTTGTCATGCATCCATTAGATGCATCACCAGCAGGTCCAAGGAGGTGATCCTCCCCTTCTATGTGACACTGGTCAGACCGCAGTTGGAGTACTGTGTCCAGTTTTGGGCACTGCACTTCAGGCGGGATGTGGACAGCATCAAGAGTGTCCAAAGGAGGGCCACTCACATGATTAGGGGCAGCAGGCCAGGCCCTACAAGGAGAGGCTGTGGGACCTGAACCTGCTCAGCCTCCATAAGAGAAGGCTGAGAGGGGATCTGGTGGCCACCTATAAACTTGCCAAGGGGGACCAGCAGACAGTGGGAGAGTCCCTGTTCCCCCAAGCACTACTGGGGGTAACAAGGAACAACAGCCATAAGTTGACTAAGAGTAGATTCAGGCTAGCTATCTAGAGGCGCTACTTCACAGTCAGGGTGGCTAAGAGCTGAAACCAACTTCCAAGGGAAGTGGTGCTTGGCCTTACCCTGGGGGTCTTCAAAAGGAGGCTAAAGAGCCACCTAGCTGGGGTTATTTAAACCCAGCATCCTTTCCTGCCCATGGGAGGAGTTCGGACTTGATGATCTGCTTAGGTCCCTTCCGACCCTACCAACTATGAAACTATGGAAATATCATTCTAGGTTGAATACCATTGAATCAAAACAAACAAATAAACCAATTCCACCCCACCTCCCCCTAGAAAAAAGCCCAACACAAACAAACAAACAAAACTTATAGGAAAAGAAATATTTTTTTCTATTAAATGCTGTGTGACTATTTCATGAAATCTGTTGTAGAAATACGATCAGGCTCTGTTGTACCTGTGGAACTAGTAAATTCCCCCTCTTTTCCCTTTCTTTCTCTGTTATGAGTTTTAGGTTTTCTCCCTTATGAGGAAAGCACATGTTGCTGCTATAGTGTTGAACAGCTGGAAATGATTGCCCAGGGAATACTTATTTTAATCAGTTGCCTTTGTACGGTTGGTGTAATGAACCAGTAAAAGGTAGCTGGTGCTACCTTTTATTCCGGTCTCCCTCCTTTACTGGTAGCTGGTACAACCTCCTGTCTCTCTCCCTTACCACTTTCATCAATTTGTTATGAAACTTCAGGACCTCCAGCTGGCTCCCTTGAAGAGTCATTAGCGAGAATACTTTGGGTGCTAACTTTCCAGGTTATGATTCTTTCTTGCTCTGTGAATGTTCTTTGCAAGTTCTATATTGGATGTACTTTCCAGAAGTGGCATAATAATCAAAGATATTCAGCACCCACCTATTTTTAATCCTCTCACTGTCTCTTCTTTTTTCTGTCCACAAATAGTTTGCACATTTGTCCTCTACTCAGTAACAATAAAAGCATGGTGTCAAAAGGAAGATGGAACTACCCTATGTGGGAGTACTTCTAGACAGGGTACCAGAATTCACTAAAGCTTGGAATAGAGAAGACATTAAAAAAGAAAGTGTAAAATTTCTTCAGAGTATAGTAAGACAAAGATTCCTTCAGTATCTGGTTATTGTAAATACATGTAGAATTAATCCTTATGTGTTCCCCTGCTACTTCATTAATTTTAATTTCATCACTGCGGAGAAATGGAAAGATGTCACATGACTCAGGCTTTTTATCCTGATTGCCCATTACCCATACTAGTCTATTTGGGCATTTTTACACATGCTCTGGGGTGGGAAAGGAGTGCTCTAATTAGAGCAGCTCTGAGATCACTCATGTATTAGCATCAGAGTACTTCAAAATAGTGGCAGGGACACCTGAACTAAAGCTTGTTGAACAAGATGTAGTTAAAGCTCCCTCACCACCATTTTGAAGTGCAGGGATGCTAATACATGAGATTCAGAGGCTGACTGAAGCATGCCAATTGGTACGCTCCAACAGATTTGATTAATCAAGTATGCTCCAACACATTGTAATTACAATGCTTTGGACCAGCTTCATGGCAGGTCTATAGACACCCTTTGCTACCAAGTCTGTAATCACTGCTATTTCCACATGTTTTCTGAAGTTCCTTCTCAACACTCAGTTTTCTGCTAAGAATACAGAAGCCTTCGACTGTTCTCTTCCATTGAACAGGTGACACCTTCTCCCCTTCCTCCCCCCAACCTTTTTGTTTTTTACTGACCACTAACCGTCACTTTAATTCAGTCAGCAAAATTGTTCATCCCCTTATATGCTTAATATATTTAGACAAGAACAAGTAACTTTCACAACAGGAACTTCAGTTTCTACCCAAAAACAAATAATTAAAAATATTAATAAACAACTTAATTTGTGAGATGCAAAAAAATCATGTATGAAGCTTCTGTGGAATTTGAAGGACACTTCAACTATGGACATGTTTTTGATTGTAGAATAATAGCAAGAACCAAATAAAATTAAAATATAGGACTCCTATACATGTACAAGGAGCCTGTTTGGATGCACTGGAAATCCAGCGTGTTGGAGCGGACTTGGTTAATTGAGGCTGCTGGAGTGTGGAAATTAACACACTCCATCAGAGTCTAGCATCACATGTATCAGCATCTCTGCACTGAAAAATGGTGGCATCAAATCACCTTTAGTTCAAAGCACCTTGCTGTCATTTTTTTAGTGTGGGGACATTGGTACATGGGATGATCAGGTACTTTTAGTTAGCATGGCTTGCTAATTAAAGTGCCCCCTCCATCTCTCCCAGAGAACATGTAAACATGCCCATAGTGATTCAAATGAAAATGGAGACTAAGCTTTGGATTACAAGTGCAGTTTTTGTCAAACTCTGGGTTTCAAAGAAATAAATAGTATCAGTTCCTTATTCCAACATAACAGTTCATAGACCTTTTCCTTGTAGTTATGTACGATATACTGTATTTATTTACACACAATATACACTTTTTTCTCAGAAGTAGCTGGTGGATATTGTAATGCACATAACATGCAAAAAATGTGGTAAGAACAGTTTCTGTCCATTACCAGTAAAATCTGTAGGTGTCTCTCAGAGAGCAGAAGAATGATCAGGCTTGGTTACCTAGCTGCTAGAGCCCAGTTACTTACTACAAGGAAAGAGGTTTTTTTTCCCCCCTTTATTTTGCCTTTAAAGAAAGGTGAGTATTTTCTTCTTGGGCATTTGCATGCTAGAAAATATAGTACGTTATACAAAGCACTAGTGAAAAATACAAAGTTGTGTATAACCAGTTGGATAATTTTTTTTAAGGTGGGAGGGAATACATGTTTTGAAAATGGTTTTCTATATAGACTTTTCTTAAAAAATATGATGGCTAAAGATCTTCTAAACATACTTTAAACTCAATCTGTATTACAGATTTCAGTAATCAGAATCCATCTTTAGAAGTAGTATGAATCACTACTGTTTTCTGGATAACTGCATTGGTATTCTGCAGCTACCTCACTAAGGCATCACTTGATGACAAAGGAACACAGAAGCACACTGCAGTTCAAAAGAAATAAATCTCTTATACAATAAATAATGCATTATACAGATAAATAGTTAAAAACAATGTATGCACATAGCCTAAGTACATGGTAAATATCTTTATGATTAATCACAGAGAAGCATCCATGAAATTATACACAGATGGGGAAGATAAACTGTATGAATTTTGATATGATGTTATCAGAATTTAGCTTCAGAATGTACATACACTGTGTGGAGACCTGAATGGAAGTATAAGCAGTGAGTTTATCCCTCACCTAAAAATTGCAATCAGATTAATGATCCTATGGCTGTCTCAAATAGGTTGCCTAGTAATCACAACTGTATTCTAAATGTGACAGTTTTGCAAGATGATACAAATAATCTCAAGAATTAAATCAAATAGTGGGTGAAATCCAGTGCCAAATGCCAGTGGATAACTGCAGCTAAATAGAACTATACAAAAAGGTATACAAACTGGCTTTGCAGCAAGCCAGATGTTTACAAAGAAACAAAATCATTTCCAGGAAAAGGAAAATTCTGCCATCTCTTTCTAAGATACCTCTTGCTAGGGAATGATTTATGTAACTGAATGAAAGTGTGGAAGAACCAGTATAAAATGCAAATATCATATTTTCTTGCAAACAGCATGCTCCTAAATGTAATACACACCTTGATTTTGAAAGACAGAATAAATAAATTCTTCCAGTTATGGCTGCATAGAACAAAGATAGAGATTAATCTTCAGCTGATCCCCCCACCTCTTTCCTACATAACTAAAGCTGAATATCTAGCTGCTGCTGAAGACTGGTCTTCCTGTATTGATCTATGATTTTGAAATGATCTAAAGTGTCTGTGCTAAACAACTAAAAAGACTGAGCTAAAGAGCCTGTGAAATATAGACCAGAAGCACCTAGCAGACAACAAAATTGCCCTAGGAAAGATCATCTTAATTAGTGGAAGATCAGGGCCATTAAAAAGGAAAGATGATCATTAACACTTGCAGAGTGAAGAATAATGACCCATTAAATCAACTGACTCCCTCATCTGCCTAAACATTAATACCACAACAGCTACACTTTACAGCAGAAGTAAAACCAGGTAGCTTTCAACCCAGGGGAGAAAATCAGCTCATTTGTTTAATACAC
>NW_017729032.1:163799836-163806126 GCF_001723915.1 Gavialis gangeticus | reverse complement strand
TAGGGAGGGAAGGTGCATGTTATATGCCAGAAAATACAGCATGTGTTTTTGCAGCCCCAAAACCTGTTACTTCTGATTCTTATCTAAATCACCCAGGAATTAGCAGTTTGAGATGAACTGAAGTGGTAAGAACAAAATAAGAACTGACCTAAATATTTCCTTAAACTCAACCTGTCCTCAAATAATACAGAACTTTTTTGGTTATAAAGACACTTATATTGCATTAATCACTACTGTATACATGCTACTTAAGGCTTAAGGCAAAGGTTATTAGAAATCTTGGTAAGCAATCATTTCAGTTTCAGGATTCTTTTATTAAAACTTAGATCCTATTTAGTATTATATTCCTCTTGATATCTGAGAATTATGCTTAAGAGTGCTTGTGAATTATACAGCATTCCTCAATTTCCTACTGAATCATAAAGGTAAAGGGTTCACTTGGCCTCACCTAGTCCAGCTATGAAGGTTAGGCCACTTTACTTAGAAGAGGTGGATTGTAACCCTGTGGCTGAGAAAACTGTAGGACTAGTGTTTCCTATTTCTACAGAAATGGTCTCACCACTAGGCTGGTCAGCTAAAAGGTAAGAGTATTCTCCTCCTCTTCAAATAGTTCCCAGCATAGGAATATCCAGGGTTTTGCAAAAAAGGAGTCAGAAGCAGCTCATCAGAGCACACTTGTTTAACTGAGTCTGCTGGAATGTGATAATTACCTCTGGGTCTTGTGTATCAGCATCCCTTCACTTGAAAATTGTGGTGGGAGTGCTTGAACTAAAGCTCATTTGATGAGTTTTAGTTCAAGCACCCTCACTGCCATTTTGAAGTGTGGGAAAGCTGGTATATGAGACACTCCCAGTGCTTTAATTAGAGCGTGTCTCCGAGCCACTCTAATTAAAGCACCCACACACACACTCCCAGAGCACATGTAAAAGTGCCCTTATATATGCCTATGTTGATAGGTAACTTGTTGAAAATCAGATGAGGTAGAATGAGAGATACACTGAATCCCTGACTTCTTAGCACAACTACACCATCATGCATCTCTACAACTGTCTATGGAAGAAAGTAATGAATGATGGTGACAGTGAATGTCTTCCAACTTAAGAATATCCCTATCTCAGCTCTTGTCTAACTTCCCAATGGGCACACCTACACATGTGCCGGACTGCAGAGTTGTTACTGTGCAGTCCTTAGTAACTGCCATTACTGCACAGTCCTGGTGGCACATGAGTCTTTTCTGGTCCTACTGCACAGTGGCAAGTAGCTCATTGCTATTTTGCAGTAACATCAGCGTCATGGTTCATGACCAGTATGTCTTGAAGTATTGAAAGACTTAAGTCCCTCAGAAGAAATAAGAATGAAAGCCAAAAGGGAGGCTACCAACACTATGGCAGAAACAGGGAGGGAAATATGGGGAGAAAGGGAAGATGAAGAATCACACAAAATTCACATTGTATGTTCCTTAACATGGGAGACAAAGGGAAGTGTGGCACATACTGAATTCCTGGTATGGAGTTCATATAACAGAGAAGGAAAAAGGGGAAGGAAGGGGAGTGAAGGGGGAAGGGAGGAAAAAAAATGATTATGAGGTGAAAAGAAAGGGTTGCCAGTAGAATCTAGTACCATCTACATGGGTAAGTACTATCTCACCAGGTTACATGTAGTTAATAGAGCTTGGCCACAGTAATGGTCCCAAGCCACATTATCTTGCAGGATCAATATGCAGAAAACTCAAGTAAAGGGAATGTACTTGTAGTTTCCTGACCCCCTGGCTTATTACCTGATCATTTGAGCTCTAATTTTTACAGGCCACGCACTATTACTGGAAAAATATACATCTTTTAATATCTTTCACTGTCATGAATTCTAATTTTTTCTATATTGAGGACCAAATACAAGGGTTGCCTGTAGATGTGCTGGGAGGCTGTGCCAATGTGCTGTAATTAATCGAGTGTGCTGAAGCATGTTAATTAGTGCACTCTAGCAGCCTCCGTTTGTCATATACCAGCACCGCCACATTTCAAAATAGCGTGGTTTAAGCACCCCTACTCATTCAAGATTGTCAAATGAGCTTTAATTAAAGCACCACTGCTGCCATTTTGAAATATGGGAACATTGATACTAGAGATGTTGTGGGCATTTTAATTAGAGCTGCTCTTGGACCTGCTCTAATTAAAGTGCCCCCACCTCCCTCCACCCCCAGAGCATATGTAAAAATACCCAATGTTAATACTATTGAAAACAAGCAAATTCCAGCGCTACCAGTAATCAAATCATATTAGAACACATGGGTCTGGATAAAGACCTGAACAAAGTGTGCTGAATAAACTTTTCACAACCAGCAGAGGCACAAGAAGTAATTGCAACACAGAGACACAAATCTTCTACTGCTTTATATTTACTCATGAAAGGGTGATTTAACATTGGCTTGCATCAAAACTTAGAGCAATGTCTATCATCCCTTCCAACAATATAGATATTTGACTTCCCTCTTACTAAGCGAATCACATAGCAAAAAACAGATAGAATATTGCAACTTGTGGCGGAGTTGGATAATTTAAAAACTTTCATCTAAATAGATTGGTTTCTTTAGGGCTCATTATATTTGGATCTAGTTAGAAAATTGTAATTATCTTGACTTCCTCTTAATAATAAATAATGCAATAAACAGTATAGTAGATCAGAGCGTGGGTTGCTTCTTTCCCTTAGTCCTTCCAAAATACTAAGCAGAAGGTAAGAATTAAGTTTGCCCATGCTTTCTGCAAAAGTTTGCACATGAAAAAGATTAAGTGGATTTTATAAAATGTGCTTTTCCCTGGTTGTTATTTCTATCTGAATTATTTATTAATTATAATGCACTTCCTCAATTGTACTAGTTTAAATTTTTCCCCATATAGTCAAAGAGAAAGGAATGATTTTTCCCAGAGCTGTGTTGTTGCCCTTAAAGCTTTCTGTGGTTAATGCCTTAATAATGAGTACTTGAAGATTTTTTCCTCTGTTGTAACCTACATCATCAGAACTTACATATTTCTGTCTAAAAAGACAAATCAAACCCTGAACACTGTGTATCAGCTCTTCAGTGGGATGCAATCTGTCCATGCCTGCAGGTTGGAGTTGTAATTCAGATTCTGTTTGATGAATGTGTCAGAAGACATGTTCTATTAGTACATAGAGCAGTACTGTTAAAATCTAATATAAAGCTGTTATTCAGCAAGTCAGAAACTTCTTTGATAAAAGGATTTGTTCAAAAAGGTAAGGGGAAAATCATAATATAATATATTGGATGGTAGAACCTTATTTCCTAAGGAAGCATTGGCTAATTGAAATCAATAATAAAGGTACAAACTAAAACACAACTTAGAGAAAATAGGACTGGACGGGACTACAAGTCAAATAGTCCACTTCCATTCTCAAAGTCTGAATCAACTATAACTAATTAATTCTTGTCTAACCTATTCTTAGAAACCTTCAGTGATAAAAATTCTACAATCTGTCTTGCTAAATTATACTTTAGATCAATGCATAACTATCTTTACAGTTAATGTGATGTATTGTGTATTAGTCATTATATATAGCACTGATTCTTTAAATGTGGCTATGCTGTGCCTCTTTAGGCACCAGGTTTTATTTTCAGTTTTGGTTCCTGTTCAGAACAATAAACTTACTAGCCATGTAAACTGTGGGTACATCTACTCATGCAATTAATGTGCCTGGATATTCTGTGCAGAAAATTCAGACACATTAAACTGCAACCCTGCCTGCATCTGAATGTATTC
This sequence comes from Gavialis gangeticus, assembly GCF_001723915.1. Classification (NCBI taxonomy): domain Eukaryota; kingdom Metazoa; phylum Chordata; order Crocodylia; family Gavialidae; genus Gavialis; species Gavialis gangeticus. Next base: position 163,802,353 of record NW_017729032.1, on the reverse strand, counting down.
CCATCAGAACTAAATTTACTCCCAACGGGAGCAGTTCATTCTTAGACTGCTCCTCCCCTGCTCTTAGCCCCTGCAGCAGCCATGGGAAGCTCCAGGCTCCCCCGTATGCCAGCCCCTGGGCTGGCAAGGGGGAACAGGGGCTGGTTTCAATTTCTGCTGAATAGAAGAGAGCTGGGACAGCTTTTCCACCCCCTGTGGCCCCCTGCTGTCTAAGCTGACCAACAATAATTTGCTTCCAGTCAGCACCTACACATGCACTTCAGTGCAATAGTTAAATGCATGGATTTCTAGTACCTATAAAATGGCACAGGTACTATAAAATGGCACATTAGACTAATGTATTGCACAGAAATTGCTGTGCACATGTAGATGGTAATGCTTTACTGTGCATTAGAATAATCTAATGCACAGTAAAGCATCTCTCGTACATGCATCCTGTGTGGTGCTCTCTCTGGTAGTCTAATTTCCACGTCACTGTGGAGATGCAAAAAATCACAATTTTGGCAATGAGGGTAGGGTCTTCATTTGTGCTGGTGCTTGCAGACACAGCCTATATGATCCAAAACAATAAGAAGATACTTTATTGTTACTACATATGCCCTAAAGAGACTTAATACGAAGAACCACCTAGACGTAAAACAGCTGCTGTTGTCACAGCAGAAGGATTAGCAGAGAAATAAGAGCTCAAGTGTAGACAGATTGAAAAAAAAAATGGCTACGCATATGCGCTATATTGGTGATGTGATGAAAGTCAAGATACATGGGTACTATATATTATACATTTTAAACAGTTCATAGCCTCCAATTCAATTCCCAAAGGACAGTAAGTTGCAACATTGCTGACAGTAATAGGTTCCAGGGAATACAGCCGCCTCTAGGCTCTTTTGACTCCAACCTTGCCAGAACAAGCCACATATCCAGAAATCACTGTAGCAATGAAAGAATATTTTTCACCTACTGTATCAATGATTGCAGAATGGTACCAATTCCACCAATGAATCCAGATGAAGAGTGGCAAAATTTGTATCTGATTTAAAGTTGTCAGAGCACTGTCAGTTTAGACAAGTATTGAACAATGGCCTATGAGATCAGTTTGTTACAGGGTTGCACAATGAACAAACTTGGAGACAGTTATTGACTCTACCCACTCTTACATTCACAAAAGCTGTGGAAATAGCAGTTGCCATGGAAACTGCTGAGAAGGATTCTGAGGAATTTAGTGTGGATTGGAAGCATCGCTTCAATCAACAAGACTGAGGGACGCAGAAACTCTGGAACTTTTCCTGTGGCCCTTGTACGCAAACCATGTACATTGAAAGGGATTACTGGTCGTGTCAGGTCAGTTGCAGGAAGTGCCAGAAAAAAGGACACATTGCTATGGCCTGTCATGCAGTTCAACAAACAGTAACAACTTGGAGCCATCCACCCAGGGAAGCATGCATGAGGGAGGGACCAGTAGGGGATATAAATCCAGAATATGTAATATGAAAGAAGCTGGAATTCTAGTGCCACTACCCAAAACCTGGGCTTGCATGTACTATCAAAAGTAGCTGTAAGAGATGATTTCTGGGCCACACCCTTAACTGCATTTCTGTAACCAGTGCTTATAGCAGGTACCTTTGTAGGAAATCTCCATGCTTCTGAAGAATTACACTGGAGAAAAGGAAGCCCATAAGGAGTTCTTTGGGTGACTGTTACAACTAGATAGTCAGTTAGTCCATTTACCTCAGCATGTGATTGAAGGAAATTATCCACCTTTGTTTGGCAGATCAGCTAGAGAAGTTGATAGTGAATTGGAACAAGTTCAAGTCAATCAGAAAGGCAGCTCAAGACCTTCAAGAAGTATTGGAGAAGCATTCCAAGGTTCTTTAAACAGACCTGTATGGATAAGGAACATCCTAGTGCAGCTTAAAATTAATCCTGGAAGCCAGCCAAAATATAGTAATCCTAGAGTTGTACCTTATTCTCTGTGACCCATAGTGGAAGCTGATTTGGACCATTTGGTAAGCACTGGACTGTTGTCACCAGTTGCACACAATGAATGGACTGAATAAGCTGTGGTGCAGTTCATGGTTATTGCTTTTGGTGGCTAGTTGGACAAGATAGGTATAAAAACCAATTGGCATTTCTGTGCTGAGCCCCTTTTGGATACTGAATAGTATAAGAGGTGCCGGAGGACTGGAAGAGGGCCAGTGTGGTTCCAATCTTCAAAAAAGGGAGGAAGGAGGACCCGGGAAACTATAGGCCAGTTAGTCTTACCTCGATCCTAGGCAAGCTGTTTGAGAAAATAATTCTGGCACACATCCAGGAGGGGCCAGCGGGGGACTCCATGCTTAGGGGCAATCAGCACGGGTTCATCAGTGGCAGGTCCTGTCAGACCAACCTGGTGGCTTTTTATGATCAGATCACCAGATCATTAGATGCAGGGGTAGCAGTGGACATAGTCTTCCTGGACTTCTGGAAGGCTTTTGACACTGTCTCTCACCCCGTTCTCATTAAGAAAATGGGAGGCTGTGG
>NW_017729032.1:163796291-163799460 GCF_001723915.1 Gavialis gangeticus | reverse complement strand
AAGAGAAGGCTGAGGGGGGATCTTGTGGCCTGTTACAAACTGGGCAGGGGGGATCAGAAGGCATTGGGGGAGTCACTGTTCCCCCAAGCACAGCCAGGAGTGACCAGGAACAACGGTCACAAGCTAGCAGAGGGTAGGTTTAGGTTAGACATCAGAAGGTGCTATTTCACCGTCAGGGCGGCTAGGGTCTGGAACCAACTTCCAAGGGAGGTGGTGCAGGCTCCTACCCTGGGGGTTTTTAAGAAGAGGTTAGATGAAAACCTTGCTGGGGTCATTTAACCCCAGTACTCTTTCCTGCCATGGCAGGGGGTCAGACTAGATGATCTTCTCAGGTCCCTTCCGACCCTAGAAACTATGAAACTATGAAACTATGAAAAGTAGCAATGACCTGGACCAAAAGGAAGACACCATGGAAGTATTCTATTTGAATCTGATGGATCAGTCACCCATTACCTACACACAGATCAAAAAGAAACTGCTAAGAATAACGTTCTCTCTCTTGTGAAAGGCATGGTTCTTCAAGATACAGTATTAAACTACAACAACTAGCAACTAACACCTTTCATGTCACATTAGTTGGAATTATCAGTTCAAACAAAAATATAAATTATTGGTTGCCTCTTGTGGGAAATGCAAATGATTTTTTGTGGGGGGTGCAAGTGATTATACCAAGGTCACTCCAAACATTTGTTTTGTGTGGTGGTTGGGCATTGATCAGGACATTGAGAGGACAACCAGATGTTGTAGTGCATGTCAGCAAATTCAAGAAGATCATGGCTTAGCTTATCTGAACTCTTGGTCATAGCCTCAGACTCCATGGACACATATTCATGTGGATTATGCAGAGCCATTGAAGGTCATATGTTTTTAGTAGTGATTGATACATACTTTAAATAGCCAGAAGTTTTCAAAAGGACACTTTCTATAGCTACCTATACTATTTAGCAACTTGGTGCCTTATTTAGCCACTTTGGACTAACAACTTGCAATTGTTAACTGATAATGGACCTTAGTTCTGTTCAGAAAAATGTAGGAAGTTCCTTGTTTCCACTGGAATTCAACATATAATAGTCCTAAAGGACCATGACCCAAAGGGGAGTGGAGTTCAGGAATAGTGGTTGCTCCTCAAGGGAGTGATCCTGGATGCACAAGCAAAGTATGTCCCATCTCAGAGCCAAGGCAGGAAAAGTGTCCAGCAGCCCTCTTGGCTCTGCAGGGAACTAGCGGACCTCCTGCATCTAAAACGAAAGGCTTACAAAGGATGGAGGACAGGATCCACATCCAAGGAGGAATATTCTGCACTGGTCTGAACCTGCAGAGAATGAACCAGGAAAGCCAAGGCTGCAACTGAACTCCACTTGGCTACAAGTATCAAGGAGAATAAAAAGTCCTTTTTTAGATATGAGGGGAGCTGCATGAAAAGCAAAGGCAACATTGTAGCCCTGATAAACCAGATGGGACAACTGACAACTGACGCCCAGGAAAAAGCCAACTTGCTAAATGGGTACTTTGCATCGGTTTTTCACCAATCCCATTACAGGATGGGAAGGCCTGGGTGAGGGAGATTACTTACCTTCCATCAATGCTGATAGGCCCTGACAGGTTACACCCCAGGGTACTCAAGGAGCTGGCAAGCATCATAGCTCAGCCCCTGGCATGGATCTTCAAGAACTCTTGGTGCTGTGGTGAAGCTCCAGAAGATTGGAAGAAGGCCAATGTGGTGCCTATCTTCAAGAAAGGGAAGAAGATTGAGTCTGGCAAACTACAGGCCCAGCCTGACCTCTATCCCAGGGAAGTTCTAGAAAAGATTATCAAAGAGACCATTCTCAGCGGATTGGCCGATGGCAACATCCTGAGGGATAGCCAGCATGGGTTTGTCACGGGCAGGTCTTGCTTGACTAATCTTATTTCCTTTTACAACAAGGTGACTTATCACCTGGACAAGGTGGAAGAGGTTGATATCATAGATCTTGACTTTGAAAAAGCCTTCAATCTGATATTCCATGATCACCTCTTAGGAAAACTGGCCACCTGCAGCCTTGGCTTCACCATAATCTGCTGGCTCAGGAATTGACTCCATGGTCGGACCCAGAGGGTGGTGGTTGATGGATATCAATCATCGTGGTGTACTGTGACCAGTGGGGTCCCTCAAGGCTCTGTCCTTGGGCCTATACTATTCAACATCTTCATTAATGATGTGGACATTGGCGTCAGAAGCAGACTGGCCAAGTTCGCCAATGACAGCAAACTTTGGGTTTAAACACCTGAGGACAGGAGGGTGATCCAGGCTGACCTTGACAGGCCCAGGAAATGGGTGTATGAGAACCTGATGGTGTTTAACACGAAAAATGCAAGGTTATCCACCTTGGGAGGAAAAACCCACAGCATGCTTATAGGCTTGGCAGTGCTACACTGAGTAGCGCTATGGATGAAACAAACTTGGAGGTCATGATTGACCAAAAGATGAACATGAGCCTTCAATGTGATGCTGCAGCTAGTGAAGTGAGCCAAACACTGGCTTGCATCCATAGATGCTTCTCCATCAAATCCCATATTTAATGATTTCTTTGCCTCCATTCTTCTAAGCAGGGACTGGAACAGCCACCCCCCCGGGCCCCCGTTACACCCCAGGGGAGGCACACCTAGGCCAAGGGTTAGTAAGGAACTAGTTAGGAAACTTCTAGAGGGACTGGATATATTCAAATCAGCTGGTCCGGACGATCTCCACCGTAGAGTACTGAGCGAATTAGCTGCGGTCATTGTGGGACCCCTGGCACGGCTGTATGAGCACTCGTGGTGCTCTGGTGTGGTGCCAGAGGACTGGAAGAGGGCCAATGTGGTTCCCATCTTCAAAAAGGGGAGGAAGGAGGACCTGGGAAACTATAGGCCAGTTAGTCTTACCTCAATCCTGGGCAAGTTTTTTGAGAGAATTATTCTGGCACATGTCCACGAGGGACCAGCAGGGGAGATTATGCTTAGGGGCAACCAACATGGGCTCATTAGAGGCAGGTCCTGTCAGACCAACCTGGTGGCCTTTTATGACCACATCACCAAATCCTTAGATGCAGGGGTAGCAGTGAACATAGTCTTCCTGGACTTTTGGAAGGCCTTCGACACTGTCTCTCACCCCGTTCTTATTAAGAAACTGGGGGACTGTGGTGTTGATACC
>NW_017729032.1:163775761-163791291 GCF_001723915.1 Gavialis gangeticus | reverse complement strand
TTCAGCCTTGGTGAGGCTGCAGGTGGAGTACTACATCCAGGTTTGGACTCCACAATTCAAAAAGGATGTGGAGAAGCTTGATAAAGTCCATAGAAGAGCCACGCACATGATCACAGGTCAGGAAAATAGACATTATAATAAGAGGCTGAGAGCTATGGGACTCTTCAGCTTAGAAAAGCACAGGCTCAGGGGTGATATGGTGGCCACCTATAAGTTTATCAGGGGTGCTCACCAGGATCTGGGAGAACATCTGTTCACCAGAGAGCCCCAAGGGATGACAAGATCAAACAGTCACAAACTCCTCCATGACCGTTTTAGGCTGGATATAAGGAAGAAATTATTTACTTTCCAAGCCCCCAAGGTTTGGAATAGACTGCCACTGGAGGTGGTTCAAGCGCCTACTTTGAACACCTTCAAGAGACATTTGGATTTTTATCTTGCTGGGATCCTATGACCCCTACTGACTTCCTGCCCCTGGGGCAGGGGGCTGGACTCGAAGATCTTCCGAGGTTCCTTCCAGCCCTAATGTCTATGAAATCTATATACATTCTGGTCCTTATCATCCTGCTCCAAATGGACTAGCTGAACATTTTGTACAAACTCTCCAGTATGTATAAGGAGCAGGGATCCTGGTTTTCTCTGATAAAAAAGATCCCCAATTTTCAGATTAAAAAAGTAACCCAGAATCCACATTTTTTCCATGATTAAAATAAAATACCACTACATATATATATATAAATTAGTCATCACCTATGTCTTCTAGTCTCCCTGCCAAATTGCCAGGCAACTATCAGGGCTTTCTGATTTCCAGCTGCACAAAAGGGATTTGAAAAATTCATCTGGTCTATATATATATTAGCAGCATTTCATTTTAATCATGGAAAAATGTGGATTTTAGGTTACTTTTTTTAAATCTGAAAATTGGGGATTTTATTTTTAATCAGAGAAAACCAGGATCCCTGGTAATGAGCCTCAGCCTCAACCAGTCTGTCATAAGTTTTCAACACAAATTGAACAATATCTTACTCATTTATCACAATACACCCCATATTACTAAGCAGGAGTCACCTGCTACTCTTTTATTGAAAGACTGTTGCATACTTGTTTTGAAATTTTACATCCTGAAGTTGCCCCACAAATACTCTTGTACCAAAGAAAACAAACTGATTAATGGAGTGTGTCTCACAATCATTTATTCCAAGTACGGAATTTGGTCTGGGATTGTAATTACTCTGGTAGAGAAAAACTGGTATCTGAGGAACTCACTAAATGTATGGGGCCTGTTTTATTTATGGTGCAACTGTCTGATGGTACTTCATGGAAAAGACATATAGGGTGTGTCTACATGTGCATTTAGGCATACCTAAATTTATTAAGCATTAGCTTAATACACATTAAGGTAATTTAGGCTCATGTCTACACATGCAAGTGTTAAAGTGCATTAACATCATATGCGTGTGCTGACGTGAGACTAAAGTTAGTCCCAAGTCAGCCCACACACAGTGTTAATGTGCCTTAATGCATCTACACCTGCATTAATGCACTTTAGCTATTCATGCCTAAATCTGATACTTGTTTTTGCAGGTATCAAATGTAGGCATGAATAGCCTAAAAAAAAATCAAATTGCCATTTTTAATGTGCATTGAGGGCACGCATGTGTAGTTGTATGCTCTTTATGTGCCTGTGTAGATGTATGCCCTTTGGCATGTGTAAATGTACTAATAGAGAAGTTACAACTACAATATATACATGAATCTTTAGATGCTCCATTTGGATGTCCAGTTTCTTCAGCTAAACTTCCTACAGTTACAAGTTTTGGTTCTTTTGATGTATTGGAGGAGACTTAAGTTTCAAGTACTAATGATTCCTTAGCACCAGCTGATCCTGTAGTACAGAACAACACCACTTAATCTCTCCACATTATCCTAACAGGGTACAAAAACCTTCGGTGTGCCTGATCCTCTAAATAGCCTAGTTGGTGTGTTGCAAGAAGTTGAATATTCCCTTTTGTTGTTGCTGCTGTTATTGTCTGTGTGTTGCTGTTTTAAAAAAACAGTATTTATAAGGTGAGGTGGAGGAATGTGATGTATTTGTCATTATATATGGCATTATGTCTGTTAATGTGGCTATGCTGTGTTCTTCCTTAGACATCATGTTTTACTTTCAGTTTTGGTTCCTGTTCAGAACAATAAATTTAACAGCTATGTAATCTCTGTGTTGCTCTCTCTGCCACTCTAATCTTCCTACCACTGATGAAACAGAAGACAACATTTAGAAAGAACTCCTTGGTTATTAACCTAAATTTCTCACGTCCCAGTTTTAGCCCATAGCTTGGGTTCCATTCCCACTAGACTTACTTCTTTATGGCATTTGAATACTATTATCATATATCCATTTAATCTTTTCAACTTTAGATTAATCTTTGGTTTTATTTTTGTTTGTTTGTTTGTTGTTTACTCTCCTCTGGACTCTATCCAATTGGTCCACATCTTTCTTAAAGTGTGGTGTCAAAAACGGAACATTATATTCCAGATGAAGTCTTGTCAATGTTGAATGAAGTGGAAGGGTTAGATCTTGTGTCTCACGAATGACATGCCTGTGTATACATATCAGCATGATGTTTATTCATTGTAGAAATATGACCTTGTGAGTTTTTGCCAAATTTGGGATACAAATGCAATAGATGCTTTCCTTTAGAATTGCTTCCAAGCCAATTATTATCCTTGTGCATATGTGCAGCTGATTATCCCCACTTAACTTTAACACTTTGCATATGCCCTTGTTGAATTGTATCATATTTATTTAAGACAATATCTCCAAATTTTCTATATAATTTTGAAATATATGCTGTTCTCCAGAATGTTCACTATGTTCATATCATATGGAAATGTAGCATGTATACATCTTCCAATTCATTAATGAAAATATTGGAAAGTACTGGCCTGAAGAGAGACCCCCCCCCCATATTCCAATTTGAAACATCCTTCCTTTTTCTGTTGATGAGTCATTATTAATGACTCCTGGGGTATAGGTTTCCAAAAACTTGTATATCAACAAAACGATAGCTTCACCTAATCAGTCTTTCTTTAGTTTTCTCAAAGGAAAGTCATTTGGTACAGTGGAAAAAAATGTTACTAAAGTCATGATATAGTGCTTCTACTGTTTCTCTCCAATCCACAAGTGCCTTTATCCTGTTGTACAAGGAACCCATGTAGGTTTTATATGACTTGGTTTTGAAAAATCCATCTTGTCTATTGCTCACCTACATGTTTGCTATGCCCTGAAGGTGGAATTCTTCTTTTGTGTGCACATCCAACTGAGTACCTACATGTTTTTGGCCCTGCCTCTACACTGTGGATGTGTAAGTATGCAGGGATAGACTGAGCTTGCACTCTATACACTCTCACATGCGCACATACCCAAGTGTAAGTCTGGGAAGAAGTAGGGGGAGAACACACCACTCATCTTTTGGCTCCAATGCCTGATGGGTTAGGATAGGAAGTTGGAGGCCTGGGTTCTAGAAACAGGGGATTTGAAATTGCAGCTTTCTAGCATAGTGCTCAAAGAACTACCAGGAGTGACAAGAAATAATGGTCATAAGCTGGCAGAGGGTAGATTTAGGCTAGATATCAGGAGGCACTACTTCACTGTCAGGGTGGCTAGTATCTGGAACCAACTTCCAAGAGAAGTGGTGCTGGCTCATACCCTGCAGGTCTTTAAGAGGAGGCTGGATGAACACCTCACAAGGGTCATTTGATCCCAGTACTCTTTCCTGCCATGGCAGGGGGTCGGACTTGATCTGCTGAGGTCCCTTCCAACCCTACCATCTATGAAACTATGAAACCACACTACAGATTAGGCCTGATACCAATACTTCTTCAGTATTCCTTCTGAATCTAAGCTGCTGCCCCTTGTGCTTAATAGGTATTAGCCAAAATAGACAATGCAGTATTGTGCCACTTTGGGATCAACTCTCTAGGCCAAACCACAGAGACTGCTCCCTTCATGAGCACCAGTCTTCTCACCAAGACACATACCCTCTAGGTTCATCTTTCCTTCTAGGACCCACTTATCTCCTTCTTTTGGCTGCCCCAGGGGTCAGATTCAAAATGAGCTGGAGAGTAGACTGTATATTGAATTATTTTTGTACATGCAGGGCATGTCTACACATGCAATTAATGTGCATGAATACACTTGGGAGCTCATTGCTCTGGAGTTTTTTGCTCCCATGTACACCATTTGAATCTGTGCCCAGGAGCAAAAAGCTCCAGAGCATATTGCTCAAGAGTTTATTCATGCATGGCACACCGAGCTACAAGTATCTATAATGCTCGTAAAATTTTCATAAGAACCAATTAGTTTTCTTAGTGGCAAAACAGAATCTCTCTTTCTGTGTCCTCCTGTAATACTTTTCAACTGAAGATCTGGATACTTCACATTTTCCCCTTACCACCCAGTCCTGTGCTTTAAATGATTCTGTCATTCAAAAACAAAACAAAACAAAACAAAACCCCCAAAACAACCCCCACCCTCCCCAAAATATCTCTTTCATCCAGGAAAACAATCCAGTTTTTGCTTGATGAATAATGTTTATTCCCACTCCAGGACTATCAAAGTTATCATAATATAAATAATATGAAACAGCAGTGATCATAGGCAACAGGTAGGGGGTGCACAAGGGTGCACGTGACCCCCCTTGATGGGGGCGGTGCCTTCGACAGCTGATACTGATGCTGTCGGTAGGGCTGGTGCCCCTGCTAGCAGGGCCACTGCCATCAGTGGCTTCTGTGGGTGCCCCCCCGAAGATTCAGGAGGCACCAGTCACTCATGGAAGTGATCATTAGAAGCAGCTGTTCTATTAAGGCTAACAGTTCATGTGTTTGTTTGTTTTGCTATTTTGAAGAGGTAGAGATAAATGCAACCTGCAACTTGATTTTTTTTCTGCAAGATAGTTGTGGGAAAACACTATATTGTCCTATTTTTCATAGGTTAAATTCAGGAAGCAAGAAGTTAATACATTATAAAATAATAAACTGATTTGTTTTGGAGCATGTGGCCTCTTCTGATACACACTGAAATCCCTGGTTTTAAGACACATCAAAATATCAAAAAGTAGTGAATCTGCTGTTTGGTTAATAGAAATTTTCATTAGAAAAGATAAGGATAACCAGCAGTTGGGTTTCAAAATGAAATGATTTACCTTGAATATCCTTCAAAAGCACTCCTACAGGAACTGAGAATTTAATAAGAAGTTATTAGATTAAGCTTTCTTTTTTGAAAACAGCTACTGAATTACATGGGACTGATCATAATCATCTGTTAAAAAGACATGTCAAGGGAATCAGCTGCCTCAAGGAAATGTAAGACCTAAGGCAGAGCTGTTTTATGATATGGAGTCAGATTATAGCTATTGCAAAGAAAGGAAATATTTTTTATGAAGAAAGAAGTAAGATGTCATTTTGTATTTCAGCAAAATTGGTCGCAATGCCTTAAGTATCTGAACTACAGCTTCTCTTAGTTTTGCCCCATGCTTTCTTCAGGGCCTTTTCTACTCTAAATGGGCAAAACGAGTGGTAGCATTATCAGTGCTATCAGTGGGATCTGAGGAAGGCAGAAGTGGGACTTAAAGCATTTCAATCTCTATTGCTGCAGACACTAGAACTCATAAACACTGTTATACACTCGAGCTATCCTGTTGAACACAGTAGCCGTATCTACACAAGATGCTGACTGTGCAGTTGTTACTGCACAGTCATTTTGTACTTGTATATATAAGTACTACACCAGTACTAAATAACTAGACAGTAACTGGAGTTACTGCACACTAGCATCACCAACCAGCTTTTAGGTGATGCCAACTGTGCAGTAGATCATTACTACTGCACAGTAGCATTACATCATGCTTTGTGTAGGTGGGACAGTGGGACTACTCCCAGCCTCAGTAGATGGGCTCTCTGAACCTTGTTAGACCTTATGCTATAAAATGAGGAAATATTAATTGTCTTAGTATTGTTCAGCTTATTAGAGCAGTCACGCGGTAAGGGAAAAATCCTGCTCTGACTGTTCCTCACCTGCACAGCTATGACTTGTTACTCTACTGACAGTTTGGTGAGCACAGGCAGGACTAGAAACAGGACCCACTCTTTGCTCTTGCTGGGTATAGAAAGAGCCCATTGCTGTGTCAGTTCCAACAAGAGTAGAGAGATCTGAGGAAGCAGTTTCCCTGTGGCTCTCTGGTCTCACTAAAACTGATACAGGAGCTTCCCTTCATGTGTGGTGGGATGTGTGATCTCCACCCCACTCCAGCTTGCTGCTCTCCAGGATACCTAGGCTCTGCTCCAGCTGAGCAGGGTGTCCCTGGATCCATGTATGGGTGGAGGGTATTTCTTCCCCCCTTCCACCCACCCCCCTTGTTACAGCCCTGGAGTCACTTACTTTGCCTGGTAGGAGCACTGAGATGGTCCTTTCCTCCACACATGCAAGTAGCTGGAGACATCCTACTCAGCTATTGGCAGCCTGAAGTTGGGGGGAGGGAGGAATTCCCTCTGTGCTTGCTGTTTCCCAGAAGACTAGGGCTGCACTGTGGCTAGCACCTGTGCATGGAGTCATGGACACCCTCCCCAGCTAGAGCACAGCCTGGGTCTCCTGGAGCATAGCCTGGAGGTGGGAGTGGGGAATTCTCCCTGTGCTTGCTGCTTCCTGGCATGGGTGTGGGGAAGGACCATATCACTGCTCCTGCTGGGCAGGGGGTTGAGGGGAGAATTTCCCTAGTGTTTGCTGCTTTTTGGTAGACAGGGGTTACACTATGGACAGGTAGGGTATCCCCAGCTCCCTGCACTTTTGCAGGGAAGGATGAGGCAGAACTTTTTGCTCTGCCCAATGCAAAGGGGGGAATGGCTGTGTAGAGAGAGAGAAAAAAAAGGACCAGTTTCCTCAGAGCTCAGGTGGCTCCTAGCCAGTGGACAGCTGGCTTCCCTTTGCCACTGCCAGCTGAATGCTGCCTGGGTGGCCTGGTCCTTTTTTTCTCTGGAGTTTGCCCCCTGCCCTGCTGCAGAAGGAAACAGAGCTGGACGGAGTGGTGATAGGAGACACGGTGGCCACCAGATGCTCTGGGAATGCCTCTATTTTACGTCCCCAGGGGGGCGAGGTGCTGTGTCCAGCTTCACTGTGCCCCAACATCCTTGCTAACCTTGGGCAACTGAAGGACTTCAGCTTGGGTGGAATAGTTGTGGGAAGTGTCCGTGTGGTAATATAACAGGAACAAAATTAGGCAGATTGGAAATAATCCTGCCCTGGAGTGGCATAACCTTAAAATGAATAACAAGCACTTTAAACCATTAAAAGGTGTTAACTGCAGCCAGTCCAGGGGTTAAGAGCTCCAGAAACCAGCTAAACTTACTGTGTAAGAAGGCTCTTTGTAAATCACAAATCTATAAATGATAGAATAAGGAAGTTTGAATGCTTTAGAGTAAAGGTATGAAAAACAATTGACATGTTTCTGTAGGACATGTTGACATTTGTTTTGTAGATAAGGGCTGTCTTCTCAACAAACTTGTCACCAATGTCCTTGACCAAACAAGTATTTCATAAAAACTGTTAGTATTAAATATAAATAGAACATTCAAATGACAAATTTCAGAATGGACTGAAATCAGTTGCTGAGCTTCATAAGGCAATTTCTTCCCTTGAACTGGGATTGCTGAGCTGTGCGCCAAAGGTAGAAGAAAGAGTAATTTGAATACCACCTTCGTAAGCAGGGTGGTACTTAAATGTACGTAAAAGTAATTTTAAGTACCACCCTACAGTATAGTCCTCCTGTCTTTCCAAGTTCAGGAATAGTCTGCTCAATAGTTTAACTTCAGCATAATTAGAAATGGCTGAACTATTTAGGGTGATTTTGTTTGCCTTTCCTTTTATTTCCCTTTTCTTTTTGGACTTAATTTGGACTATTTTTCTGTTTGTAAATGGCCTGTGACCAGATTTTGATGTTTTATGATGGTTAGTTAATTGAAGTAATTAGAGAACTTTAGACAAACATTTTTCAACCTCTAAGTTGTTTACAAAGTATTTGCATCAGCAACAATTAGAACCATTTATTGTTGTTTGTTCATAGTATAGAAATGTTTATTTATGTAACACGGTGGTCTCAGTGCAGATAACCAAGGCCACTGAAACATTTAGAAGCAGAAATAAATCAAAGAGTTTTTAACATGGCCAATTACATTCTTCAAGATAAATCTTGGTGCAAACATAGATTTCTATGAGCACTCTTGAGGAAAAAATGGATCAAACATATTAATGTGTGTGTGTGTGGCGACGGAGGGAAGAATGAAAAACAACTGCAGATCCACTGAAGGAAATTTATAGTTTTTATCTTCTATGTGAATATATTTTTACACTAACAAATTGTTCCACTGATCTCACTGGCAGATTTTCTGTCTTAGAAGGTAAAACACCAGAAACCATTATTAGTCATTGGCTAAAGAAATGCATACCTTCCTATGTATTAACTACTTCAGCATCCTTTTTCTCTAGAATGCATCACACCCTGTGTATTCAGACGGCACTAACCCTTGGTCTCTACTAATGTTGCCTTACCAGTCCAGATTGATCTGTTTACAAGTAGGATATTTTATTTGCCTACTGGGTAATTTGAGAAAATACTAACATGATCTAAGTATACATAGCCTTAGAGCACAATTAATTTTAGCTGCTGTATTGCCAGAGGAACTGAATTGTGAAGTGGTATTGCAGGCCAATGTGGACAATTGGGAAATTGTGTAGGATTAAGTCTATTTTACAGTCTTTGCAAGTCAGCCTATTATCATATCATGAATACAAAACAGGCTAGGAATTCATTGAATATTGATTAATTCAACATATGCATTTATTACATCCTGGAATGTTTTTTTCCCCCACTTCTTTTTTTGTAATATCCCTCTGTTCTGTAGTGGCATTTAATGCGTTCTCTGAATTTTAACTGTTAATAAATATGTCAACCAAGTCAAAATATAAATGGGGAGGGGGGTGGGGTGAGTAGAACAGTTATTTTGAGCAGATTTCCCTTAAGATGTGATTGTGGAAAATATAATAATCTTATGAAAACTATGAAAATATCATGTATAGTATATGTGATCTGGGCAGTGAGATTAAACTGTACACTGTGGGTGCATCTACATGTTCATTAATGCTTTAGTTACTGTGTATTTAATTTAGTACTTGCTTAATGAAGTACTAACTAAACGTGCCAGTAACTAGAGTTACTGCACAATAGCATTGGTGCACAGTTATGTTGTGATACTTACCACACATTAGCCTAATAACACTGCAGTAAGCTATTAGCACAGTTTTTAACTGCCACACTACTGCACAGTGATATTAGGCTAATGTGCAGTAAGCATCTCATGTAGATGCACCTTGTGGAGAGGAGAAGATTTAACATATATCTATTGTTGCCCTGTGGGGTCAGGCCAACTTCCAGGATCTCAAAAATGTGCTGTTAGATGGGAGAGTGTGACACAATTGCAAATATACAAACACACAAATCAATTGGGTGCATACACAAACACACACGCTACCAACTCAGGCACATACGCATCCAAGATTACCAGCCTAGGCACATGCATACCAATTCAAGCACATATACACTCCAAAAATTAGACAACAATCAGTTGTCAATACCCACAAATGGATTACTAATTCGTATATCATGTGCATGATGACATATATATTCACCAGTTCACAAACATACAACCCACCTACACATACACACAGGTGAGTTCCTAACTTGGATGGTATGGTGTATGTATGTGTGTGCTTGCGGTACTTGGGATACCTGGGGGGAAGGTTAAGGTGAGAGAGAGAAAGTGTAGAGAGTGAAAGTTGCTGGGACTGGGATTAGAACTGGTAGACTAGAAAGAAGCTGGCTGAGGAACTGAGGCTTAGGGTTAGTTAAGGTCAAATGGCCCCAGGGTTACTTGAGGTCACTGGTGCTGGGGTGGAAGGAATGGAAAAAGCCTGGTGGCAAGGAGGAGACAGCCAAGAAAGAGAGAGGCAGAAGGCTGGGAGATTGGGGCTGGAAACTGAGGCAGAAAGCTGGGAGTTCAGGGGTTAGATAAGTGGTGGCAAGGAGGAAACAGTCAGGAAACAGACAAAAACCCAACTCAGGGTTTCAAAATAACAGGTTTATTAAACAGACAACACAGTACATAGCCCCATAAAGTTATTGGTTCCTACAAGCACTCACAATGGTAGCAGGAGATAGAAACTCAGTGGAAGGGTTGGAGTCCAAGTAGGGAAGAGAAACAGATCCCAAGTCCTTTGCTTGGGGAAGGAAGGTAGGTGATAACTACCTATCCTTGGTTGTGAGTTGAGCCTCAATGGCCAGTCAGGGTGTTCTCCAACAAGGTGTTGTCCATGGGGGGTCGTTGGCAGGGCCTCCGGGTGGATAGGTGTTGTGGAATGGTGCTTGTCCAAATGGAGAAGGTGTCCCACTGGGTCTGTCTTCAGTGCCCCCTTTTATAGGGGCAGACCTTCTATGACCATAGTGGCAGGGGCATGCCCAGGCAAGGATCAGCCCCTGGTGAACTGAGCATGTGCATTCCACGCAAGGACATGCAGTTTCAGGTGTCTGTAATAGTGAGTTGGCTGGTTTCTGCAGCAGTCTTTGTCTTCCAAATCTTGAGCCATGGAGGGTCAATGCAGGATGATGGTTGGGTCCTCGAGTTGATGGTTCGGTCATTCAGAGGGAGCAATTTTTAGACCTACTGCCATTGTCTCTCAAGCATCCTCATTCATCCCTATTCATTCAGGAACCAATTTATATAGGAGGGGTAGGTATAAGTCATAGGTTACAAACATACTTTCCCAACAGGACATGGGGATAAGATGGAAACAAATGGGAACCTGACACACAAAATGGACACTTGACATCACTCATGCCAACCCACATTGCAGGCCTCAATCATGCAATGTTAATATGAAACAATAAAAACCAATGCACAAATGATAGGAATACAATATAATACAATATAAAAGAGTAAAAATAAATACAAACATAACAGAAAACTATTTATAATATAGAAGAGGGCTTATTACAATGTGGGAGTGTAAGAACTTAGCTTAGCTTAGCTTAGCTTACCTAGTATTACTTGTAATCACTTATAAGGGATAGAGAGTTGGAAATGGTTAGGGGAAGGAGAGGGAGTGTATTTTTAAAGATAAAAAAAAGAAAAACTGGGGGCTACACTATAATGCCTCTATTTAATGGGGCCTGTACAGAAAAGTGATGCAATGGCTTCCCAAATAAGAACACTGGGCTATACAACTGAAAGGAATTTTTATTTCTAGGTTCTATGCAAAAAGTAACACAACTGTTTGGCCAGATCATAAACAGTTTTAAAAAAAAAGTCCTTATCCCTATAAAAAGGTGTGAGTTTCTTGAGCAATCTAAAGAGCTCTGAGAAGGAAACAAGCTGACAGTGTGTGCATCCACATGTGCGCTTTACTGTGGAATTGACTATTCGCTCTGCAGTAAATTGTTACAGTCTACATGTGCACTAGTATGAAACACATGTGTAGATGCTGACTGTAGGCATAAATTGCACGTCATCAGTCCAGACACCTCTAGGCCTACTCTGCTGCAGCTCAAATTGCTGCTGTGCTGGGTGTACGTGTAGACACTGCACCCAGGAGCAGTTCACTTTGGCTCAAAGTGCTCTAAAGTTTATTGTGTTGCATTAGTTGCATGTGTAGATAAGTGAGAGGCTTATCAGAAGCTTATGGGGAGTTGTATAAATTAAGGTTCTCATATGGAAGAAGTTAGGCATGCATGTGGTATGTTCTATTGATTATTTCAAGGCACATACTCTCTGAAATATTTTTGCTTTAAATAAATAATATTTTGATTTAATAAATGTGTTTAGTCACTGGATAGCTATGTCAGTATTCTGGAAAAATGAATTGCAGCATCTGGACAGAATCTGGATACTCTGAAGTAAATCAAAGTTAGTTTACATCACATGGTCTGAGACTGGGAGTCCTACATGACTCCACCTTGCAGGACAGGGAGAGATGAGTCCAAAGACTTGCAGTGGATGTAGAAAAAGTCACTCTGCCCTGTTGTTTGGACATATAAAGTGGCAGTATTTGTGGGATAGCCAGTATGGTTTACAACTGTGAAAGTAAGTAGCATAGTAGGGAAAAAAAAAAAAAAAGGTGAAATCCTATGCAGGAATAGAATAAGAAAAAAAAATAATTGAAAAAGTAAAAAAAAGTCACTTGGCAGATTTATATAGAAACAGGCAACTAAACTACTGAGAGCTATCAAAGACACAACTAGTTTATCTGTTATGCTCCAAGGACCAGGGGAAAAATAATAAAGGATCTATCAACACAAGGTGAGGGTACTGGGCAATAGTCCAGTTCACTAGCAGGACTGAGTAATCTCAAGGGCAATCAGAGCATTTGCAGCAGTAGGAGTAGTGACAGAGTTTCTTCCTGACTAGACTCCCACAGGCAGATTTTAAAATGACATATCCTTTAAATTGCAGGGGAAGAAAAAGCCTGCAGCTCCGGAAAAAGGTGGGGTTGAGAGGGGAGCTGGAGTTGGAGCAGAAATGACTCTCTCACCAGAATAAACAATGCCAACTGCAACAGGAAAAGACAAATAATGACAGAAGAGAGAAAAAGAGAGACTATCGGGGTTGAGCTGGCACGACTGGGAAACTGTAGGTCTAATACTTTGGAGAAATCATGATATGCCAGTACTGTGAGGAGAGCAGACAGATGCAAAATTATTTTCCCAGTTCCAGGAGAGTAGATGCATAGATATCTAACTGCTAAGGGGGAGGGAGGGGAGAGTTATGATTTGAACCAAGAACTAGTTAATCCTGAGTTTACCAAACTGATTCTAACCACTGATACAAATATCTTAGACATTTTCTATGTCACAGGGCAAGAAACAAATAAGCTGTCTGCCCAAAGCTCAAGTGCTGAAGCCTGTCACAGGTTTGCTAGGAAGTCACTCAGAATTTCTAGTCAGGGTAGAATAGTCCCAAAAATGAAAGTTTAAACTTTTGCATCTAAGCTCATGCTTTGCTGTTTGTTTCAGAATAAAATACAATGATGTCCCCAGTGGAAACTGGAAAGAAGAATCAGTAGAGGAACAATTATATAGCAGAGACATATTAATTATGCATGGCCCCTTTTCAGACCACATACGGTGCACCATAGTAGGTGCTAGCAGGCATACAAGTTTGGGTGAAAGTCTCGAAGATGAACCCACCCTTTGGTCTGCTTCAGCCCCAGTTGTTAAAGAAGTTTTCTTGAGATCCTGACAGTGAGGTTCATGGGATATTTTTTTTCTTGATGTGATATTGGGGAATAAAATTGAAGGGCACTGTCCAGAGGTTATATTTCAACCATTCTTCCCAACTGCCCATCAGGAAGGAAAGGGTAGGGACACCACTTTTGGTGCAGTATCTGTATAATTGTTGCAAATAGAGTGCCCTACAGCTCTTTACATTTGTAAGAATAGGATGTGGTCTGATTAGCTTTCATGCTCCCTTTCATGATTTGATTTCAAATCGATCTTCTAGTGAAAAGGCTACAAAAGCTTGGAATTTTGTTGCAGACAGTAACTGGGGCTGTTTTTCTTCTTAAGAATGTTAGCACTGCCATAATACTTTCGCTTTTTGACTATTTTTTCTCAGAAGTGATCTACTATGAAGGTGGAATAGAAACTTGAACTGGCTTTCTGACCTCTCCTTGTGTACATCTAGCCATCAATAAACTCAATGACTGCATCCCCACAAGCACGCACATGCAGTCTGCAGCACCTCAAATCCATTTGAAGCACCACAAACATCACGTGGTGCACGTGCACCCATGCACTGCACTGGTAATTTGCAGTGCAGCTGTTCTTGACACCAAGATCCCAGTGTCAAAAAAAAACTGCTGCTAAAAAAAGCATTGCATTGCATTGCATGTGGCAGCAGTGAGCTCCACCATAAACCAGAGCCTGGCGAGCTAGAACCATGCTCTGGCTGCTTGCCAGGCTCTGCGTAGCCAGCTTGGCACTGCTCTTGCCCTAGGAGGCCCCCAGGACCCCAAGTAAGGCTGCTGGGGCAGCACTTGTGCTCCCACCAAGGTCTTTTTACTGCATGCTGGAGCACATGTCCAGGGGCATGCCTGAGGACAAATAGTAGCGGGCCAAATATGTCACATATTTGTACCACTGCTCTTTGTCCCATGAGAAATGCACACCCCTACATGTGCATGTTCATGAGGACGTGACCAACATAGCTAAAAAAACCCATAATATTTCCACTCCCTTCCCCTTTAAACCATCCTTGCTACTTTCTTTCTCAACTACTATGAACAACACCATTATGTTTCTTGTTACTCAGGTCCATAATCTGAGTGATTTCAACAACTCTATGGGTCCTTACATCCAAGCTATGTCTTGAAGATTGTTTTTGTCTACCCACATAGCTAAAGGCTTCTCAGGCTATCTTCAACTTGTGTCTCAATTATTGTAACATCCTTGTCTCTGGTCTTGACAAATACAGCTTTGCTCAGCTCATATGCATTCATAATGTTGCAGTGGAACTGATTTTCCTAGCCTATTACTTTGTCTGCATCACACCACTTTCTGTATACCTCCAGAAGCTTTCCTGCATGTTTTGCATCAAACATGGTTTTTTTTAATTATCCCAAATCTATCTATTCCTTCTTTCTCACTACAGAAATTATTTCCCCCTCTGATGTTGGCCTTCATCACCCACATTTTACATTTTCAGATGAGCACCTTTGGGCTTTCTCTCATGCTGCCTCTCCTGTTAGAGAGGAGCTCATCATACACATCTACAAAAAACTCATTATTTTCTTTATTTTTAAATTTGCTTCTTAAATCTCTTCTTTTACCATAACCACAAATAACTTGTCAGTGGTTAAAGCACTTGAGTGTTGACAAGTGTCATAATGTGGGAAAGATAAGTGGCCAGGGCCAGGTGCCCACTTAGGGGAGGTGCCAGAATGGCAGCTTCTCAGAAGCCCTTGGTGCTGCAGCACTAACAAGATACAGGGACACTATGCCACTTCTGTAGAAAGTGGGGATTTGAATCCTCAGAGGAGATAACATTGACCACCCCAACTCTTTTTCTTTCTGACCCTACCAGGTCTCAACACCACTCCCCTCGGGGTTTTGTCTACAATGCAAAACTTGCTGGTTATACCTCTAACATTAAGACCACTTCTTACCTTGCTAAGGAGGACTATTCAGCAGTTGCTTGGGGATGTAGGGGGATGGTTAGGAAGGCCAAGGCAGAGATGGAACAGGGGCTGGCTTCCTGGATTAAAGACAACAAGAAGTCCTTTTTTAAGTACATAGGGAGAAGAAAGAAGGCCCCAGGAAATGTGGGGCCCTTGCAGGACAAGACGGGGAATCTGGTTGTCACGCCAGACGACAAAGCCAACATATTTAATAACTTCTTTGCCTCTGTCTTCCTCAGTAAGGACCAGAACTGCC
>NW_017729032.1:163769212-163775537 GCF_001723915.1 Gavialis gangeticus | reverse complement strand
TTAAGTTGGACATCAGGAGGCGCTACTTCACGGTCAGGGCGGCTAGAGTCTGGAACCAGCTTCCAAGTGAGGTGGTGCAGGCTCCCACCCTGGGGGTTTTTAAGAGGAGGTTGGATGACCACCTTACTGGGGTCATTTGACCCCAGTGCTCTTCCTGCCATGGCAGGGGGTCGGACTAGATGATCTGCTCAGGTCCTTTCCGACCCTAGAAACTATGAAACTATAAGTGTACACTTTTTACCTTGCTAAGTGTAACCTGGGAAAACCCAAGGGTGTGCCTGTCCTCAATTGGAAGGGATAGATGAGGCAGATGGTATTGCTGTGAGAGGGACACTTGTGATTTCAGCTTGGGTCCCTCTTTCTTCTGTAGAGCCAGTTCCATGCCAATGCTCTTAACTATTTACAGTTTATTAAATTATAATATACATACTATTCTAATGCAATATATACAGGTAAGTATCTCAGTTGGTATCACCCAACAAATAAAGGAAAACTTCCGGTAAGTATTTCAAATGATATCATTCAACAACACTAAGGGTATACAGATAAATATTTACAATATGGTAGGCCAGGAACCATCTCCTAGGACTGCTTGTCCTAATGGGCAATTCATGTTGGGGATGGCCTTCTCAACCCTGAGCCCTACAGAGGCCTGGTGAAAATAGTGAGTCCTCAGGATGCCTGTGCGAGGAGGAAGGGCAGATACCCAGATAGGTGAACCAGGTAAGTTAGGGTCAACAGGTAGTTTACAGGAAACCCAGAGGAACCATTGGCAGATTACACTTGGGTAGGAAAAAGGAAGGGTGGGGGGGGAGGTGTGAGCAGGCATCACACCAATGAGGGACCAATTATACAAAACTAAACCAATCCCATCACATATTGTACAACATATCCACAATCATGATAACAGTCTTACAAAATATAAGGTGCAGTTTACATGATATAAGGCATGTCTACCCCTGGTAGATTCCAGTTAGCAAGGGGTACCTCCCCTCCTACAGGTCTAGCTGGGAGGGAACCTTTCACCCTGGGCTTCCCTTTGGGGGCGGGAGGGGCTTATTTCAGGAATACCTCCCCTGTGCAACTTGATTCTGCTAACAACTCACAGTTGTCTCCAAGGAGCCATTGACCGGGCCTCAGGGTCCTCCGCTCAGTCAGAGCCCCCCAGCACTATCTGCCTCATGCCAAGACCTCTCCTCTTGGCTCTGTGCCCTGATTTGGGCACCAAGGGTTCTTCCAGCTCTTGGTGGGGGTGGTGGCAGAATCCAACCGCTGCTGGCTAGGTTTACCCAGCCTTACACCTGGACCTTCCCATTCCCAGGCTCTAGGCTCCAGGGGCTCTTTTAGTTCCTTTGCCAGGCCACGCTGTGGGGCTTTGGCTATTTGGCCGATGCTGGGGCTAATCTGAGCAGCCTCAGGCTGCTCTCAGAGTCAGCTTTCCGTGTGCCATTCTGCACACTGGGTGGGGCCTGAACAACCTCAAGCTGCTCTCAGAGCCGGCTCTGTGTGCTGGTCTGCAAACCACTCTATCCAGTCCCCTGCTGAGGATGCAGGCTTGAGCTGCCTTGATGCAGCTCCCAGAGCCTGAGCCCCATGTGTCAATCTGCACACCACTGAGGTGAAGAAGGAATCCTGGTGGAGGCCCTTTTTGGGTGCTGCCCTGTCTGACATCCCTTGCCGCTCCCCCGTGTGGCTCATGCTGCTCCTTTTATACTCTTAGGGGGGCTCCATCCCCAGAAGTCCAGCCAACCTGTAGCTTGCAGGTTTGAACTCGGGATGGGTTCAATTGGGATTGAGAATTTTTGAACCCAGGATGCACCATGGCTTGAGCAAGTAAGTCTGCCACATAAGCAATATTGTTTTTTTTTTTTCAATACTGTCATCTGTCTGTCCCCATCTGTTGACTTCTGTCTTAAATTGTGAGCTATTTGAGGGAAGAAATATCTGTTTTTGCATAGTGTCTAGTCCAGTGACTCATGA
The DNA here is from genome assembly GCF_001723915.1 of Gavialis gangeticus. NCBI lineage: Eukaryota > Metazoa > Chordata > Crocodylia > Gavialidae > Gavialis > Gavialis gangeticus. Next base: position 163,773,557 of record NW_017729032.1, on the reverse strand, counting down.
CTAGAGTTGCTAGTCTTGGGTAATACAAACAGTAAATATTAATTATAAAACCACTGATAGCTGGTAACTATAAGCTGCTCCTCTTCCCTTCCACTGCTCAACCCTCCTCCACATATTGAAAGAGGATATTTAAAGGTCTCCAAAGTAGAACTGTCAGAATTTGAGAAAACTTTTTTTTTTATGTAAAAGCACTCAAAAATGTTGAAAGCATCTCTAGAAAAAAAGAATTCTCACAACGTTCTTCAGCTAAGAATCTTTCTTCAGCTAAGGATCCTGGTCCTGCACTTACACAACACCGTTTTGAGGTGTGGAGGTCTGGCAAATCATACTAATTCATTAGGACACTGCAGAAAGTAGAACCTTGAGCTATTTAGTGATGGCAAATCATTACTCACATAACTTGTTTAATTCTTTTTGTTAGTGTGTAGCTTTCATTGATTTCTCATTTTTGCCTGTGGAAGATTATGTTCTTTGAATGACACGAGTAAAATATAAGAAGTTTTCAAACATCTTGGAAGCTAGACATGTTGCTAAATTAATTATTCATTAATGATACAATCTTCCACTTTGTGCTGTGATTACAAAGCAGTGGAAAATACTTAAGGAACAATCTTGCAGGGGCAAGGGAGTGAACAGGATGACTAAGAAGGTCATTTCTACTTCTGAACTCTATAACTCTATGAATAGAGATGGAGTCATTGTTCCACTCTCATTCATAGCTATGCACAGATGATAACAATGAGTTCTTCTCTCTATTTTTCTGTTCTTCTGCCTATTCATAATACTCAGTATTCCCTTTAAAATCTTGCTAGTTCTTCAAGCTGTTTAAAGGTACCCCAGTCGTTTCAGTAGCTGTAATTATTTATTTATTGTAAGCAGAGAATGTTTTATAAAGAAGGCTGTTCTTCCCCGCCCCACACCCAACAGTTAGTTTACTGTCAAATGATTGTCCTAAGGAAAACAAGATGCAGTAGGCCTGCAGAGACTGAAGAAACTGGTGTTCAGACATATTATTCTTATTATTTCTTTTAATAAAAGGGGATACTATAAATATTGGAGTAATATGTTTTATGTAAGGCACAGGCATAGACAAATATCTCTGTACAGACATAGCCTCAAGGTTTTATTGGCATCAGATGACCAAATTACTCAGGAATGCATTGCTAAAAAAAAACGTATGCAACTCATCTCTCTGTGGTGTCTATCAAATTTGTATAACACACAATGAGTTCCATACAGGCCACACTTACAGAATGAAATAATTGGGACAATATTTCTATATTGTAATTGCTATTGCAAAGGGTTCAGAGAACTATATATAAAATACTAGCAAATTACCTGTCAGGAATGATGGAGGAGACAGAGGAGGGGGTGAAGCCAGCGCCCCTCCACCACCACCCCACGCTGCCACCACCTCCAAGAAGCAGGGCTGGGGGGGGAAGGGCAAGGGGCAAGACAAGCAGTGTCTTGCCCCTCACCCTCAGCTCTGTCCCCTCTGTCCCCACCATCATTCTCCCCCCCACTCCATGCCCATCCCTATGCCACCCCCCATTTCATCCCCTCCATACCTGCTGTCATGGTGGTGGTCTGTCCCTGCTGTCATTCTCATCCCCCTCTGCTCCATGTCTGGCCCTGTGCCACCCCCTGCTCTGTCCCCTCCATCCCTGCTGTCATTTTTTCCTGGCAATCTGCCCTGTGCATAGCACTGGCTGGAGCTATGCCCTGTCAGGAGGCATGCCCCACAAGAGCTTTATGGACAGACAGATACACAGACAGATGGAGTAAGTCCTTTATATATATATATAGAATAAATATAAAAGAATCATAGAATCAATGAGTCAGAAGGGACCTAGACAGATCATCTAGTCTGACCCCCTGCCATGGGCAGGAAGGAGCACTGGGGGTGGCAGGGGTCATAAGACCCCAGCCAAGTGCCTATCCAGTCTCCTCTTGAAGATTTCCAGGGAACATGAGAGCACCACCTCTCTGGGAAGCCTATTCCAGGCTCTGGCCACCCTTACAGTGAAGTAGTTCTTCCTAATATCTATCCTAAACCTATCCTTCCTCAGCTTGTGGCCATTGTTCCTGGTGACTCCAAGGGGGGCCCTGGTGAACAGACTTTCCCCAAGTCCCTGCTGGTGGCCCCTGATAAAGTTGTAGGCAGCCCCAAGATCCCCCCTCAGCCTCCTCTTGCGGAGACTGAAGAGATTCAAGTCCCTCAGTCTCTCCTCACAGGGCTGGCCACGGAGGCCCTCAACCATATGAGTGGCCCTCCTCTGGACTCTCTCCAGGTTCCCCACATCCCTCTTGAAGTGCGGCACCCAGAACTGGACACAGTACTCCAGCTGCGGCCTGACCAGCGCCGCATAGAGGGGGAGCAAGATCTCTCTGGACCTGTTAGTGATGCTCCCGAATAACCTAAATTAGTTTTTAAAAACTAATATCTTGCCTATACTTTTTTTTTTTTTTTGTATCTCAGCCCTTCCTGTAGTGAAAATGAATGCACAATAATTCACTGGGAGTCAAGGCATTTTCCCTGTAAATGACAGAAAGTTCTTGTTTCTTGCCCAGAATGGCAATGAGTTGTCATTGTAGTTATGGTATTTTTATGCTGAAAAAACTGTCAGTTATATCTAAAGGAAGGAGGACAAGGGTACCTATTTGTGGGAGAAGAAGGATGCTTCTTTCCCTGCATAGAAAATGGTGACTTCATAAAACTGCTTTGAAGTTCAGAATGAAAGAAGATGTAAGTGGTGCAGGCACCTACTCTGGACTGATTCAAGAAATGCTTGGATGCTTGTCTTGCTGGGATCCTTTGACCCTAGCTGACTTCCTGCCCCTGGGGCGGGGGGCTGGACTTGATGATCTTTGAGGTCCCTTCCAGCCTTAATATCTATGAAATCTATAATGAGTAGGTGAGGCAGTAAAAGCTATTTTTTAACCACATGTTATACTTCTCTGAAATTTATTGAATGGATGTCACCTCCATATAAAAAAGAAATAAAAATACAATTTAGAACCTGTTTCTTGTTTATAACTTTGTACATGTAGAGGTGCTATTTTAATCCAGGAAATTTACCCTCAATGGGTGCATCCACACATGTAAGCATGTGCACTTGCGGCAGCTCAAATAGAAGCGGTGCAAATTTGATCTGTGTCTTTTTGCCTCATTGCACATGCTTGGGCAAGCACTTTGTGGAGCAAATTGTGCCACTTGGGGCAAAATAACCCTGCCTGGCTCCTTCCAGATCTCCAGCTGGGGGAGCTAAAGCCAAGGGCCAGCACCTGTGCTGTCCTCAGCAGTATAAAAAGCTGCCCTGTCCTGGCCCCAGCAGTACAAAAACCTGCTCTGGCCAGTAGCTCAGGGTTACTTGACCTCAGGAGCTTCTGGGACCCAGGCAATTGGTATCTGGGGACACTAGCCCCTTGTGTCAGCTAGACTGCTGAAGCAGCATCCCAAATTCACTTTTTAAAACACCCCAAAATTCACATTCTTCCACAATTAGGACAAAAGAGAGAAAGGGGGGTTGATCAGATGGGCATGTTTTATTTTTGCATTTACAATGTTAAAGATATTTGGAAGTATATCAGTGTATATAGCAACATAATAAAATAAATCCTAAATATCTATATGTTTTAATGTTTGCTTTGGGTTTCCTTATCCCCCCTAATTTTCTCCCCAAGCTGCAAGTTTGCAGTGCGGAGAACATTTTTTCATTCCTGCATATGCCTCTTGCCCCATCTCAAAGGGGTTTGAGACGGGGCAAGAGGCACATGTGTCTTTGTCTGGACACACCCAGTGTGGTAAACTGACATAGAACTGAACTGTTTTCTTATGTATCCGTCTACACACTTTTTCTCAAGCTAATTTCTGATCAGTTCATAATCAAGTTTGCATCCTGAGTGAGGACAGGAGATTGAGAGGGAGAAATCTATCTTTTATTAAAAGAAATAGTGGAGGTAGGGGGAAGGGTAGAGGGGTGCTAACTATAGGGTTAGTAGAAGATGGAGAAAAATAAGGGGATAATAGCAAATAATAGACAGAATGGTGGAAAGTGGGTATTTAAAAGCTGCTCTGACTGGAGAGAGATTGGAGTAGATATCTAAAAGAGTCAAACATCAAAAAAGAAGGATCAGAGGATTCCTAAATGCCTTCTCTAGCTCATGATCCCACTGATCACAGCAAGTCAGGAAAGTCATGAGCAGAGATCCTGGTTTTCTCTGATGATCCCCATTCTCCACCCCCCACCCCTCCAACTACCTTAGTAACTATTTCATGTGTTTTACGGTAGTTTATACACAAACAGTTCTAAGTCTAAAATGCTTGCTGGAGCCTGCTGTTTGG
>NW_017729032.1:163758418-163764212 GCF_001723915.1 Gavialis gangeticus | reverse complement strand
AGATAGATAGATAGATAGATAGATAGATATTGATATCTATATTGATACATATAGATATAGATAAATCTATCTATCTATCTATATAGTGGTATTTCATTTTAATCATGGAAAAATGTGGAGGTTGGGTTACTTTTTTAATCCAAAAATTGGATATATTTTTTTAAATAGGAGATTAAAACAAAAGAAAAAAAAAAGTAGATGCTTGGTCATGAGCTACTGGACAGTCAGAGTCACAAAAAAGCCATTCAGCTGTGCCACTGTGCAGTAACTCTGGTTACTACACAGTCATTTAATACTTGTATAAACAAGTACTAAATGACTGGGTAGTAATGACTGTACAGTCAGCATCTCGTGTAGATGTGGCCACTTAATACTTCTTCAAGGTAGAGATATTTAGTAGGAATTGACTGTTCTAGGTGGCTTCTAGTGCAGACTATGCAGGTAATAACCCCACTGTTATGGTTCAGTGGTAGAATCCTTGTCTTCAATACAGGTGACCTGAATTCAGGTCACCTCTATTGAAGACAAGGATTCTACCGCTGAATTCAGTTTTCAGATGCACACACTGAGACACTGAATGTCTGGACTCAATCTGGCCTTTAGATTCTGTCTCAATGTTCCAAGTGGGGATGGAAGGTCTGAGCATCCTCCACCCCTGCCTAGGTATGTGTGTTGAAGGTCTGGGTGACCTCTCATGCATACACCATGAATCAGAAGGATCAATGGTTGCCTACTATAAAGGCAATAAGGAAAGTATTGATCCCTCTCTCTAGGGTATGTGTAGGTAAAAAAAAAAAAAATTGTGGGGAAAATGATATGTTGGAAAGAATTTTTCATAATTTGTGATGGAAAATAGACTGTCTGAGATGAGCTGAGGAATAAATACCACAGTCAGAAAGTGCACATACCTAGCCAGGAGAGGACATCCTTGTCTTGTACAGCAGTGGAGGCTGTTCCCTTCCTACCATTTAAGTGCCAAGTTTTGATCACTACATGGCATTTTTGTTCAAAGTGCCAAAAATGTCATTTATACAAAGGTAGGAATGGTGCATACATACAGCTATTCTGAGCAAGCATGCAGACTGGATGAGTATACCAACAAGATGTGAAGATTTCTTATGGGTCTCATCAATATTGACTAGAAAATCTGGGTAGCTGTGAAAATTCCATTCAAATATTTTAAAGTAGAATATTTAATATTTCTAATGGTATTTCAGGATAAAGTTTTTTTCTTTTAAGCTTCTGCTATTTTTGTGCATAATTGTTTCTTTCCTAGTGTTCTTTTCCTTTTTTCTGATCATTTTATAAACATCCAATATGGGTAAGTATAACTTTCTTTAAATTGTGTTTTAAGCATGCAAATCTGTATTTTAACAATTGGGTGAGAAAACAGGCAAGTCTTGCCACAATTCACACACAGTCTCTGTAGAATCATGATAAATTCCTTCAGCTATCTCCTGACCTTGGTAATAACATCCCACACACAATGCAAGATGCCCTAACGTATTAAAAAGCTGCAAGGAAGAAAGTTGTTATAAGCAAAGAAGAGGCTTCAGAAATGTGAGAGAACAATTCTTTGTCTCTTATGTATTACTGGCTGTTTCTTTTGTAAAAGAAAGCCAGAATGTTAATTTGCTATAATTAAGCACACAATGGGGTTATCATGGATATAAAGAACAAAATGGTATATTTTATGATAAAAGCGAATTTCAGCTTCCAAGGTGAAAGCTTAACAGAATCATAAAATGAGTAGCTCTTTGTTTTATTCAAAATTGTATTTTAAACAGCCTTGAAGGTCTCGGGGGGACATTCTTCTAACTTAAAACTCTATTTGATATTTATATTTTGCAATTCACTTCACTCTTAGTTGCTGTCTAAGTATGTATTTAGTAACTTCAGGTATCTGGATTTGAAAATGTCATCAATAAGGAGAGTAATTTAAATGGCCTTTTTTCTATATTGAACTTAAATAGCATGCCATAACAAAGGTGTCAAATAGTGAGAAAGGGAAATTTTATATATTCATGAATAAAACATTATAATTAACCAGTATTTATTAATTGTGAATATTCATGACAAGTATTTTGGAAAATGTTCACTAGTATTAAAAAGAAATCATTCTCATACTGGAAGGATGGTAAATGCTATTGGAAATAGTGAACTGATGAGATATGCCAATGAAGAGAGAATTATAGGCAATGGTTAGGCTACTGGAGACTTAGTTCCAAACTCCCCCTCTGCCTGTCCTGAAACAAGGAAGACTTGAGCTTGCATTGCACATATGTGCCTCAAGCCTCTACCTACCTCACTTAATTCCAAACTTCAGCTTTTATTCCAAAAATACACATTGTGGTGCTGCTTCAGTACAGAAAATATTTAAAATTACTACAAAATGAAATTACAATAGTCTGGCCAGGTGTACTTCTTACTCACTGTTTAGCTGTTATTATTGTTTGTTGCAGTGTTAGTTATCCAGCAAGGGGACTACCAGACGCAAGAATCTATTACTGCTAGGGCTGTGTGAAATGGCTCCATTCCATTTAGCCTTCAGTTTTGAGATTTTGATGGAACAGCATTTTGTATCGAATTTCATTTTGATTCAAAACAGCTGTTCCATTTTGCTTTGTCAAAGCAGTGAGGCTGTTTTGACTGTTTCAACATTTTGCTAGATCAGCCGGGGATGGGGAGTCAGATGGGAAGTCAGCGTTGAATCTTGCGTCTCCCTGTCCCCTGCCCAATCCAATGTTGGGGATGGGGTGTTAGCCCAGCTGGGCTGACTTCACAGCCCCGGCCCGATCTAGCCTCAATTTAGCAGGGAGCCTCATTTTTTTTTGAGGCTGTTTTGAAGCCCTTTGTTTTGTTTCAATGTTGCTGTTTTGACCTCAAAATGAAATGAAATGAAATGAAATGAAATGGCTGGTGAAATTTCACACAGCCCTAATTACTATATCTCATGTCTAATTTTGGTTGGGTTGATGTAGCAAATGCAGTTTTTCTATCCCTTCTACAATGTAGAAATAGTGTTGTTTTAGGGCAAAATCAAAGCCTTAAGGTGAATGGGAGTTTTGCCATTTATTTCAGTATAAGCCACAGTGGCAGCATCTACATGAGATGCTGATTGCACAGTAGCTTGTTACTACTTCACAGTAGTGTTGCATGGCATGAAGCATGATGTGACACTACTGTGCAATAGTAATGAACTACTACACAGTCAGTATTACCTAAAAGCTTTTTGGCAATGCTACTTATATATGCAAGTACTAAATGACTGTGCAGTAACAACTACTTAGTCAGTGTCTCATGTAGAAAAGGCCGGTGTTACTCTTAATGTCAATACTCACTTTTTTATATTTAACCCTTGCTCTGAGCTGTAAGCCTGATCCAAGGACTGTTGAAGACAATAAGAATATTTTATTTTGATTGGCTTTGGATCAGGGCCATATATGGCCAAATCCCATTTCACCATGATATGATTGAATTCTATTTCCGTTTGTGTAGCTAGGTTTACCTTGCACTTACTGCTGAACATGAGGAGAAGGCTTCACAATAACTACATATGCTCTGTAGTATAGCAGGATTCCACAGGTGTAATGATCTCCAGGTACAATAAATACAGGCATACAATGAAGAAAAGAACTACCAACAAACTTTAATTGTGGAGCAGTAAGCAACCTCTGCACATGCTCTGGGACCATATCCCAGTCCCCAACTCCCTTAGTCTCCAGTTAGGAAACATCTCTAAATTATAACTTCTATTATTTTATATCTTAACAGTAACTACAAAAGTTGAGCAAGGTGGAAAAAAAATAACACCCATCTATAGAGTTGTTCAGAAAGTTTCACTTTCCTCTCATACTGGTAAAGAATCTGACCTGGTTTCCAATTTGTTTTTGGTGGGCAGCTTTTCCTTAAGCCTTGATAGATTTGAATTCTTATACTAGAATCTAACTGACTTTCACTTTCAGCAGCTGTGCTTCTGCATTAGTTATGGACCACTGAGGCCAATTTCCTATTTTTTGTATGATAGGATTTGTATTTACATCCATAGGTACATTTCTTCTCCTATGGACATGGTTGCTTCTTGAGTTCTGGAACAACTGGTTTCTTCCTAAGAGCTAAGTACACAGTCAAAAAGCCTGAGACTGAATTAATTCAATCTCCACAGTTTAGTCTATGCTGCATAGCTTAAACCAATAAGCAGGTGAATAGACATCCACTTTTGATTCTCGAAATATAGCCACATGTTTGTAGTGACTCAGGCTAGAACACACATCCCTTCTCAGCTGGAGCAGACATCTAAGGCCAAGGCTATCCCACTCACCCTGCGAGGGGCAGTTTGTGCATAGTTTCTGTCCCTAGCCAAGAAGATTGTCCAGAGATTGTCCAGATATGGCCATGACACTTAAAGAGGATTGTATGGAAGCATGAATGCTCTTATATTGCAATCGCACATATAACTAGATTCAGTTTATCACAAGCTGCCAGACCTAAAATTGGTGTTGCCTCCCTAGGTATCATAGTGGAAGGGAGCTTGTATATTCTGTTTTTATTCTAGATGATAATAATGTATCTTCCTTTCATGGGTATATTTGTTCCTGAGGAGCCAGTTATTTTGGTGGTCATTGGACTCACTTTTGTCCTCAATTTTAATTTTCTGCGTACATGCTCTGATAAAACATCAACTCGAGCTCCAGTGCCCCATCTAAATGAAACCATTGTTCCTAGCTCTCTTACTGGCAAAATTCAGTCCCTCTTATTGATTTGGCTTGATTCAACCATATGTATAGTTTCATAGTTTCATAGTTGGTAGGGTTGGAAGGGACCTGAGCAGATCATCAAGTCTGACCCTCTGCCATCAAGTCTGACCCTCTGGCAGGAAGGAGTACTGGGGTCAAACGACCCCAGCAAGGTGTTCATCCAGCCTCTTCTTAAAGACCCCCAGGGTAGGAGCCAGCACCACTTCTCTTGGAAGTTGGTTCCATATCCTAGCCACCCTGACAGTGAAGTAGCGCCTCCTGATATCTAGCCTGAATCCACCCTCTGCTGAGTTGTGACCATTATTTCTTGTCACTCCTGGTAGTGTTTGGGGGAACAGGGACTCTCCTAATGCCTGCTGGTCCCACCTGACTAGTTTGTAAATGGCCACTAGATCCCCCCTCAGCCTTCTATGGTGGAGGCTGAACAGGTTCAGGTCCTTTAGCCTCTCCTCATAGGGCCTGCCCTACTGACTCCTGATCATGTGGGTGGCCCTCCTCTGGATGCTGTACACGTTGTCCACATCCCTCCTGAAGTGCACTGCCCAGAACTGGACGCAATACTCCAACTGCGGCCTGACCAGTATTGCATAGAGGGGGGAGATTACCTCCTTGGATCTGCTTGAGAGTCATCTGCGGATGCATGACAAGGTGACGTTGGCCTTCCTAACAATGTCCCCACACTGTCGGCCCATGTTCTTTTTGGCATCAATAATGACTCCAAGATCCTTTTCTGTCTCTGCACTGATGATACGGGAGTTCCCCAGCCTGTAGATATGCTGCTGGTTCTTCCTGCCCAGGAGCATCACCTTGCACTTGTCAGTGTTGAAACCCATCCTGTTCTCATCCATCCCCCCCTGTAACCTGTCTAGGTCTGATTGCAACCTATTCCTCCCTTCTAGTGTGCCCACTTCTCCCCACATCTTAGCATCATCTGTGAATTTGAACAGGGTGCTTTTTACACCCCTGCCCAAGTCACTAATGAAGATGTTGAACAGTGCAGGCCTGAGGACGGAGCCCTGTGGAACCCCACTGCCCAC
>NW_017729032.1:163756329-163757762 GCF_001723915.1 Gavialis gangeticus | reverse complement strand
ATTTTGTGACCTGGTCATAGAAGGCCACCAGGTTGGTCTGACAGGACCTGCCTTTAATGAACCCATGTTGGTTGCCCCTAAGCATAATCTCCCCTGCTGGCCCCTCGCAGACATGCACCAGGATAATTCTCTCAAAAAGCTTACCCAGGACTGAGATAAGACTAATTGGCCTATAGTTTCCTGGGTCCTCCTTCCTCCCTTTTTTGAAAATGGGAACCACATTGTCCTTTTTCCAGTCGTCTGGTACCATGCCAGAGCACCATGAGTTCTTGTAAAGCCATGCCAGGGGTCCCACAATGACCCCTGCTAATTCCCTCAGCACTCTGGGGTGGAGATTATCAGGACCAGCTGATTTAAGTATATCCAGTCCCTCCAGAAGTTCCCTGACTAGGTGCTCACTGACCCTAGGCCTGGTTGCACCTCCCCTGGGGCCTACAGGGGTCCCAGTAGGGGGAAGGGTTTACCCAGTCCCTGCTCAGAAAAATGGAGGCAAAGAAATTGTTAAATAGGTTAGCTTTTCTGTCTGGTGTGACAACCAGATTTCCTAGCATGTGCTGCAGAGGCCCCATGTTACCCCACACCTTCTTTTTACCCGCTATGTATTTAAAAAAGGACGTCTTGTTGTCCTTGATCCAGGTAGCTAGTCCCAGTTCCATCTCCACCTTGGTCTTCCTCACTGCTCCCCTACAGCTTCGAGCAACAGAGGTATAGTCCTCCCTGGTGATGGCACCACCCGTCCATTGGGTGTACACCTCCTTTTTAGCTAGATGTTTCCATATGTTTTTGGTGAGCCATGGGGGCTTTTGTGCCCTCTTGCCCCCTTTGATTCATGTTGAGATTACCTCCCTTTGGGCTTGGAGGATTGTCTGCTTAAGGAATGACCACTCTTCTTGGACACCTGACTCTCCTCCCCTCTGGGATCACAGTGCCTCCCCAACTATTCTCCTTACCTCATTGAAATCCACCCCCCTGAAGTTCAGGGCTGCAGCCTTGCTGCAGGCCTTTGCCATGGACAACTGATGCCCAGGAAAAAGCCAACCTATTAAATGGGTATTTTGCATCGGCCTTTCATCAGTCCCATGGGACACCCATGCCTGCTACAGGACAGAGTGAGGGAGATCCCTTGACCTCCATCAATGCTGACCTCATGAAGGAACACCTTGAGAGGCTGGATACCTTCAAGTCAGCTGGCCCTGACAATCTACACCCCAGGGTACTCAAGGAGCTGGTGAGCATCATAGCCCAACCTCTGGCATGGATCTTTGAAAACTCCTGGTGCTCTGGTGTAGTGCCTGAAGACTGGAAGAAGGCCAATGTGGTGCCTACCTTCAAGAAGGGGAGGAACGTGGGCCTAACTATAGGCCCATCAGCCTGACTTCTATCCTGGGGAAGATCTTAGAAAAGTTTATTAAAGAAGCCATCCTTAATGGACT
>NW_017729032.1:163713892-163751329 GCF_001723915.1 Gavialis gangeticus | reverse complement strand
GACTAAATTGGATGCTTATCTTGTTGGAATCCTATGACCCCAGCTGAGTTCCTGCCCTTTGCGAGGGGGCTGGACTCGATGATCTTCTGAGGTCCCTTCCAGCCGTAATGTCTATGAAATCTATGAAGTCTACGAAACCTTGCACTGGAGGGTGAATTCCAGCAGGCGATGATCAGAGTCACCCAGGTGGTCGAGCACCTGCAGACCCCTCACCAGGTCATCACTCTTGGCCAGGACTAGATCCAACAAGGCGTCTCCCCTTTCTGCTGCTGTGCACTTTTAGATAGCCTTTTCAAGGGATAAGATTCCCTCATGCAAAAGCCTTTCTTGTAATGCAGTGTCTGCAATTGCAGACACCTGGGGCAGCATTTCCTTAAGAGGAAGGATGTCTAGCAGACTCTTCTGCACAGGTGCAGGGCAATTTACACCTACACAAAACAGATGAATGGCCATTAGTAGCTGTGGGAAATTCAAACCTGCACCAGTTGGGCCTGGATACCGAAGGAAGCACACATGTGTGACAATGTTTGTGAACTCCCAGCTCCCCCTAACCACAGCACACCAGAGCAGTGGATCTCTGATGGATGAGGAAGCAGCTACAAGGTAAGAGGGAGAAAGTGGGGGAGAGGAAAGATCAGGGCCAGCTGTAGGGGATCAGGGAGGGTTTTTTCACCCTCCTGCCCCAATATAGAGGTGCTAGGAGGGAGCCATGTTCCTGAGCCATGTGAAGAGACTGAGCAAACAGGCACACTCTTCAGGGGTGTGCCAGAGTTTACACAGCAGTTTGTGCAGGAGCATACACAGGAGTGGCCTGAACTCTAAGAAGAGGCAGCTTTGGACAGAAACCTCTGGTGAGTAAAAGAGGAGTCTTTCAATGGGGGTTATGACATGGCATTCAGCCAGGGACCCTGCCCGAGTGTCACCTCCTACCTGGGGCTCTTCTGAGGCCTCCATCCAGACAGGGCCCTTGGGTGGGTTACCCTGCCCCCCCATCTGTGGGGCTTGTCTGGTGGGGACTCTGGGGCTTGGAGGTGATGGGGGGGCAGGAGTACCCTCACCTGTCCTATGTGTTCCCTGATTGATGCCTTGGAGGGGCAGGTGAGAGAACTCTAGGAAGAAGAGAGCAGGTTGCAGGGAATCAGGGCTGCTGAGGATGAGATTGATGGGTACTTTCATTCTCTGCAGGATCAGTTTTCTGGTGGAGAGGCTACACAGGAGGGACCCGATGCAAAGGACTGGAAGAGCTAGACATTGTGTTGCTGAGACAGCTTCCCCAATGCAGTTGAGGAACAGATCTGAGGCCCTGGCAGCACTGGAAGAGAGTGGAATGAAGGAAGCAACAGACACAGCCACCACCATGCAGGCTAAGGGTCAGCTGGCCAGCTGAAGGAAGAGATGCCAAGTCATTGTGGGGTGACTCCCTCCTGAGAGGAATGGAGGGACCCATCTGTCACCCAGAACCTATGGCATGGGATGTATGCTGCCTGCCTGAAGCCCAGATCTGGGACATCATTTCAAGGATTCCCACATTCAGCCCTCCAGTTACTATCCCAAGGTCTTCATCCATATGGACACAAATGATGCAGCCAAGAGTAGTCCAAACTGTATCATGAGTGACTACAGGGCACTGGGGGCCAGGCTCAGGAAGATGGGGGCACAGGTGGTCTTCTTTTTGATCCTTCCAATCAGCGGTCGTGGTCAGCATTACAATGCCTGCATCAGAGAAGTCAACCTGTATCCAGAGTTGATATCATCAACAGGGTTTTGGCTTCTTTGACCATGATATGCACTTACATGAAAGGAGCACCTTGAGACATGATGGCCTTCATGTATCTTCAAAAGGTAAGAGTCTGTTCTATTACACGTTGGCTGATCTCCTATGCAGGGCTTTAAAATAGGTTAATCGGGGACAGGGATGAAGATGACAGTGAGAACCTAGGATCAAACCATGAACCATGAACCACGAACCATGCACTGAAATAGTCCACATAAGTACTAAGGGGCTCAATGGGCATATGGACAGCAGGGCACCAAGAGTACCCATCACGGGGTGCTAGGAACATGGGGAACAAGCAGAAAGAATTAACAATCCTGCTTGGAACCAAAAACTTCAATCTAAATGGGCTAATGAAAACTTGATGAGACTCTACCCATGAGTGGGCAGTAAGCATTGAGGGCTATAGGCTGTACAGATGAGAAGAGTAGGGAGAAAAGGGGGAGATATTGCCCTCTATGTGAAGGAACAATATACATCTTCCATAATTAAGATGGGATGAGAGGAGGGGCAAATTGAGGTATTGTGGGGCAGAATGCAAGGAGGCTGGGGGGACAGGGACTTGGTAGTGAGGGTCTACTACAGGCCACCACATCACAAGGAGGACTTGGATCCAGAATTCTCCAGACAGCTCTCAGAGGCAGTACGGCCAAGGGACATGGTTGTCATGGGTGACCTAAACTACCCAGACATCTGCTGGGAGAAGCAGTCAGCTAGATCCAACCATTCAAGTAAGGTTCTTAACCTGTATACAGGACCTTCACCTAACACAGGAGGTACAGGGTCCCACCAAGGGTAATGCCTTACTGGATTTGGTCCTGGCTACAGGCAATGATTTGGTGGGGGATCTACTGACACAAGGTAACCTAGGGGACAGTCACCATCACTTGATTCAATTCACTATCTGGCATAGGGTGGGAAGATAATAAGTAGGGCAGAAGTGCTAGACTTCAGAAATGCTAACTTCACAGTGCTCAGGAGATTAGTTAGTGAGACACTGAAGAACAGCAGAACTAGTGAGATGGGAGTCCAGGAAGAGTGGTCATTCCTAAATGGAGCAATCCTACAGGCACAGAAGGAGACAATCCCCTTGCAAAGGAAAGGGGACAAAGGGGCCAAGAAACCCTCTTGGCTGAACAGGGAAATCCAAGAAAGCTTTAGGCAAAAAAAGAATCATATAGGTGGGGAAGCAGGGAGTAGCAACCAGGGAGGAATATTGCTACTCGGTCCACACTTGCAGGGAGGCAGTCAGAAAGACCAAAGAAAAATGGTACTTAGGTTGGCAACAAAAATTAAATGGAACAAAAAGTCCTTCTTCAGGTATATAGGGAACAAGAAGAAAGTGTAGGGTAGCATAGCCCTGCTACAAGACAAACTAGGGCAATTAGTGATAGATTGTGGGGACAAAGCTGGGGTCTTCAATGAGTTTTTGCCTCTGTATTCCTGAACTTGGATCAAGACAAATCTCCTGATTGGATCATAGAGAGGCATAAAGGGGGAACCAGCCCACCAACTGTTAGCACTGACTTCATGAAAAGACTCTTGGAGGGGCTGGATGTGTTTAAGTCATCAGGCCCAGATGATCATCAGCCAAGGGTACTGAAGGAATTGGCCGCTGTCATAGCAGAGCTACTAGCGTGGATGTTAGAGCACTCTTGGTGCTCTGGTCAGGACCCAGAGGACTGGAAAAGGGCAAATATGATCTCTATTTTAAAGTAGGAGAAAGGAGGATCTGGTTAATTATAGATCGGTTAGGCTCACCTCTATCCTTAGGAAAAGCTTTGAAAAAATTATTAAGGATCACATTTGTGGGAGTTCATTGGGGAAGGTAATGCTAAAGAGCAACCAGTATGGATTCATAGCAGCTAGATACTTCCTGACTAACCTTGTTTCCTTTTATTACCAGGTCACAAAATGTTACACACAGGAATCAAGGTGGATGTCATCTACATGGATTTTAAGAACTTTGATACAATATTTCATTATATTTTTATAGATAAACTGAGCGACTGTGACATAGATGATTACACAGTCAGTTGGGTGGCTAATTCACTTAGAGGTTGTACCCAGAGTGTGGTGATAGATGGGTCGGTATCAACCTGGAAAAATGTAGGCAGTGGAGTCCCACAAGGCTTAGTCCTTGGACTGGTGGTGTTCAATGTCTTCATTAGTGACTTGGATGAGGTTGTGGAAAGCACTCTGTTAAAATGTTCAGATGATACCAAATTATGGGGTAAAATTAACACACCAGAGAGTAGGGAATGAATCGAGGCAGATCTGGACAGGTTGGAAAAGTGAGCGGAACAGAATAGGAGAACTTCAGGTGCTGCACCTAGGGAGAAGGAATCACCAGCATGATTACAGGCTGGGGGAGAACTTTCTCAGCAGCACAGCAGTGGAAAGGGATCTTGGAGTCACTGTTGACTCCAAGATGAACTTGAGTCATCAATGTGACAAAGTGATCAGTGAAGCTAACCACACTTTATCATGCATTAGCAGGTGCATGACAAACAGGTCCAAGGTGGTGGTACTTCCCCTTTATATGGCATTGGTCAGGCGATAGTTGGAGTACTGCATACAGTTTTGGGCACCACACTTCAAGGGTGATGTGGACAACCTTGAGAGGGTTCAGAGGAGGGTCAGTCATATGGTTAGGGGCCTGCAGGCAAAAGTCTATGAGGAGAGATTGAGGGCCCTTCTTCTCTTCAGCCTCCACAATAAAAGTCTGAGAGGTCATCTTGTGGCTGCCTATAAATTCATAGGGGGACAGCAAGGAATAGACGGTGCTCTGTTTACCAGGACACCCCTTAGAGTAACAAGGAATAATGGCCACAAACTGACAGAGAGCAAATTTAGGTTAGACATCAGGAAGAACTTCTTTATGGTAAGGGTTGGTAAAATCTGGAATGGGCTTCCAAGGGAGGTGGTGCTTTCCCCTACCTTGGTGGTCTTTAAGAAGAGGCTAGATATACACCTGGCTGGAGTATTCTGACCCCACCACTCCTTCCTGTCCAGGGCAGGGGGTTGGACTCGATGATCTGCTGAGGTCCCTTCCAACCCAAACATTTATGAATCTATGAATGCCACAAATAATCCTATTTCTAACCAAAGATCCTGTCAAGTTCCCCGAAAACAATGGCAACATGTAGGTTGTGCACATGTGTGCACATGCACCAGCCGAGAGTGCTGATGTACCCCATGACAACAGCATTCCCAGGCAGGTGGGGCAGGCAAAAGCTCTGGTCCCCCCCACCGAGCACTGGCTGGGGAGTGCCCCAGGAGAAGTAGTCCCCCCATGGCCAGTCCTGATGACCCAGAAGTGCCAGCAGCACACCCAGAAGTGTCAGCTGCCAGTCGCAGGTTGGCAGGATCAGCCACGGGGACCTTCCTACCCCCAAAGTATGGGATCAGCCATGGGGGGAGCAACCCCCCCAGCCTGTGGGATCCCCCCGGTCTTGCTGACTGTCTGCTGGGGAAGCAAGTGCCCCCCCCCAACTCAGGAAGCATCATTCACCCATGCCCAAAACTACAGTTCTTACTCAGTCTCTTGAATTCAGTATCATACTATTATGTACTTTATCCTGTTGTTTGTGTGTATATGAAAAATCTGTGTCTTTCAAAGATCTCACTCTTTTTTAGCATGCAGTCCTTCTCAAATTTAGATACTATTGCACTTAACTTCACATTTTGGCTTTCTTTGAAGGGAAAAGTTCTATAAAGATCTAGGGCTTTCTCCCAAACAATGTGCAAGAAAAGAGATGATTTGGCAGTCATTTTTCTCTACCCCTGTGGCAGCTAGGTGCCTGCCACTCAAACCTTTGTCTGAACTGAAGTAATCTGCTATATTGCCTGACATCAGAAGGCCAGGTAGAGAGTGCAAAACTTCCATGACTAATTTTTATTTAGCGTGTATGTGCCAGAAGATCCATTTTTTGTCCTTCCATGTGGCTATGTTGCTCCACATGGATGAACAAAGTGATCTTTTGGCACATTTACAGTCTGAAGAAAAGTTAGCTCAGTGATAGAGTCATAGAATCATAGAGAAGTAGAGCTGGAAGGATCCTCCAGAGGTCATCTAGTCCACCCCCCTGCCTCAGGCAGGATCATCCCTATCCAAACCATCCTTATACAATTCATCATCTAAAATCTACATAAGACTGACACAACATAACCAGCCAGAGGTAAAGCAGGGGAACCATGCCAGCCTATGTCCTGCTTCTATAAAATGTTGTCAATATACGCTCAAGAGGTCCTGGGTAGAGAGGAGGGCTACATGCCTCACCACAGAGGAAACCAAAAATGTCCCACAGACCACACCAATCTGATCATGGGATAAAATTCTACTCTGGCTCAAAATATGGTGATCAGTCTGGCACTGAGCAGAGGGGCAAGACCCTCCAGCCAGAAACATCTGGCTTTGCTCCTAGTAGAAAAATCAGCACACTCCAGTTGGAGTCCTTAGCTTTTGCTATACCCATGCCTTTTCAGAGTCTGAAAAACAACCTGAGACATATAGCACAAAAGCAACCAGCAAAGCCCAGAAGCATGGGAAATACCCATAGTAGAACATAGACATAGCTATGTCTAGATCATCCCTAACTAGCCCAACCTCTCTTTGAACACCTCCAGTGATGGAGAGTCCACAACTTCCCTAAGCGGTCTATTCCACTGCCTCACTATTCTCACAGGGAATTTTTTTCCAGTTATCCAATACAAAATTATTTTGCTGCAACTTCAAGTCCTTGGTCTGTGTCCTGCTCTCTGCATCAAGAAATAAAAAGTGCTTTCACTCTTCTTTATGGCATCCCTTCAGTTATTTGAAGACTGCTATCATGTCCACTCTTAAGTGTCCTTTCCAGAAGATGATCATGCCTAACTCCTTCAGCCTTTCCTCATGTGATATGCATTCCAAGCCCTTGTTCATCTCTGCTCCCTACCTCTGGACCCTCTCAAACTTTTTCACATCCTTTAGAAAATGTGGAACCAAGAACTACATACAGTACTCCAGATGAGGCCTGACCAGTGCTGAGTAGAGGCATTATCACCTCCTGTGTCTTTCCCCTAATTCTTCTATTGACGCATCCCAAAATTGCATTCATCTTTTGTGTGGCTGGATCACACTGCAGACTCATATTAAATCTGTGGTCTACCAAGACTCCAAGTCCTTTTCTATAGAGCTGCTATCCAGCCATGTATGCCCCATTTCGTATTTGTGTTTCAATTATTCCTCCTGAGGGGGATAGCACTTGCATATGTCTTCATTCATCCTGCTGACTCTAGTCCAACTTTCCAAGCTACTGAGATGCTTCTGACTTGCACTAGCACCCTCCAATGTGTTCACAATCCTTCACATTTTGTGTCATTCACAAACTTGTTCAAGAAGCTTTCTATGCTAGCACCCAAATCAATAATAAACATGTTGATCTGCACTGGACCCAGGACAGACTCCTCTGGGTTTCCCTCAAAACCTCCTGATATTCTGACATGAAGTTGTAGCAAAACCCCTAGTTGTTTTGTTTGTTTTTATTGCATTCGCTCCCCTTCCCTGTGTGGGTGGAGGGGGTGGGGGGGGTGCAAGGAAACCAATTTGGCATTGTGTCACCATCTCCCCTGTTCAATAAAACCACTGTCATTTGCAACCCTGAATTGGGTCATATTTTACTAAATGCCAGACCCTTCCTTATCTTATAATTCCAGCCTCATTCTCTCTCAGCTCTAGTCCCCACCCTCTCTGCTAGTTTCCAGATCTCCTCCCAATTCCATCTCCCCTTTTCTGCCACCTCTCAGCCTCCCCTGCTCCTACTGCCTTTTCCCTGCTGTCTTGCTGCCTTGCCTGTGATTTTCTGCTCTCTGTCTCTCTGTTTTCAAGCTAACCCAGTACCTTCTGTAACTCCCCATCCCCCTGCACCTTCCCAGCTCCTATTAGCTGTCCTGCAGTTCTCTCCAGCTTCCAGCACCTACTGCCACTCTCTGCAACTTCTCTAGCTGCCCCAGAGCCATCCTCTGGCTCCCCATACTTGGAGCCCCTCTTTGACATCCACACTTTCCCTTAATCCCAGTTTCCCTCCTCTCCCCATCTACCTTTTCAGCTCCCCCATAGCTCTGTCTCCAGTCGTAGACTCTATGCCAGCATACTTCCCTGTTCTGCAGGCTTTGGGCATTGTCTTTTAATCAACTAAGATCAATTAACCTAAAGGTACTTCTGAGCCTCAGTTCTTCCAAGCCCCTGTAGTCTACCAGTTCTAATCCCAGTCGTGGTAACTTTAACTCCCTACACTTCTACTTTCTTACCTTTCCCAAGGTATCTCAAGTACACCAAGCACATACATACATACATGCATACGTATTACAATACCCAACTTAGGAACTCATGTGCATGTGTAGGTGGGTGGTATATGTGTAAATTAGTGAATACACACACATATATATATAATATTGATATTATTGTGTGTCTGTGTGGTATATGAATTAGTAATCCACATATGTGTATTGAATGTGCAGGTGTTGGTAACTGATTCTGTCTAAATTTGGTGTGTGTAATGTGCGTGAACCTAGACTAATTATTTTGAACGTGCATGTATCTGAGTTGCTAGCATGAGAGAGAGAGTGTCTGTGTGTATATATATGTATGTTTATATATATGTATATGTATATATGTGTGTGTGTGTGTGTGTGTGTGTGTGTGTGTATATATATATGGCATTGTGTGCAAGATATACGAATTAGTGATTTGTATCTAACTTTTGGGGTGTATAGTGTATGTGCTTGAGCTGGTAGTATGAGTGTGTATGGCTAATAGGGGTGTATGCACCCAGTAAGTGTGTGTTTAATTGATTTTTATGTGTGCATGTGCATTTGTACACCACACCCTCCTGTCTAACAGCGCAATATTGAGATCCTGAGCATTGGCCTGACAACAAAGCCATTAATAATTACCATTTGCTTGCAGCTACAGAGCCAGCTATCTATCCACCTTGTAGTAGTTTTAACCATCCCACATTTCTCCAATTTGTTTATGAGAGCATCATATGAAACCTTTTCACAAGCCTTGCTGATATCCAAAAATACTGTATCCACAGCAGTCCCTTCATACAGCTAAGTCTATACTTTGTCAAAGAAGGATATTATGTTTGTTTGACATAATTTTCTTTCCATAAATACATTCTGACTGCTTGTAATCAGTTTTTCCTCCTCCTCCTCATTTCCTGCTTTCTCCTCCAGATACTTGCAAATTATTTTTGTTATGATATGCTACAGAAACTTCCCAGGTATTGAGGTATGGCTAGCTGGTCTGTAGTTCCCTGGGTCCTCCTTTTTGCTTTTTTTTAAAGTGGGGCACTATGCTGAGCTTTTTTCATTCCTCCCATACCTGGCCCATTTCCCATGACTTCATAAAAACACATTGCCAAGTGCTCTGAGATCACCTTTGCCAGTTACTTCAGGACCCTGGGAAGAAGCTCATTTGACCCTGCTGACTTGAATTCATTCAGATCTAACAAAAGTTCTGTAACCATACCTCCATCTTCTCTCCTCCCTCTATCTTTCCATCTTCTGTTTAAGTTTGGGTTTCAAATTTTCTCATTCACAACTTCTCACCATTTAGTGATCTCTGGGTTCAATAAATATGGGTATACATTGAATGAGAAGAATTTAACAAAATTAAGCTCTATGCACAAGTATAGAGGCACTGGGCACTGTGCATGTCCTACTTCCCCCCTCTCCCACCAGCCTCAGATGACCTTGCCTATTTAAAGAGGCATCTGGTGAGACCAGTGGGAGGATGGCTGAACTCTCATCCACATTGATTCATTCCGGGCACCTTTATAAATGGGTGCAGACTAGGCCTGTGTGAAGTGGCAAGTAGTTACTTTGGATTGGTATTTGGATTTGGCTGATTCAGAGGGGCAGTGATTCAATTCAGTGATTCAGATCTGTGTCCTAATTCAATTTGGCCATATTGGACCCAAAGATTTGGCACCACTTTGGAAATTTGTCCATAGACTAAACAGGCAGCAGTCCTCACTGTGCTGGACGCAGGTGCCTCCAGCTGGAAAGTCTGTTGTGGTGGGAAGAGGGAGGAGGGTAGGGACATTGGGGGGCAGATTAACACCCCCACAGTGAGGGAGGGATTGGGGCTTGGGCTGGGACAAGCTGCCCAGCTGGGGTTGGGGGAGAGGGACTCGGGGAGGGGGGCTCCTGCCACTGTGTGTCACCATGCACCAGCATTTGGTGAGGGCATGGGAGTGGGCATGTGTTCCCAGATCTACGCTAGGTGGGATGGGCTTGGCTGCACTCTGGGAGGCTATCCCCCTTCCGCCCAGAGCAAGCCACACCTGCATTGTGCACCCCTGCCCCCCGCCACCCTGTCTGGACAAGAGGCAACAGGGCTTGCCCATCCAGGGGGGTGGGGCACAGGATGCAGGCACAGCAGCACTGAGAATGGGGGCTCTGCCCTGCTGCCACTTGCCTAGATGGTGCAGGGGGACATGGGGTGCAGGCACAGCAGCACTGAGAGCAGGGGCTGTGCCCTACTGCCACCTGCCCAGCCAGGGTCAGGAGGGGGCACAATGCAGACGTGGCTTGCTCTGGGCAGAAGGGAGCTACCCTTCTGGAGCACAGCCCAGCTCACCCTATTCCATGCAAATCCAGGGGCACACACCCACTCCCATGCCCTCCCAGTCCAGCAGGCTTGGTGGCACACAATGGCAGGAGCCTCCCTCCCCTAGTCCTGCACCCCCACCGCCCAGCTGGACAGTTTGTCCCAGCCCCAATCCCTCCCTTGATATGGAGGCATTAATATGACCCCCCACCCACCCCTTTCCTCCCCTGTCCATCCACCACAACAGATTTACTAGCTGCAAGCAGCTGTGTCCAGCGGGGTGAGGATTGCTGCCTGTTTAGTCTCTGGCTAAATTTCCAAAAAGGTACCAAATCTTTTTCAAATCAATTCAGAGGCTTCCAATTCAATTTGGACCTTTTTAATTGGTCTCCCAATTTGATTCAGATTCAGATATTCAGCCACCGAATCTCCTCTGAATTGAATCAACCACCGAAGCTTCGCACAGCCCTAATGCAGACTTAAAAGTTGCATCTAGCTACCGGTGAGAGAAGCTCCCCAATCCCCAATTGCACATTTTCATTTAAAGAGGGCTAGAAGCTTGTTTGCACCTGGAGACCTCAGTCTGGGCCAGCTGTTCTTTCCAGACCCTCTCCTACCACTCTCTGGGAGAGGAGGGAGCAGCACAGCATTGCTCCATGGGCGTTCTCCAGATCAGGTATCTTTTGTCTAGGGGATGCACAAGGAGCATTCTTCAACCTCAGCTTTCTCCAAACTGGGGCAATCCCAATCTGGAAGAAGAGGAAGGGCAGGGAAGTACATAGTGTGTCATTCCTGTGTGAGAAAACCTCATGAAGGTAAATTCTTCCCAACTGACTGAGGAAGATTTCTTCCTGAATTACGCATATTTCCTGCAGAAGAAATTTAACAAATATTTGTGTTTCCTTTCTTCCAGTAGAAACCAAGCAAACCTGTATGTGACCTGTGTAGTACTAAAGCTATTTGAAAATTATTCCAACTACTGTCCTATTGCTAATCATTTAATTATTCTCTCGGTATCTTTAAAAGCATACTCAATTAGAAGAATGAAGAATCTATCCAAAAAGAAAACAATTTAGAATATTGCTACAGGATGGGATTCTACTCTATGTAATCACAATTTATTGACAGAAAAATCTGGTGGAGCTAGTTAATGAATTTTAAAAACTCTGACTCATGGAAATTTTTCAAAGGGAAGTATTGATTGTGTTAGCTGTTAATCATGGAATTGGGGTTTTTTGAACATCCATAGCTATGTATGATACTAAATTATGTTTTAATAGATCCATAGATCCCCAGAGTTATGTGACTTCATAGTTATGTCACAAACAAATTCCTATATATTTTTTGGAACATAATCCTGCTTGAATGTGTGATTTAAATTATATTAAACAAATAGAGGAAAATAATTTATTAAAGTAAATATTTCCTAGTTCATTCATAAGTTGAAAAAACCAGACTTAAACATTTAAGTAAATGTTTTTGACCAGCGAACACAACTTTAAAAATCAGGATTGTTTTGTGAATGTTTCAGTAATGGATTAAATTAGCAAATGGCAATATTTATAATAAACTTTTTGAAATTAGTAGCTCTATGGCTTTGAATCTATTATTATTATTGTAGTATAATATGAAAGAGATTAGATATCTAATTTTCCACAAAGAAGAGGTTTTTGTTCTGAACCAATTCTCTAGCTTTATTCAGTAATAGTTGATAGAAAAATCCTTGAACCTTGTAAACTCTCCCCCCTCAATACATTTGGGACAAGTAATTCTGCAGTTAACATATGTATATCATTAGAAGTTTTGTTAACAAGGTATGTAGTGATCACAAGAATTCTTCAATTACTTGTTTTCTGAATGTGGAAGTGACTGTGTTATAAATGCATCCCAGAACTATCTCCTTGTGTTGTACAATGGTGTCTAGAATATCACTCGCCCTGAGATCAGACTTTACCACAGTCAGTAAGGTGACAAAACAACAAAAGGATTTCTTTTATAGGATAAAAGACATATATAAGAACAATCAACCATATAGTTTAGACAGGACAAGGAGACAAGTACTGTTCTCACCCTCTCACCTTGCAGCAACCTAGTCCTCCTGAGAATCCTGCCAGTATTTCTAAAGATCAGCGTTCCTCCTGACACTGCCTGCCCTGACCACTGAGGACCTGGTTTCACTCCAAAGCCTGGGATCATACAAATATAACTCATAAAGCTCCTAAATACCTTCAAGTCAACTTCTCCCATTTCTCCAGCCTCCCCCTCCCCCTCTTGCCACCACCCTAGTTTAATTGATTGAGAAGTCTCAGAATTTTCCAGGGGAAAAAAAAAATCTTTCCCTCTTGGAGCACCTGGAATTCACCTAGCTAAGGGCCCATTTCTCTAAGATGCCTTTGGTACTGTGGTATTGATTTTCTTATTACAGGCAGAAAATACCTTGGGTGTCTATCGCAACAATAAACCCTTCTGCCTGTGTTCGGGAATGGTAGTTGTTCTTGCTTTAGTATTCCTAACCAGTTTGACCTTCCCTCCATTCCTTTGCCATAGAAACAACCCTTATGTAAAAGCCTGGTTGTAATTTTTTTTTTATTAAGGCACAACCGAAAATGGAATCAGAACAGCAGTGATAAAATAACCTCAATGAATACAGGAAAACAGTGGCCTTTGAACAAACTAAAACATAAGGTTTATTCCGATCATCCCTGGGATAGGTGTCTCTTGTGGGACACACGCTAACCCCCAAAATCATTCCTGCATTGGGGTGGGTTCATGACAGGATGAATCTGTGATAGCTAGATAGCCTGCAAAAGGGGTGAATAAATTAATAAATAAATAACCTTTTGAGGAACCAAAAAATGTCTAATAAAAACCTGGGACCAAATATTCATAGGAACAAATACATAGATAAAAGGACAATGTTTAAGGGAAGGATTTAAATTTATTAGCCACTGGAGAACTTAACATGAACAAAAAAAACTAGACCAGGATACCCCTTAAATGAAGTGGAAATACTTTGATAATAACAACAAAATAACAGTGTTTGGGGGTTGCTGGAAATTATTTAAACTGTTAAGGGAAAATTGATAGGTTCCAAAGAATATTCAGACAGTAGTAGGACATCTTACAAGTGTGTCAGTAATACTAAGGTAAGTGCTTCTCTTACTCTTTTATAATAGATAAACAAGGCAGAGGAGGCTGATTCTAGAGAGAGAGATAAATTAAAAAATCAAAAAGGGGTTAACAAAAGAGTTGAATTAAATGTTATATAGCTAAACATAAAAAAACAAAAATTATAAAAACTGAACACCAAAGCTAGGTAAAATATACCAGTTTTTCTCAACCTGTAGGTCACAACCCAAAAGTGGGTCACAAGAATACATGAAAGGGTTGCAAACAAACTTTAAAAATGGGATAACAAAATGGAAGGGACCTCAAAGAGCATCAAGTCCAGCCCCCTGCCCCAGGGGCAGGAAGTCAGCTAGGGTCAAAGGATCCCAGCAAGATAAATATCCAAACGTTTCTTGAATGAGTCCAGAGTAGGCACCTGCACCACTTCTGGAGGGAGTCTATTCCAGGCCTTGGGAGCTCAGACCACAAAGACATTTTTTCTTATGCCCAGGCTAAAACGGTGTTGTAGAAGTTTATTACTGTTGGTCCTTGTTTTTTCTTGGGGCACTCTGGTGAACAGACATTCTCCCAGATCCTGATGCACACCCCATATGTACTTATAAGCAGCCACCAGGTCCCCCCTGAGCCTGCACTTTTCGAGACTGAAGAGTCCCATGGCTCTCAGCCTCTCTTCATAAGGCATATTCTCCTGCCCTCTGATCATGCACATGGCTCTCCTCTGGACTCTCTCAAGCTTCTTGACATCCTTCTTGAATTGTGGAGCCGAGAATTGGATACAGTACTTCAGCTGCGATCTCACCAAGGCTGAGTACAGCGGGGGGACAACATCCTGAGATTTACTTGAGAAGCATCTATGGATGCAAGCCAGATTTTTGTTTGCTTTGCCAGCTGCAATATTGCATTGGTGGCTCATGTTCATCTTGTGGTAAATCATGACCCCCAAGTCTCGTCCAGCAGTGGTGCTAGCAAGTGTAGCACTGCCGAGCCTAGAAGTATGCTGAGGATTTTTCCCCCGAGGTGTAATACCTACATTTATCAGTATTGAACATCATCAGGTTTGTACCCACCCACTTACTAAGTTTATCCAAGTCAGCCTGGATTACTAGCCTGTCCGCAGGTGTGGATGCTATGCCCCAAAGTTTAGTGTCATCAGCAAACTTAGCCAGTACACTTCTGACACCAATGCCACATCATTGATAAATATGTTAAAGAGAACCAGTCCAAGGACAGAGCCTTGGGGGACACCACAGGTCGTGGTGAACCATAATGATTCACTACCATTGACCACTACTTTCTGGGTCTGACCTCAGAGCCAGTTTCCCAGCCATTGGATTGTGGTGTAGCCAAGGCCACAGTTGGCCAATTTTTCCATGAGGAGGTCATGGGACACCAGATCAAAGGCTTTTTGAAAGTACAGCTATATGGCATCCATCTCTTCTCCCCTGTCCAGGTGATATGTCACCTGGTCATAGAAGGAGATGAGATTGGTCAGGCAAGACCTACCCATGACAAACCTGTGCTGGCTATCCCTCAGGATGCTGCCCTCATCCAGGTTATCCAGAAGGGTCTCCTTGATAATTTTCTCCAGAATCTTACCAGGGATTGAGGTCAAGCTGATTGGCCTGTAATTTCCAGGATCTATTTTCTGCCCTTTCTTGAAGATGGGTACCACATTGGTCTTCTTCCAGTTTTCAGGTACTTCACATGAGGCCACGAGTTTTTGAATATTTTTGCCAATGGTTGGGCTATGACACCTGCCTGTTCCTTGAGTACCCTAGGGTGTAATTTGTCAGGATCAGCTGACTTGAAGATGTTCAGCCTCTCAAGGTGATCCTTTACTAGACCAACACTGATGCTGGGTATAAATATGCCCTCACCCTGGCTGCCCCATGTCTTGCTAGGCAGGGCCATCCCATTGGACTGATGAAAGACTGACGTGAAGTACCCATTAAGCAGGTTGGCCTTTTCCTGGGTGTCAGTTATCAGCTGTCCCACTTGGTTCAGCAGGGGTTGAATGTTACCCCTGCTTTTTTTTTCCAACTCCCTACACATCTGAAAAAGGACTTTTTGTTATCTTTGATATGTGACACCAAATGGAACTCGGTTGCAGCCTTGGGTTTCCTGATGTGCTCCCTGCAGGTATGGACCAGTGCTGAGAACTCCTGCTTGGTGGTAATTCTATCTTTCTATCCTTTATAAGTCTCTCTTTTGAGGTGTAGGAGGTCCTAAAGTTCCCTGCTGAGCCAAGGAGGCTGCTGTGCCCTTTTGCTACCCTTCCTCCAAGATGGGATGGCCATCCTTGTGCTGTCAGGATCACTCCCTTGAGAAGCAACCACTCCTCTTAGACTCCTCTTCCTATTGAGTTGTGGTCCCTTAGGGTCTCAACAATGAGCCTCCTGATCTTGTCAGATTTCCTGAAGTCGAGGACTTCTGTACTTCTGACTGACTTGCCAGCTTTGCAATAGATAGTAAAGGTGATCAGCTCATGGTCACTATCACCCAGCTTCCCATCAATTCTTAGGTCACTGACTAGGTCATCCCCCTTGGCCAGTACCAGGTCCAACAACACTTTACCTCTTGTCAGCCCATAGACTTCTTGAGTCAGGTAGAGCTTGTCCACACACGTGAGGAAGCTTTGTGACTGATCAGATTTGGCTGAGTGCTCTTTCTGTGAAATGTCTGAGTAGGTAAATTCTCCTATAATGACCATGCACTGACAGTGTGCAGCTTCATTCAGTTCCCTGGCAAATTTCTGGTCCTGCTCTTGTTTCTGGTTAGGAGGTCTGTAGTAGACTCCTACCATGATGTCCCCTATGCCAAGTTCCCCATGTATTTTAAACCAGAGGGACTTCAGTTGTTCTTCCTGGGTGCCAGTGACAATTTGCAGAGATGTGTAGCTGTTCTTGATGTAGAGAGCTACACTCCCACCCCTTTTGTCAACACAATCTCGCTTGTACAGGGTATAGCCATCTATACCTATGGCCCAGTCATAGGTGGAGTCCCACCAGGTCTCCTTTATCCCTATGAGGTTTTAATCATTTTTGTTTAGCAGGAGGACCAGTGCCTCCTGTTTATTCCCTGACATTAATGTACAGGCAGGCAAGTGTCTCATTAGGGGTTCTTGCCTTCCCCACAGATCGATTTGGGGCTAGGGTAGGGGTAGGTTCCCTTAAGTGCCTTAGCCTGCTAGATTAAGAAAGGTTACCCAATGGGCTTGCAGTGGCAGTAATCCCTTCAACTCCCAGCAGGCTTTGTTTAAAGCCTGTTGAGCAGGTAAGCCAGTCTGGCTGAGAAGAGCCTCCCCCCCAGTGGACTGAGGTGGAGGCTGTCTATCCCCAGCAGACCACCTCCTCTCTCACCAAAGAGTATATTGTGGTCATGGAAGATGAAGCCTTCTTGATGACACCAGTGTAGCAGTCTTTGGTTGACAACTTCAACCCATTTCTCCCTCCTCAGCCCATGACCTACAACTGGGAGGAGCAAGGAAAAGACCACCTGTTCCCCCAAACCCCTGAGCCCCACTCCCAGAGCCCTCTCTGATATGTCCCAGATGTGGGCCCCCAGAAATTAGCAGACCTCCCAGGCTAGGGGGTCAGGGCAGCAGATTACTCCCTCAGTCCCCCTCAGGAGGGAGTCTCCCATGACAACCACTCTGAGTTTTGTCTTAGGGAGGCATTTTGTTTTAGGGAGAGTAGGGATGGGTGATCCTCCCTTGCCTGCAGGAGCTGGCATCTCTTCAGGCTCAACTGGGGGTGCAAGAGGTTCATACCTGTTGCAAAGCCCCAAAGGGGAGGGGTCCTTGGTGCAGCAGGCCTTGGGCCCTTGACTAGCTTGATCCAAGCCCATGGACATCTATGAATCTATGAATATGTATATACCTAAATATGGATATATCTGGATGTGTGTCTTAAGTTTCCTGGATTCAGAGGAAAATCACAGCACTTATACACATACACACACACATGCACACACACACACGCACACACTATTAATTAATATATTAGCATGCACTGTTTATTATATTAATATAATATATATATATATTAAAGTGCTGTTATTTTCCCTTGAATTCTAGATGCTAAGACATAAATTCATATCCCATTTAGCTGAGTAAGCAGACATTTACTTGGCTACTTTTAGCTGCTTATGTGGCATTTTGTTCCATTTATACAGACTAGATATACAACTCTACAACTCTTCTTCTTTCTTCTCCTCCAGCACAATTTGCAATTTGTTCAGCTTTCTAAGCATTCCAGCTGGAAAGATCCATTTACTCTGTGCAAGTCCCTGAAATATTTGACCCCTGCCAACTGTGCAGGTAAAGGCATGATGGGATCTGATGCATGATTCACCCAATTGTGCTTTCTGCCCTGCCACATGAGTCCCTGCAGCTAGGAGTCCACCAGAGCTACAGCGGCTGGAACCTCCAGAACCTGATCCAGGCTCACAGTCACAGGGGCACACCTGACACATGCAATTAATGGCAGGATAGGAGCCAGGCACAAAGTTATTGCACATTTTTTGTGGAATAAATGTGTGGCTTAATCCATCTTTTATGAGGCTATTAATTGCTTATCTTGTTATATAGTTATAACTTAAAAGTGATTAATCACATCTTAAATGTAGTTTGTGGAAGAGGCCTAAGTCACAGGGGAAAAACAAATAAAAAAAGAAAAAGTGTTTGTTGATGGGGTACCAACATCCTGCCTTTTGATCCAGTACCCTTCTGGTTCAGGCATTAACCACCACTCCCCATTTAAAGACGGTTTGCTCCTGCATCTTTTAACTTTCCCAGCTATGTCCTCTAACAGTGGTGCATAGATTAAGAACTGCCCAGAGCATCCTTCATCCTTTCTGTTGAAGGTGGCCATGGATTCTGGCCTTAGCTCCTGACCCCAGCTCCACTCTATCCACTTTATTCAATGATTATTAAAGGCCAAAATACTAGAAGCAAATAAGGAGCAAGGGCCAGAAACTATCCTTACTGAGCCATGTGTCCTATATCTTGTTTGACTTCTGGTGACATGAATCTTCTTCTCTTGACTGCTCAATGGGCTAGGCTGAAGGGTACTGTTGGCAATGATACTAACCACTAGGTTATTGTAGAGATCCTTCTTCTCTCTCTTTTTTCTCAGACTTGGCTTTTTGACTAATGCTTGGTTTTGTTTTGTATAAAATATGATGCCAAGTCAAAATGTCCATTTTTAAAGCTAACTGGGTATGTTTATATGATATGCTTTACTGCACGGTAGTGTAGTTTACTGCACAGTAAGCAAGCACGTCTATACATGCACATGCTTACTGCACAGTAAACTTTGCTACTCATGAGTAAATTTGCTGCCTGAAAATGCAAGTAGCAAATTTATCACAAGTACTTATGGCACAGTAACGCATGTGTAGACACCTACTGGAAGCACATTTGCTCCTGTTCATCCCTGCCACTAGGGAGTCAGCCTGAGCTCAGCCCCAGGGCCCTGGGGCTGGGAGCCTCTCCTGCCCCAAGGCTGGGCCATCTCTATGGCATCCCCAGCCATAGGCCCTTTAAAAGCCTACAGGTAGTTTGAGCCCTGGGGCCAGACAGCAGGGAGCCTGTGGGAAGGTTTAGCTTCTTCTACCCCTGCATAGGCTGTGGGCTACCTGTGCCAGCCTGCCTACACCCTGATGCTGTTGCCTGGTACCACAGTACTATGCAGCTGCCAGGTCCACATGATTCAGCCCTGCAGGCTGCTGCAGGTTTCTGCCAGGTCTGCCAGCACCTGGGTCCAGCTGCAGCTGCCTCATGGCCACCAGATCCAGTGTCATCTGCCTGCAGCCATCACTCATGTTGCTGAAGGCACTGCAAAGGTCAACAATGACCTGAAAGCTTCTCCAGCTATAGTAGGGGCAGTCTCCATGGGGTGGACAGGTGACAGGGATGTGGGTCCCATCCAGGCCCCCAATACAAGGGGTCATACACACAGATCACAGTGTGCCCTAGCACATCCTGAAGGGTACTGCATAACTCTAGGATGGCCTTCCCAGTGGTTGCTTTGCCCACACTGAAGAGATGACCCACATGGTAGAAACTGGCAGAATAGCCAGCTTCAGCAGGGTGATGACCAGTCAGGTGTCTATGGGGAGGGGCAGCCACATGTTGGTGTCCTGCCACTCTGGGTGCAGGCAGAGCTGCTCCAGGAGGTCCAGGAAGGTGGCCAAGAGAGCCATATTCAAAGTGCATGTTGTGTGATAGGAAGCCATTTCTGTTAATGTTGGCCATAACTGTCTCTTAATGATTTGTAAATTCAGATTTAAACCTTATTTTCATTGCTAAATGTCATTTCAGTTACTTCCAGCACCCATGAAGAAATAAAATAATCAGCACTGAAACAGTATAACTTCTAAATTCCAATACTCCATACAAGAACATGCCATTAAACATGTTTTATAAAAAACAAAAACAAGTATGAACAAAAAAGTATTAAAATATTCAATAAATAATTACATAATAAGAATACCTATAAATGATTGATTGGAAACCTCAGGATGTTAAGGCTGTGCTCAGAGAACACTGTTGGCCCACAAATTATATTTAATTTTCATTTTAAAAGCACAGCTCCAGAAAATATAAGATTATAATATTTTTAATTAAATGTTCTGTCCTGCCTAGTTATTTATAAAATATCATTTCCAAAGGTTTAAGTAATGTAAGGCATAAAAAGAACCCAGCATTTATTTATTTATTTAATGTGATTTTATTTATGGATCAATATCATTTTTAACATGATCTTGTGAATTGAAGGGTCCAACTTATGATTTTGGAATGCTTGAGACTGGCCGTAGTTAACATCAGAAGATGCTAAGAAGTTTCTTCAAGTGCATGGATGGATCTAGGATTTTAATTAAAGAAGTACTAAAAATGACAGATGACAGCAACAGGGGTTGAGGGATTTGCAATTGATGTGGTGCATCATAGCATATGACACAACACCCATTTTTTCCAGTTAAGAAGAAACTAAAAGCTTTACTATTACACTGGAGGCTTAGAGCTATATTATTCCATTTAAGATTGAAGCAAAAGGAAAATAAAACAGTATTGGAATGTGCATTAATTTGTTATATTATATGTTATGTATAAAATACAACATACTAGACAAACAAAATCAAAAGACACTGTTTCATTAATTCTGTAGTCATTACAATTAAATGTACATCTCTTCACAGATTCATAAAACAAAATATGTCCTTCTTGAGCATCTTGATTATGCATCCAGTGCTTCACTAAACTTTATTTCTGTACCTGTGTTAATATTTCTTATTAAAAACAGTCTTCAGGGCTGTGAAATAGGAGCTATATCTCTAGAAGCAGCTAACAGACAGCAGAATTGCAGATGAAAGCACAACTTGATTAATGGACTCACTAAGGACCACTAAAAAGAAGAGATGGTCATTAACACCTGTGGAATCCTATAGAGTATAATGAATCATGAAGTCAAGTGAGTCCTTCACTGATGCCTGAATGGAAATACTGATGCCACTGCCAGACTGTTGGTTTTCAATTTTTGGGTGGACTAGGAATCCAAGGGTGTCGGGAGTATAACTACACCCTGCCCCCACCTGTCCTGGAACCACACTGGTCCGAATGCATAAATTGTTTTCTACACTTTTTTTCCCCCAAGTATCACAAAATGCATGAAATAATAAAGCCTGGTAGCTATGCAAGCAAACAGAGCAAAATAAACAGGAAGTTGTATGAACATTTCTCTGAAATTTTTCAGTATTTTGGTTGGACAGATGCTATTAAACCAGCTCTAATTTTTGTGTATCTGGTGATGATAATTTAATTTTGGACAAAATATGTTCACTATGCTTGTATTCCTGGTTTTAAATTTGTCAATGTAGAACTATTATTTACATTTAAAATGGGCAGATTTCCTTCTAAGAACACGTAACAACCAGAATACCAAGAACCAAACAGAGTCCATAGCAAGAGCACCTATTGTTGTTCTATAATGCATACAGATGATGAATAGTTCTGAGCAAAGAAAAGATTTATTAGATTTTTTGCCTGTTCATGTGCAATAGCACTTCTCTATTGAAAGCTTCCAGTTGTAGAAACTGAAGGTTTGAAAAAGCATTGTTGTCAATTAAAGAAAAAATTCCATTAAATCTGGTTCTTTAGTGTGATTTGCTATAATGTTAATGAAAGTATTATCCATTTTTGCATAATCATTTTGCTGAGTACCAGTCAGCAGCAGCAAGGGCCAGGTTCAATTTTGGGGTACTAAATATATTTTATATTGGCTTGAACCCCCACCCAGACCATCTGGGAAACACTAAATTTGCTGGGGTTTCCCACAATAACAAAACCCCCTCCTCACAATCAGTGAAAATACAGAAGACAGATTTATTAAAGAAAAGAGAAAAAGACACATCAAATGCAATTTAAAACACTACTAACTACAGAGAAAGGCCTATAGGTGGCACCCTCTTGGGGAAGGCTTCACCCATATCCAGGCAGTCTGAGACTTTGGGCTCCCTAATAAGTAGGTCCAGGGGCTTGCACCCCTATACCTACCCACAATGGGCTGGAGAGGGAGACCTACAATGGAGAGTCCTGAGCTGCTCCCGGCACCACTTGAGAGTGTGGTCCTTCTGCACTGCAAGGGGCTCCACTGCTCCTGGAGACATGGTACAGAGCTGACATCTATTTTCACATGGTGGCTCTGAGGGGTTGTCAGCATACCACTCCCCAAAATTACTAGTCCCAATCCCAGTTCTTCTAGGCAAAGAGCTGAAAAAGAACTCACAGGAAATGTCAAGCCTATCTTGGCTTGGGCTTGAACTACATCTAGCACCTAACCACACCACTTGGTTGGGACATAAACTACAAAAAGGACAAAAGGAGGCCCAGGCCTATCTTACCGGGCCTGAACTGGGGAGCAAAAAGCCGGCCAGGCCTATAGTGCACTAAGGCCTGGATCAACAAGTACTGCAAGGGCAAAGGCAGCAGGGCACAGAGCCCCAGTCCACAATAGGCAGCCCACCTCTGCACAAAATCCCAGGGGTACATGCCCCCCATGACCCTCTAGTGGTGCACACAGTAGCAGAGATCCATCCCCCCATACTCTTGGACAAGTTAACCCCTGCTGCATCCCACGACCCATCCTATCCTCGGGTCCCCATTCATTCCAGTCCCTGCCCCTGCCCCACTACTTCCCTCACCATGGGGGCCTTGATCTTTCCTCTCACCCCTTCCATCTCCCCCTGCCCCTTCCACTCCAAAGACTTACCTGCTGGATGCTGCTCTACACACTGCTAGGCTGTGTTCCTGACTATGTGCATGATGTGGCTGCTCATGTGTGTCTGTGTGTGTATCTGTGTGTGTGCCTTTCTGCTACAGCAGCCCACAACCCACACCTGGGCTGCCCTGTGATCCTCTGCACGACTACCGCTGCCCTGCTGGGAGGCCTGGAGTTGGCAGTAATGACAGCAGAGTGGAACCTGGGTGCGGGCTCCCAAACCATGTGCGCAATTAACACGTTAAAAAAATTAATGCAAGAACCAAGTAACGCGTTAAATGTGCATGTGATTGACAGCCCTAATTTAATGTTTTATTTGGTTTTGTTTTGTTCTCTGTAATAAATTTGGGCATTTGTGTTTATCTTGTTTGTGAGGAGGGTTTTTTTTTGTTTATAAAGGACACCTTGGCAAGCTTAGTGTTCCCAGATTTCTGGATGGGGCCTCAACCCATTGGTAAATATATTTTATATCCCAAAATTGGACCCATCCCTTGTTGCTGCCAACTGGTGCCTGGCAGAAGGGTTACATTTTTATTTCACCAGTACTTGTTGTCGCAGAGCACTTAGATGCCCTGTTCCTTTACAGAGCTGAAGCTGCTAGGGGAAGAGCCATAACAGTGAGTTGAAAGCCCCAGCTTCTTGTTATTAAGGCAGCCAGAATGTGCTAGTGGCCCACACCTGCCAGCGGTCAGCTGACTGGAAAGGGCAGGGCCTGGCTTGTATATAAATCCCAGGGTTGAGGCCAGGAAGGCAGTTCCCTGCCAGCAGCCAAGGGGGAAGGAGCTCTCCCAGAACAACCAAAGGGGAGAAGCCGGACTGCAGAAGCAGCTTCTGACACTGTTGAGGGATGGAGTATTCCCCCGTATGGTTTGAATGATGTTGTAGCCGGATGGCTTGAATTTATGTTGCAGCCCAGGCTTGTACTTTGTTTACTGCTGCATAAGACTGGTGATTTGGGTGAGGCTATTAGGGGATGGAGGAGGCTTCATAGGGGACCCACAGCAGCGTGGGAACCCCAGTGCCAGAGAGGGTGCAGCATTGGGGGGGGGGCTGTGGAGGGCCCAAGCACCATTGAAGTGCAGAGCCAGAAAGGGCTGTGGAGGGCCCAGGGAGGACAAGGGGGCCAAATTACAACAAGGCCCAGACAAAACAATGTCAGTACCATCTGCAAGGCTTGGGGCGTGGGAAAGGGGTGGTTGGAGCCATGCATATAGCCCATAAGGCTAGGGTACCCCTGAAACTCCCAATGTAAAATGAGACCCACAAAGGGGCCCAGGAGCCCATGGGGTTAGAGAGTCCAGCCAACTATGTCCAAGAGGACTTAAGGTAGCCTCCCTACTTTACATTTTCCATTAAAGACGTGGCAGAAGAGAATTGAGGGTGCCCATTGGGCCAGCTTGGCATGGTAAGGGGGCCTTGGGGAGATCACGGCCATCCTGCAGGGCCCCATGCCATGATACTCGTTCTTTTTATAAAATATGGAGTGTACCACGATAATAAATAGGAATTGCATTTTCCAGCAGACATTTGGGAAATAATAAAGAATTTTTTTTCCTGTTATGTACAAAAAACTAGGTTTTGGTATACTTTCAAGCAAGTTCATTTTTTATATCCAATCTTTTTCTATAAGTAATGCGCACTGAAAAGTGTGCATGTGTGTGTATGTGCATTAAGTTGGGGACCATAACTTTTCTTTCTTTCTTTTTTTTTAACTCTTCATCCAGACTTTTTCTTTAGCATAGTGTTTTCCCTTTTCCTGTTTCATAACATCACTTTCTTCTTTGTGAAAGGGTTCAGGTCCAGAATAAAAAAAATTGATCCAAGCCACAAAGAGCATGCCCAGATTAGCCAATAACTGATACACATACCTATCAACTGAGAAACCCATGCTCAAGTCCTTGACTGAATGAAGTGATTTGAACACATTTCCCACCCCCCTCATGCTATATGAGTTCTTCAGAATCAGTCCCTCCCTGGTTCAATGAAAAATGTAGTTTTTCTTACAAAAAGGAAGAAGCCATCTCTAAAATAAATTGGGCAAAGCAGAGACTTTACCCTGGGTTTCCTGTTTTCCCAGGACAGTGACCATAAAGCAAGTGGCTAGTCAATTGCAGCTTTTACCACAGCAGGAAAACAAATCCCAAAAGGTGTCAGTTTTATTCAAATGCAGAATTGAATACTCACACCCCCACCCAATTTCTCAAAAAAAGGTTTTGGTGGTATGTAAAATAATTTCCTGTCCAGATTAACTACAAAATATAAGTGGATTTGTGGAATAAAAATGGATTCGTGGTATAGGCCCAGAGCTCCAAGGGCCTTATGTGATAATGTCTATTATCTTAATTTTGCCTTGTTAAGACTATGAAGATAACAATAAATTTTTAGTACTCTGTATCTCCTTTAGCATGACAATAATTATTTTATTGTTGATAAAGGTATGTTTGTGAAGAACTGTTATATTTTACTCTTGTGGTGATTTTTCCCTTGGAGAAACAAAGTAAACTGGAAAAATACATTAGCCGTATGTCTCGTACAAAAAGGATCAGGATATCAATATAACACAGAACATTAACAGCTATTTCATCTTCTTTCATCTTGTTGTCTACAGTTTATGTGAAATCCAATTTGGTTAATACATTACTGCAAAGAAATCCTGTCTAGCTCTAATCCCCTATATTCAAAATTAGCACTACAAATACAGAATGGCATATTAAGTCTTTTTAATGTGCAGTAATACAAGAAAGTTTTCAGCATTATCTGTAAAGGCTAATGTATAGATATAAAACAAATACAGATGTTATGAGGAGCTGAGGGGTAAATGTCATATTGGGCTGCACTAATAACAGCCAGGCTTCCACTCTTTGTGCTTAATTACATACTTTTATAGACTGATGATGCCCTTTCACATTTTTCAGTGACTCAAGACCCAAAACCATCAAATATAGTCCAGTTTGAGAATCTTAAATCCTATCCTGAAATAGAGTCTACTAAAGAATTCCAAGGTAGTAACTGAACAAACTATTTTTACAAGGGCTAGACACCCTAATATGGTCAGATGTTGTTGTGCCTGCAGTAACAGACATTCAGTACAAGCTAAAATAAAACACTGCACAATGTTCTGTTCTAAGGAAATGGACAGTTAAAAATCAATCTCTATCTCACATTCCTAGCTCTGAAGCTGAAAATGACAGCTATTATCCAGATTTACATTTTATCCCAGATAGAATAAAGCCAATAAATCACAGGGCTTTGGACTGCTCAGGTAATTACAGTGTGAATGGCTAGCATGGGTTGCACTGGGGGGAGAAGCTTGCAGAAGGTTCGAGCATAGTGTGGAAAGAATGACAGTGAAAAATGGGTTTGATTTCCATGTTAAGATGAGCACTTACCACATGCAAATCACTGAATACTGTAACCAGTGCTGAGACAAATATAGCACTTCTCATCAAATACTAGGCAAAGTAATTGTAGCATCGTATCTCTGGAGAACTAATAGCTCAAGTGAACAATCACTTGCTCTGAAATATTCTATTGTGGAGTAATCTAAAACATTCTTGTCAATCTTTGCCTGATTTAAACTAGAATAAGTGGTTCAATATTTTTAAACGTTTCATATTGTTTGTAAGTCTGTGCTTTTAATGTTAGTGTTGGCCAAGAATTGTGCTCGAGTGTCACTTGCAAGAATTTCTTTCTGGATGTCACTCTTTGTCAGGTTAACAAAAACAATAATCAGTAATAAGAAGAGATGTGTTAATTTGTTGGGAATTTCTGCATGAAGTTTCAAGTATAGGCATTAAACATTTCATCATATTGATTATTTTTATGCCACCAAACTACACTTTCTTTCATTTTTGGGAGTTCTCTTTCCTCCATAATAACAACACGAATCAAGTTTTTTGCCCAAGTTGTTATGGTGTCTCATGGAAATTGTAGTTTGTCTGTTTTATTCCCCCCCTGAAAACTAGGCTCCCACATCAGTCTGCATGTTCTCTAGTGCATCGTGGTCTTCTTTCTTTCAGAACTGGCCAGTAGCATAACTAGGGCTGTGTGAAGAGGGCCCTACCCTTGGTCTGATTTGGAGGGCGGGGGGAGTGCCAAAATGGTGGTCCCTGGAAAGTCTATACTTTGAGAGCTCTTGCAGCTGACATGCCCCTTGTTTTACCTTCACATACAAGGAAACCTCATGAAAAACATTGCCTATTGTTACACTGCTGACAAAAGCAGCATGTTCTCAGTAATAGAAACCAACTATAAAAGTAGATTAAATACAACTAATACTGAGCATGGCTAAAAATATATACATCCATGTTAGGCAAATAGGCTGATGAGAATCATTGTTTTGGGTTTTTTTAATATAATTTGTATCCAAGGCCAAATTAGCCAAAACTAATTCCAAATCCAAGCATCCAGAACCATAAGTGGCCCTGCTACCAACAAACGTCCTCCACCCACACCTGGGGCTTCAGATGTTTCTCACACCTTTGGTGGGCATTCTATTTGCAGGCCCAAGCCCAAAGGCTTGGGGTTTGGATGCTCCTGAGTTTTGCTTGCCCTTAGCCATAAGGCCCTCAGGGCAAGCAAGAAAGGAGACTCCCATTTCCATAAACTGGGCTTAAAGCTGCTGCACCTCAGCACGTACTGAACCACACCAAAAAAGCAGTTCTCCTGTGAAGTGGTTCAGGAAAACTGCCTTCTTGGATGCAGATATATGGTATTTCCCCTGCCAGGTTAAGAAGCCAGTACGCTTGATCTGAGCCATAAAGAGGCCAAACCAACAACAAGGATAGATTAATACAGCTCATGTGAATAAGATATACAATAGTGCACATTAAGCATTGCATACTTTTCAACTTCCTCTTCACTCCCACACCTGAGGTGCACCTTTCTTCCCAATTTCCAATGATCCCTGTTTCTTCACGAGCCTGAACCATATGGCAAACTTCACCAAACAGGGCCCCAAACAGTTTACGCACAAACCTTCTGTCACTCCCCCTCCCTTTCTCAGGCAGTTGCATATGATTGGTATGACCCTATCCTCCATGAGGTTGAACCTGACTAGTTTTCCCTGTATCTCATCTGCATATACATTTTGGAGCATCCCAGGACTCATGACAAGAACACCTAATTCCAGCCATGAGTGGGGGAATAATTATGACATGGATCCTCTGTCGGGGGTATGTGGAGAACACACAGACTGAGCAGTGCTGAGCTGTAGGGTCATTATGGCTCAAAACACTTTTGAATCTGGTGGGACCCAACCCAAAGAGCTATATGGTAAATCTT
Source organism: Gavialis gangeticus (assembly GCF_001723915.1). Classification (NCBI taxonomy): domain Eukaryota; kingdom Metazoa; phylum Chordata; order Crocodylia; family Gavialidae; genus Gavialis; species Gavialis gangeticus. The sequence goes on along the minus strand of NW_017729032.1, from coordinate 163,723,266 downwards.
GAGCCTTCTGGCTATGGACTAATATCATGCATAGTGGCACATCTATGCATGCACTTTAATGTGCAATAAACTATTTTACTGTGCATTAAAGTGTCATGTAAAAAAACATGACATTATGCTAACACACAGTAAAATAGTCTACTGAGCATTAAGCATCACTAAAAAAAGTATGCTAATGCACTGCTGTGCATTAGTACAACCTAATGTGCATTTAGTACAAGGCACATTAATGTATGTGTAGATGTGCCCAGATTGTATGATATATAAGTAGGTGGCAAGGTGCTGCTCAAAAGTGAAATAAAATTAAAGTATATTATAGGATATGTTTGGTTTTTAGTATATTATTTGGTTTTTATCTATAATTTGTTTAAATAATATTTTCTGAAAGATTTTATGTGTCTGGACCTCTGAAGCTCACTAAAACTCATTAAGTGGCCCGCCAACTGAAATAATTGCCCACCCCTAGTCTACACAGCCCAGTTTTGCACCTCTAGAAGCACCGTGGTGTCTGCATGCTTGGCTGCTCCTGCAACAACTTTGTTGTTGCACTGTCTTTTCTTCTGGTGTAGGCCTATAAACTGCCTTGACATAACCAATGCCATTTTTTTTTTTCAAATGGAAACTATGAGCTGCAAGCAAAATGAGCCACAGACAATGAGCACAGAGGCAATGTAAACAACTGTTGTAGGGAAAACAAAATGTAGATAGCTGTAGTATGTCGAAAAACAAGATAGAATAGAGAAGCAAAACAAGCCTAAGGATGGCTCAGTAGATGAGAAGTAAGTTAAAAAGAAACAGGCAGTGTGTGACAGATTTGATGAGGCAATAACTGCTGTAACATGTAATTGGTGAGGATTTATAGCATGACCCTATATGAAAAATATAAAAGAGGGCTATAAAATGGTATAAAAGCCCAAGGAAAAAGCTTCAGTTTGGAAAGCTATCACCAAGCAAGAGGAGACCATACCAATCAAAACCCCAACCCCAGGTGCCATGCTGTTGCCTGGCTAGCCGAGTCATCATCAGGGATCCTGCTTTTCTCTGATTAAAAAAAAAACAACAGCAACCCTCCCTCCCCCCGCCCCTTCCCCTAAATTTTCAGGTTAAAAAAAGTAACCCAAAATCCACATTTTTCCATTATTAAAATGAAATGTCTTTAATACATGGATAATACATAGCAGTGTTTCATTTTGATCATGGAAAATGTGGATTTTGGGTTACTTTTTTAAACCCCAAAATTGGAGGATTTGGGAGGGGGGGAGTTAAATTAGAGAAAACCAGGATCCCTAGTCATCATTCAGAAAGCCTATGAAAGAATAGCTATATGTAAGAATGCCTACATGGACCATTGAAGGTTGCCAGGACATTCCTGATAGACTTTTTGAGAGTTTGCTTAAATATTTGCCTTGCTTACATGTTCAGTAAATTAGGATTTGAGAATGGAATAGTTTCACTGATGACTTGATTCCATTCACACCACCCCTTAATCAAAATTGATCTCTACACTGCAGATACCAGGTAGGTGGGAGCACCATTCTGCACCACTACTAAGCTGGTGCTCAGGGCTGGTACAGCTCTCACCTATTCCAATTTTACTCCTGGTACAACCTGTAACAGCTTGAGACATCCAAGGGTCCTAGCCAATGTATTTAGAGATTAATAGATGAAGAGCTCCACAAATCTTGTAGGTCACAGTTACGCTGAATATAACACACATGCCTACAGGCCTATTCTCCATATAAAAAGAATTGTCAAATACTGGCAAAGCAAATCAGTGGAATGTCGGTCATTCATTTTCTCTAAATCTGCTTAGCTGCTCCCTAGGTAGAGTATAATAATTTCAAAAGGATTTAATACACACAACAATCTATAAATTTGGCCATTGGCTGACTCTACAAATATGGTAATTTGAGCAGCTGTTCCCAAGGCTCACCTTTTTCTACAAGCCTACATACCATTTTTGATACAATAGGGAATCTGCTGCATAATTTGTATAGAGTGGTTCTTTGATAGGAGGGGGAAACATTATGTGGTATCATGTCCCCTTTGAATAGCCACAAAAAAGGTTTTCTGCTCTTCACTGGTTCACAAAAAAGAAAAGGAGCAAGTGGCTGATGTTGAACAACTGTGCTCCCATTCATCACCCACCCCATCCCACTCCCAGTCCCCAGAAACAAGATTTGTAACAATTTTCTTCTTTGTTAATTGAAGCAACAATTTATGAATGTTTGTGACTAGATCTGAATATAAAATACTTTAAGTCTCTCAGTGAATGTCGTGAAGATCATTTGTTTTCCTGTGAAATTCTGTACTCTTGCTCCTCACTGTGGCTCAGATTTTTAGGACCAAGGAAAGTCAAGCTAACTAGTCTTTTTTAGGCCTGATTAATGATTAGAAAGAAAGGAGATTTGCTATCTATAAGGTAGACAGTGCCTTATAATCAGAGAGAAGGCCAAGTTAAACATTACTTTGAAGGAAGCTTTCTAAAAACCTCAAGCATGCAGTGTCTGTCTGCTGACCTTTTGTAGGATGAAATGTAGAGCCCCCTCTGCAGCCATCCATCAGTGCTGGAATATCCAGAATGAGGGGCACAGCCAGGGCATGTCTGATGGATAGCGCTAAGACCCCAGCCCCTGATCACCTTATTTGCCTTTCTGTGTTCCTATTGCCACTAGATCTCTCTGTTACATTGTGTTTGGAATATGTCATTGAATTAAAGGTCCTGATGGAATTCCTACCAATGAATTATATTAATTCAGGATCAGATGCTCCTTCAGACCAACTTCAAATATTTAAATATAGGTTCCTCCTGTTTGGATACTAAAATGACCACATAAACACATTTTTTAAAGTGTCTTGCAGCTTGACTGAGGTTACACATGCAAAAATTATACATCAGAGATGAATGCCTGAGCCCATTCTAATCACATAAGGAACTGAATAAAATGTAGCAAAGCAATAATAAACTGAGATGATGCCAATAGAAGAACATGGAGCTATGCCGTTGTGAAAATATATTCAAAATTGGAGAATAATGAGACCAAAGAGAAGAACAATTCTGTTAAAGGACACAGGCTGAAATGGAGGTTGTGGAGAGAGAAACAGGAAGAAGAAATTCACTGAAATGGAAAAAAAATGGTAAAGATATTAAAATACCATGATGATGGGTAATACGTGGCTGAGGGAGATGGGTGGATAGGGAGACTGAATATGCTACTTACATACATGAGAAACTTTATTATGAATTCAGCTCATGAGAGTTGAATTCAGTATTAAGCTATATAAAAGGGCTGGCAATCTATGACCTACCATCTGTATCTGGGCTGCAAAAAGATTGTATCCATCCCATTAAGCTTACAATAATATACTTAATCCCTTTCCCCCCTTTCTTACATATTGTATACTCCCGCATAAAATATGAACTTTGTTTTTGGAAGACAGAATGTAAAAACATTTTTTTCCAAGAGTCATGGCTGACAATGTGACATAGTGTAAGTCCTCCTGGAAACTTAAGTGGGTCCAGGAAGTGTACCATCCCAGGAAACAGGCCAGTTGAAGCAGCAGGAACATCCTGGTGGCAGAACAACAGCAAAGCTAGGTCTTACACTCTTGGGGAGGCAATAGCAAGACAGTTACTTCCTTACTGTAACTACTTCTTTATATAAGTCCCTTTAAATAATAAAATGTTGTTTCCACACCACAAGCCTTATCAAGATATTACAGATTGCATAGAAAAGCTCATTTACTCCCAGCCAACTCAGTGGCTTTTCAGCCAAAAACTGCTCCCTCACCACTGGCTTTGAGAGGGCTAACAATGGACTGAGCCCCTGCTTTTGCAATCTTAGGGAGAAGTTGCAGGCATCTTGACAGCTATGAGTTTTAGTGTCTACTTAGTCATTGCCACACTTTTATTCCAACAAACAAAAATTATGTTCTCTGTTTAAGGTGTATATCCCATTTTTTGTGGGGAAAGGTATATATCGTATGCAAGTACATATTGTATATCCTAACATACACTTTGGAATGTTCCCTCCAGTGGCAGAAAATATAACAACTGCCTTTTTGTAGGACCACTCTTGTTAATTTAGTCTAGTGTTAGTGAAAGTTTGCTGACTCCTAATGTAAAGGATTCCAGGATGTGATACTAAGGGTCCCTCTGCATGTGCAGGTAAAGGCATGAGGGGGTCTAACGTGCAATTCACACTATCATGCCTCCTGACATGCCACATGTGGGATTGGGAATCAGATTCCATCATGCTGTATTACCAGTGTTTGCTTCCCTTCCACTCTCAAAAAGCAAGTTCCCATGGCTGGGACCCCACTCAGCTGACCGGGCTCCCAGCTGCAGAGTTACATGATGCAACCTGTGGCTGGAAGACCACAGATCATACAATCTCCCAGCCACAGGGGCACACCACAGACTCTATGGCTGGGAGACTGCATGAGCTGCAGTCTCCCAACAGCAGGGATGCATGCACTCCCTGCCCCCCTCCCCCCCACACACATACAGCTGGGAGCCCTATTAGCTGTGAGCTCCCAAGCTTGGGGGTGCATATGGGTCCCCCGCAATTGGGAACTCTGAACAGCTGACAGGGCTCCCAGCCACAGGGGCCCCTGGCCACATGTTCAATTAGTTGTGTGATAGGAAGCAGCTACAAAACTATTATACATATTTTGTAGCATTACTTTGTAGTTTATTCCTCTTTTTATTACACCATTAATTGACTGAACATGGGGCTGGGTGGCCACTTAAGGTGTAATTACCTGGTTAGTCATGCCTTAAATGTAATGGGTAGATGGGGTCCAAATGGAAGATGACACTGGCTTCTTAATATTGAGCAGCATCCTACCCCTTGAAAAATGTTAGTTATACTACCAAAGGTATGTATAGTTAGGCAAAGTGTATGGTATGGTTAAGCAAAAACTGATTAATGCCTAGTCCCACAAAATACTGAACATTCAATTAAGTGTTGAATGCCCTCAATTCCCAGCAATGGTGGAGTTCAGCAGGGGACAGAATACTCTCAGCATCTAGTGCAAGAGGATATCACTGCTTTACAAAATTGGACCCTATATTTGGTTAATCCTTTGTATGTCATAAAAGCTGAAAAGCAAAGATCAAATTGATTTTAATCAGAAATCAAGGTATCATCCTTCTAGTTAATGATGATTTAACTGGGAAAATCTCAAAAAGGAGAAGTACAGAAGAACATTTGAAAATAGATAATTTAGGAAGGAGGAGCAGAATGTATTCTTAAAAGGAAGCCTGAATAAGTTATATATAAACAGAAATTTGTTCAGAAGTCGTTCAAATGCCACCAAACTGACTGTCAATGTTCATTTCACTTGTTTGTTTTTATTTACAGCTTTATGATATGAAATAGGGTCAAAATAATATTTAATTTTGTAGATGAAGTAGATATATGGTTGGCAGGATTGGCTATGGGGGGGGGCCCTCCCAGTCACTAACTGTCCACTGGGGGGGGCAAGTGCCCCCCTGACTCAGGTGGTACCAGTCACCTATGGGGATTGGACTGGTATGTCTTGAATAAGGCTGGATCAAGATAATGCATGGCTAGACATGGGTGCATGGGATTGGGCCTACAGGCCAACCATATGTGCTGACTGTGGGGGATTCAGTGTGCAGACCAACTTTGCATCACTTATCTGGTCCATAGGGAAAGAAGGTTGGATGCCACTGCTCTAAACAAGAGGCAATTGAAATGTACAGGTCAGATTCACCACTATGCTCCTCTGAAAGAAAACAATTAAGTTATTGTAAATGAATGTGAATAGTGATGTGCTCTGAGAGTGTTGCACTCATTTGATGTACCTGTAAATCAGTGTTTCTCAACTGATGTGCCGTGGCACACTGGTGTGCCATTAGGCACATCTAGGTGTGCTTTGGCATTTTGGGCTGGAGCCATGCCCTCTGCCTACTACTGCTGCAGACACAGACAGGGAGCATGGCTTCAGCCAGGCAGGGGGTGTGGCTCCAGCCCAAAATGCTATCCAGCTGGCCGCGCGCCACCCCTCCCTGTCGGCATTCAGCTGGCTGCTTGCCATCCACCTCCCCTGCTCTGCATCCAGTGTGTCGCAGTGCTTTTTTATTTAGGTAAGCATGCCATAAGGTGAAAAAGGTTGGGAAATACTGCTCTAAATCTAGTCAGAAGGCAGAGTAGTTTTTTTACCTTTTAGACTAACTAAATCATAGGTATATAGCATAAGCTTTGTAAGCAGAAGGCTTACTTCATCAGATACTGTGAAGGGACTTCATGAAGTAGAACTTCTGAATAGAAAGCATGATTAGAACACAAAGGGCATGTCTATGTGTGCATTAATGTGCCTTACTTCATGCACATTAAATCTAGTACTTCTGGGTACTTTTCTAAGTGCTCTGGGGGCAGGGAGATAGCACAATAATTACAGTGGCTCCAAGAGCTGCTCTACTTAAAGCGCTGCAGAGTGCTGTGTATCAGTGTCCCCATGCTTCAAAATCTTGGCAAGGGTGCTTGAACTGAAACTTGTTGACGAACTTTAGCTTAAGTGCCCCCACCACCATTTTGAAGCATGAGGATGCTGATACACAACACACGTGAGGCAGCTGGAGCACAGTAATTACCACGCTCCAGAGAACTCGATTAATTGAGTCTGCCCCAATGTACTGTAATTACAGTGCATTGGAACAGCCTCTGCACTCAGGTACAGGCACCCCCTATTGTGAGGTACTAGGAAAAAGCATGCTAGCCTGGCTTAATGCACATTAAATAAAGAGTAAGCTTTTTAAGTGATGCTTAGTGTGCATTAACCTATTTTAATGCACAATAAGTAAAAAGCACTGAGAACAGCAAGGTGGGTAGCAGAGCAAGAAAAAACTATGCTTCCAACAATTGACATTTCCTCTGAACCATGGGTATAGCTATGGGCCCTTCAATAAACTAGCATCTTAATGAGCCACCTAGAGGAGTATTTTTAGTAAAGTGGCCCATCAAACCTGCACTATACCTGCATTATATAGAGGATCTGTTCATCATCTGTACTCACTTACTGATATCAACTACACGTTTAAGAACTATCACTCTTTGATAAAACTTTCTCTGGAATAGGCCTACTTTACTGTCACATCATTCTAAACAACATGATCCACATCTGGGATGGCACCCTACAACCCACTATATAGAAAAATCCACAGACTACCATATATACATCCACTAGACCAGCAATTATTCCATGCATGCCGAAAAAGTTGTAACGTTCAGTCAGGCCCTCAGATACCACTCACTTTACCTGAACACTAGTGATGCCCACCTGTCCACCCTAAAATATGCTTTTCTGGAACAAGGACTCTACAGTAGAGAAATAGGTCGTGTCTAAAAAGCCACCTAAATAACATGCAGTAACCTGCTAATAAATTAATGCCCCTGAAACTGCACACATTTGGTGGTCACTTACTACTCCACACTGGAACTGATTAGAAGAATCATCAAGTGACTACTATCTTTAGTCAATAAGGATTAGACCTTGTAAGAAATATTCCCAGACCCTCTGCTCCTGGTTTCCAAACAGCCCTCTAACCTTGCCCATCTCATCATCAGAAGTACACTCCCCACTGCCCAACAGACATCAAGTGGAACACAGCCTTGCCTTAGCAAAAAATTCTTAACTATCAACATATCTCCACTGCTACTGCAATCAACACCCCTGACAACAAACCCATCACAACCCATGGATCCTGCATAGGCTTTTCAGAAAACATCTGTCTGACCCAATGCACCAAACGCCCTCATGGTAACTATGTGAAGCAAACTAAATAGCAACTACACACCAAACCAAACTCTCTCAGAAAAAAATTATAAAGGACAGAGAGACCCATGCACTTTTAGAAGCATATTCTTCAGAACAACCACTACCTTTCTGACCTGACTTTCTTCATGCTCAAAGGAAATCTATGAAACACCTTTAAAAGGCAAACTTAGGAACCATGCTTAGTGTCTGGGTGGACACTAGGAACCAAGGATAGAACATCAATATTAATTTTATGACACACGATAATCTACTTGATTCCTGAAATTATTCCAAAATGCTACAGGTGATAATGACCCTTTTTCCTTTTGATAGGCCCTGATTGCCCAGGAATCAAGATTTTCTACTGCTAATTGTTTGTCTGTTACCCCTGGGAATTTCTCCATCTTCCAACTTCACAGCTCTTAACAGTCTTTGTGCTTGTTTTCTTCCTCAAACCTGAAGAGTGCTTTGCATTCAAAAGCTTGCCTAGCTTTATTCCAAACATGCAGTTGGTCCAAAAAAAAATCCTTTCCCCTCATTTGAGAGAGAGCATTTTCTTTACACTTTCCTCAGCCATAACATATGGAATTTCAGAAAATACAAAGAAGTCATATAGTAGCAATCTGATGAAAACTGATTCTTTTGACTTCCATATAGTCAATATCTCAAGCTTAAGTATTACATTAACTATTTTTATGTACAACCTAAATAGAAACCTAATTAAAATAAATTAATATTCATTACATGGTTTTTCCTTCTATAAATAATAAGATTTAAACTTAAAAAAATGAATATTTTATGATGATTTCAGAGATATATTTTCCCTACAAAAACTGGCAAATTTGCACATGAAGACAAATTTGCCACTCTTCACAATGCTTTGTATGTAGAAGCATTAGACAAAAGACATTCCTGCCTTTGTCAGGTTTATTTGTTATCCTATTGGGAGCATGCAGCACAATAGTGTCTTACTGCATCAGGAAATGCAGTAATATTTCTAAGATTTATATTTTTCTTATGTTGGACAATTAAGAAAAGCTGTGACATTATAATCAGTTGCTTTCACTAGCAACTTTTTTAATGTTGCAAATATGCATAAATGATTTGCAGGAGGTCATCTATTGGATAAATTGACTTCCTTTATGCTCCTGGAACCTCCAGAAACAGTTTCTGCAACTCTGAATTTATTTGTGATCTTATGCAAAATCCTCTGAAATCAGTAAACGTATATCCATTGACTTCTGCAGGTTTTGTAGCAAATAGTTGTCCCATTATTTTTAACACATTCTCATTGAACACGTGTTCTAAGCATAGTTTCTGTTTCTTTCAGCCACCTGATTCTTATACTTGTATTACATTTCATAAATTAAGCTCAACAGGACTACTGCTATATATACAAGGTTAATCATGTATATGAGAATCTACAGAACTAGACTTTAGAGTCAGGGCCAGCACAAAAGTGTGCTCCAGCCTTATTATAATATGGGACTATTCCTCCTTTGCTCCTTTACAATCCACTTCCTATCAGTAAAATCATCTTCAATTACTGGTAATACCTTGCCACCCATCATTAGATAAATGTCTTTTTA
>NW_017729032.1:163679047-163713824 GCF_001723915.1 Gavialis gangeticus | reverse complement strand
TACTATTCCTCCTTTGCTCCTTTACAATCCACTTCCTATCAGTAAAATCATCTTCAATTACTGGTAATACCTTGCTATGCATCATTAGATAAATGTCTTTTTAATAAAGAGAATCCAGGTGCACTAGTAAAATACTATGATTGAATACCTTTAATCTCTCGGCTTCATTAGGCAGTGACAGGCTGTCATGCTCTTTTCTCACTTATTCTGCTTGAGTTGCCAACCCTTTCCGGTGGCTATTAATGATGACAGATCATTTATTACTTTATGAGAATACAAATACATTTCCATCTCTGTCTTATACATTTCCCAGCCCCACAGAATGTCAATTTAGAAACTTGCTTGCACTCCAGAGAAAAAGATAGGTGCTTCAAGCTGAAACTTGTTATACAACTGCAGAATTAATTATAGATTACTTTAGCTTTCCTTGTCATGTGTCAATAATGTTCCCTTTGAAAAATGCTTGTTAGTCTAATTCCATTTCCTAAAATAAGTAGTGTTTTATTTTCTTTTTCACAGAGTTATGGTGACTCCTAGATAGGGCTGAAGATTAGAATAAATAAGTTTTACATAGAGGAATATTATTGAAGAACAAATGATCTGCAGTGCTGTGTTCCTATTAAACACAGAAAACCTTGGCCACAATTCCCATAACGTTATTCTTTAATCACTATGGATACTGGGTTTTTTGATGTGTGGTGACTTTGACATGGTAAGAAGACAATTTTAGATTGCAGGAAAATTATATATTTTCTTTTCGAAAAGGATAATGCTAGATTAGGATACAAGCAATGCAAACCATCTACTTTTCTGCACATCAAGGGCATTACCACCCCACAAAATGATATTGCTGGTGAGCAACTGGCAGATAATGCTGATGGTCTTGTAATATGTTTCTTACTAACAAATGAAACTGACATCCTGGTTTTTAATATTTAAAGCAAATGGATGCAAAAACTAACCTATCATAAGATAATATCCTTGGAGCATCTTAGAGTGATTTTTGTTGAATGTGTAATGTTTCTCGATATAAATGTTTGTTTGTTCAGGTTTTGAATTCCATGGATCATGCCACTGTTAATGTCTGAAAATATGATAAAAAATTAGCATCTAGCATACATGACAAATACAGATTAATCCATCAGGTACTCATGTAAAAGTATTTTATGAGTATATGGATAATAAATATGGAGTAGCAGTCTACACAATGACCTGCCTTTTAATTCTGAAGCAGTCAATACATTATTTTTACTGTGCCTGGGACTTAACATTTGGGGTTATCAAGGTTCTGTCCTGTTCATCCCAAGTCTAAAGAGCTGGTCACTTAAGAAATACATAAAGTTAAAAAGAATTCAATGACTTAACCTGTAGAAAAAAATTATAAATCTCAGAAATAAATAATTTGAATCAGAATGTAAGGTGCAGAACTCAATCCCAAAACACTGTATTTTCATATAAGCATATAAAATGCACTGTTTTTTTAGTCGAAACATATAGAATAGCTGTTTAAACAATGCAATGACTTTTATGTTACTAACAAATATTATAGTTTTTTTTCTATAACACCAGCTATATACTAAAACATGCACATTGGAATCAGGTCCCTAAGCTAATCAGAAGCAAAATGAGTATACTGTGTGTTTTAGTTTATTAGTTGACCACAAGATGTGTGTGCGATAAGCTTCCATTTGCAAAGGAATATTGCAACTCTTTAACTAGCCCCTTTGGAGGCAACAAAGGAATTTCTTTCCCTTCTTGATTCCAGTGGGAATTTGGGTAGTTTATATATCCTCTACTCTCTTCTTCCCTGGTGAGAAGTTAAACTGCAAGGGACCTTTAAGACACTAAGAATAATTTTCTAAAAACTCTATACAGATTAGAAAAAAAAATGGGAACCCTTCCTTGGCTACAGGGGTCTGGATGGGTTAGGCAAATCTAGGTAAGGATTTATGCTGGGCAACACGTAAGGATTCCTGTACAACAGTTCCTTTAAAAATGCATGCCAGGAACACATGGTTACATCTCCTAGTGCATGACTGGTAAAGGTTTCCTGAAGGTAGCTTGGTAAGATGGCCCATGACCTGCAAGGGAAGGGTCCTGTGTTTTCCCCCTGCCCCTAATAAGCAGCCTCAATGGGTCAAATGCTATTCCATTGCCATTTATCAATCAAGGCATGGTAGAAAATGAAATGATGGCAGGAACCCAAGATATCCTTATCTCCAGGACAGCAGATGTCTCACTGAATTATTCTCTCTCTAAGTTATGCTCCTTCTCCTGGATTTGCATATCTTTTCTTCCTGGTTGCCCAGTGGAACAGCTGCAATAGGAGGGCTAGAAAGGATTCTGGGTAATACTAGAGATATCGCTAAAGTTATGAAGTATCTACTTAACCTTTACCCTAGGTTCAATTCCAGTGTTTTCAAGGTGTACTGTAAACATGTATCATAGTGGTACTCTATGGTAATTCTTTTAAAATTTTCTTGCTTAGAAATATGTTTAAGACTACTAGCAGGCAAATTCTGCAATGACTCATAGGTGTCCCGAGTACCAGTACTATGACATTTTGGAATGCACTATTGGCTGGTACTATATTTCACAATTACTTAAGGAAGTTCAGCAACAGTCCCTGTATCATCTTTATTGAGCTAATTATATCCTCTTACTGACAGCACCTGACGCAATTATTCCTCCCTGGATTGGTGAAAATAGCAACTATCTGACCATGGAAGGGATCATTGGTAATGTTAACAAATCCACTATTTGTCATATATGCTGAGATGCTTTTTCTGCTGAGGTAAAATAGAATTCATTGAAATATTACAAACCAGTAGAATCCACAGAACTTTATATTAAAAAAAAAAAAGTCTAGAAGCACAACTGTACTTAACATGATCAACACTGTAATTGTTTGAACGTTCTGGATTTTCATTGGCTTGCTAGAAAGCATTGTGTGTATCATGAAAAAAAAATAAGGACAGAGGTTTTCAGTGTTCAGGATGTTTTCATGAAAAGTATCTGGAATCACTAGCCTAATCACTGACTTAGTAAGTTCACCTTCTATCTCTGGTCCATCCATTTCAAATGATTTTCTGCTCAATGGAACAGGTTCAAAATGAGGGGTTGAGAGGGGTCAACACTAGGCCATAGCTTGGTAACTAGAGCACACTTCTAAAGTATAGGAAATGTTCATTTGAACACACTCTGGCAAAGGAGGAAACTAAACCCAAGTCTCCAACATCCTGAGTGAGTTCTCTAATCAATAGATTTTTGGGGTGTGGACATTTCTGCCTGTTTTTTTTTTCAAAGTAACACTGTCCTCTTTTTTGATAGAAACAATGTCAATTCCTAAAATACTTATTTTCTTTAAAGAGTTCAGTTCTGTTAATCCCATCAACAGAAAGAACTTAAAATACTTCCTTCTTTAGCATTTCTTATGACTTATCTTAGACATCTCTCAGTATTTGTGAGAGCTTTTTTTGGTTCTAATTATTCTTAGACTCTTAACTCTTCACCCGTAATTTTTTTAGGAAGCTTAGGCATTGGAAATTTGGGGCTGTACATTCCACTTTGGGTGCAGACCTTGACTGGATATGTCTACATGTTCCTGGAGCCCCAGGTCCTCAAAAGTATTTAGGAGCCTAAATCCTACTGATATCACTTAGGTACTATGGAAAATGTTGTTGAATGTCAGTAGGCAAAAGTGGGGTAAAAACATGTACTACTAATCATATTAAAAAAAACCCCACAAATAGTCTTAGACGTATAATTAGAGGGAGACCTGATCTCCAATCTAAAATGCTTCATTAACATGTAATGTGCAAATATGAATCCTGTATTCTCAGTCTATGCTAGATTGCAAACCTGTGCTATCCTGCAAGGTCATAATGTAACTGTCAACATTTTTTCTTAGGTTTTTTTTCTATGTTATGAACATTTCCTTTAATATAACCATCCACAAAATCCAAAAATGATTGTGCTCGCCATCAAAATCCTTTTTACATTCCCACATCAAACTGCATTTGGACTTCTTCAACAACATTCCATTTCAACATTTTCTGTTCTCCTAGTGAAACTTCTCTCACGAATGCCATTATGCTTTTTTTCAGTGCTGCCCCAAAGCTTTCAATATTCTTCTTATATCTGTTAAGCATCTAATTCTATGGTTCCATTGAAATTCCACTCCAAATCTCATTTCAGCCATACCACACATGAGGTAGTAAAAGGAAAAGTACTACTTAACAAATGGCATTCTTTATCAGAGCAACCAAGTTGTGTACAGGCTTATTGTGGAGTCACATTGGGATTATTATTGCCATTGTCATCTCTTTCTTTCATCCCTAACATTTTTTCTAGTCCTTACCCTAACTTTTCACTACAGATGTTTATCATTTCCACAACACTTTGTGTTGTTTTTTCCCACTGAAAGGATGGAAGATTCCCACTGACTTTAAAAAGAGTTAAATTGGGCAAATCAATCAATTTGCTTATTTTATTCAGCACAGAATGCTTAATAAATCTGCAGGCAAATACATTTTCATACAATACACCATTTATGCAAAACATTCACCATGGCAATTAAATACAAACACCTGCACAAGAAAAGTTTCAGCATAGTTCCAAAGAAAATGTACTCAATAGTTCCATATTAAAATGTACTCAATATGTATACAATCTTTAAATGTGAACTTGTCTTTTGATAAGGTGCTTCCAAAATTTAGTAGCATCAACTAACCAGAATTTTTTTTCAGATTTTGAGCACAAGAGTTCATATCCTTTCTTCCAGACTTTTGGCTATGTAAAAGCTTTGAAAGGAAAATATGCAAAGCTATTTTTTCTAACCTTAATAAAACATGAGTTTACTAACCAATATGGTTTACAGGTACATACAAGCATTCAAATGATCCGGTGGATGTTAAACAGTTTAAATTAAGTGGCTGAAAAACCTTCTGATAGAAATTCATACAAGTCTTAATCCAGCTGAATGCTTACTGTAGACCAGGGGTTGGCAAAATGCCGGATCCAACCAGCAGCTGGACTTCATTTCCCAGCAGCCCCTGCCTGCATGGCTAGGGTCAGTCTCCATGGAGACCCAAACCAAAGCTGCACTGTGATAGCACAAGACTGGGGTTGCCATGGAGATTGGCCCCAGCAGTGCTGGCAGGGCACACAGCAGGGCAGGGCTGGTGGATGCTCCAGAGCCACTGGGATCTTGCGGTAAGGGCAGCTGGAGGATGAGCTAAGGAAGGCAACATGGTATGTGATGTATTTAGGGGTGTCAGGGTGTGGGGATAAGAAGGGGACCCCTGGGGTCCCCACACCATTGCTGCAATCAAGCATGGTTGCCAATCCCCACAAAAGTTTCTTTTTTACTGACAATCTGCAAACTTTTTACTGACAGCCATTTTTTCTTTACTATAGTTGACGTTAAAACTCTAAATTTAAACTCCATCCATGTCACTTTGATCCAGAGCCTAGCAGAAAGGCTATATTTATATTAAAATATACAACAGTTTTAAAAAATGATTTTCAGTAAAAATAGAAAAAAGTTGGCAGATTGTTGGCAAAAAAAAAAAAAATGGAGTGGGCAGGTTATCAATCCTGTCCATGGGGTGCTGGCAGGTTCAGCTGTTGGCTTTTCCCTGCATGCTCAGAGTTGGAGGAGTGAACACCAACACGGTCTTGGAGCTAAGAGGGGGGCTGGGATTTTCCAGCCCTGGATCTGCCAGTGGGAGGTGAGCTGTGACTCAGCTGGAGCAGTGGAGTATGGCTGAGTGGTGGAATCGGGTGGGATAGGGGAGAGCAATGTATGTTGGGGTGCCCAGACAACAGCAAGAGATTTTATACCTATAGCAGAATTGAACAAGTGTTCATGAAATCTGACTAACCCCATCACACTAGAGTTAAATCTTGTCTAGTGAGATTAAACTTTTCATTGAGTTTCCCATTTTTAGACTGGCCAAAAGTATTTCAAACGCTTGTCCACCTAGCATTTCTACTGAACTAAAAGCATTCCATCAATAGAAATGTAATGCTTGTACACACCCTACACTTGGCAATAATTTGGCCTCATGTTATCTTTTTTTCTGTGGAACTGTGCTCAAAGTCAACACTTCAAACTTTGATAGAAGATTAAGACTTCTACATCATTACAAAGCATTCAGATGTGATTACATTGTAAAGCAATATTATGTTTAGAGAGTATTCCTTCTTTAAATAGACCTGGATAGAGACCCAGAGGAATGTAAAATGAACAGGCTCAATTCTGTGTTCATTTCAGCCATCAAATTTCAGTTAAATCAATAGGGTAGCACAGAATGGAAATCAAAATAAGTTTGGCCTAATATGTCTTGTGTCAAAAGAGACCATCAAGGGAAAACGAAAGGTGTTAATTTTTTTAAATTGAAAAACATAAACCAGGAGTGTGGTTTTTAAAAGGTTATGAATGAAAAGGGGTTGTGTGACATAGTCTGGAAAACAGCTAGCTCCTTATGCTCTATATTAACAAAGCATTGAAACAACTGTAACATAACATGTAACTTTAAATATAGGAGAAACATGATTAAGTGCCTTGTTTAATTACAGCCTTACTATCCCCTTGAGTCACAAAACCATCATCTCTTTTTCCTTTAAAAAAAAACAAACAGGCCACTCGGGTACTTAATTCCTTCTAATCCCCTTTGTGGAATTAGATTGTCAATGCTAAACTGTACATTTTTGATAACGCTTGTCAACATGTCTGTCTACTGCTAGACCTCTACCCTTATGCTGTGGAAAAAGGCTTATGTATGGCATAGGTTGGTGGGGACTGGTCTCAGTGCACTAAGAACCACAAGCAGGTGTCCTGCACATATTTTTTTTTAATGTATTTACTCCAACCTTTATTGGCAACAAGTCTTGAACATTGCTGGGACAAATACTAGGACGGCATACGGTTGACGGGTGAAATTCTAGATCATTGTCATGGCTGATATCTGGGGTCATACATCTGGGGAAAAACCGTAACTGTATCTGATTGTAAAAGATGTCAAATTAAAAACAATTGCATGGCTGTCTGTGATCATATTCTCTAAGTATTCTCTCTTTAAATATATGTGATAATTGTTCCCATATACTAGAGGAATGTTTTTCTTTTGACAGAATTGTTTAATCCAAACTGAAGTTTTTCACTATCCACTTACTGCAATCCACTTTGAGAGATTATTTGTATTCTATTTGTTCTTGCTAAGACATATTATTTTTTGTACAATAGAGACAAAGAAGATGTTCTGTACTTGAACTGCAAAAATGTTTTCTGTGTTCTTTTCAGTTCTGAGCTATATATTTATTTATCTATGATTCAAAAATATGATTTGCTTTTTCTGTTTTTCACAAAGAGGTATCATGTACTGTGGGGTTTAAGACAAGCAGCAAACACATATGTGCATGTTTAGACAGGTTTTGTTGATTTTATTGTTGCTGTTAATAATCTGTTTGTTCAGCTATTTATATGTATATTGAACAGGCATGAGTAAACCAGTGTAAATTCGGATAAAATAAGAATTGACCCCATGCATCTTACATATTGTAAAATTAAACTGAAGCAAACAGTTTTCTCATTCAAGAAAGTTTAAAGTTTTATTATTTGCTTTAATTAGTTCCCCTTTAGCACTCTGGTGCTTCCTAAAGTTAAATTAAAAATGAAAAATGAAAACAACTATAAAAGGCATCATTTGGGCATTTTGGACCTAATCAGGAAATGTAATTACAGGGCCTTTTCTTAAACTAACTTCAGTCCATTTTGGTAAACATATAAACCCAAGCCTTCTCCTCAATGTTTGGCATATAAAGACATCTGTCTAGCATTAACTAAGATGTCAAAGGTGTCTGATAAAGAAAATAACTTTATCAAATATCCTTATTAAGAAACTAATAAGTCAAGATAATCTTTATTATTAATTGTTTTGAAGGTTTTTGTGTGATGTTTTTAATGATTCTGATGAATTTTCAAATTGTCTATTCAAGCAATTATGCATGTGCATTTAGACATATAGATGAGTATAAGTTTTATGGGGCCATAGCCCTTGTCTACTTATTTGCCTTTAAGAAGCACTTGGTAATACATACTGTTACTATTAAGAACACACAAAAGGTCCAAATTCTGTTTGCATTCACACTCATGCCTGGGAGAGGAAAATCCTCTAAAGGTAATAGATTTGCAGTTGTGTAATGATGGTCTGAAAGGAGATCCAGGCCACATTTTTTATAAGGGATAGATAGTATCCTGTCCATTATATGATGTTCCAGATCAGGTCTATCCAATTTCTGAGTGGCCAAGGGCTGTCCTGAGACCACATGCCATACAGACCATACCACATGGCAGGCACCCCCTCCTGCTATACCTTTCCAGCAGTCCCATGCTGCATGGAGTCTCTGGGATCCCCATTGAACTCCTCCCCCCACCAGCTGTGGGTTTTCTCAGCTCTGTGAGCAACCCCCAGGGGCAAGGGCAGGAGCAGTGGCAAAGGCAGGAAGCATAAACTAAGTTAGTGGACAAAAAATGGCAGACAGACTTCAGCGTTGACAGACACAAGGTAATACACCTAGTGGAAAATAACCTCAACTATCTGTATACAATGCTGGGTTTGAACTAGTTGTTATGACTCAGGGAAGAGACCTTGGAGTCATTATAAATGAATAGTTCTCTAAAAATATCAGCTCAGTGTGCAGCAACAACCAAAAAAGCCAATAAAATGTTGGGTATCATTAAGAAGTGAATGAACATAAAACAGAGAACATCATCATGCCACTAAACAAATCCATGGTGCACCCACATTATATACTGTGTGTCCACATCTCAAAAAGGATGTCATAGAATTAGAAAAGGTAGAGAGAAGGGCAACCAGAATGATCAGGGGCCTAAAGCAGTTGTCATTCCAGGAGAGACTAAAAACGCTAGGACTTTTCAGTTTGGAAAGGAAAAGGCTCAAAGGGGATAAGATATAAAATCACGAAGGACATGGAACAAGTGAATAGGGAACTGTTGTTCGCTGAGTCCCAGAATACTACCACCCTTTGAAATTAATAGGTGTTGGATTTAAAACTAACTAGAGAAAGTACTTTCTTTTACATAATGTGCAGTTAACTAATGGCATTCATTGTTACAGGAGGTGGTGGACACAGATAACATAGCCAGATTCATAAAGGGGATGGATAAATTAATAGATTATATTAATGGCTATTGAACAAAAAGTTTGGACATGTTTTGCCTAGCATCTCTCAACCAATAATGGTTGATGCTAGGGTAGATACTGAATAGGAGATGTATCACTCTAGAGCTCTCTCTTTATAGTATCCACTGCTTCTGCCACCAAAGACAGAAAGTGGGCTAAATGGATGATTAGTCTAACTCAGTATGGCACTTATGTTCTTATGGAGGAAGGGGAAGCTCAGAGACTTCAGTGGCAGCAGAAACACAATGATAGAGGGAACAATGCCACAGATTAACCCCTCAGGGATTGCATACAACTGACTAGCCACCAATTTGAGAGACCTCTTTTAGATGTTCACCCATCACTAGGAGCCACATTACCTACACAAACATTTAAGATAATGTAATATACAAATATTGTTTCTATTATTCTAAAATGTAGCAATAGATTTTTTTGGGTTCTGACAGACATGGGGAAAACAACAAAACATGCTTTACTGGATGCAGCAGTGCATTATTTCAGCCCAGCTTCACAGCATCTTTATAGATTGAGTGCACCACCATTTTTCCCCCCACATCTGCAAGCAGCCTATATAAATAACTTTTTTTTGGAAGGAATGAAATTTTGTCAGGAAAGCAAAACATTTAGAATCTGAACTAACTTTATTTTCTGGTGTCCTAGCTGGGTGTATATACTTACCATCTCAGAAACCATGTACTTAATTTGTTTAATTAATTATAACTGTGATAAATAGAAGCCAGGTCTTTAAGTCCTGACATTCTAATTTCAGTGACATTTTGGCCACTGATACAGAATTCCTGCTGCTGAAGATAGATAATATTCTCCAGAGGAAACAGTTGGTCTCTGTTAATTGAAATTACTCTCTAAAATAAAAGGATCATAGATTAAAGTGGAAGGAAGCTAAACTCAGTACTAAACATTAGTACATCTGACTTTTACTCCCTAGAAAAAGAGCTGTACTGTTCTAATGTAATGCTAATAAGCAGAGAGCCTCTTTTCATTGAAATATTTTCTCATATTTTTTAAATCACAAGTTTATCCATTGTCCTAATGAAGGTCATTGTGGATTGTTGGAAGTAGGCTACAGAACATGGACAAGAGAAAGTACTTTCTAGAAGCTTGACTTATGCATGTTCATATTTCAGTTTCTACTAAGTAGTTCTTGCACAGCATCTGTCTAAAAAAAACCCCCAAAAACAAAAAGCCAAACACAAAAACCCCACAACTCTCTTTTCTTGTGTTTTTCAACTCCCAGTAATTGGTCCCTAATTTGTATTTTACAATTACAAAAAAAGGGATATTACAGTAGTGGTATCAGCTCAATTTGGTGAGGTTTAACCCCAAATCTTGCTGGAACATTAGAAGTTTTTCATCTTGGAAACAAAAATAGAGGGGAAGAAAAATCATTCATATAATTTTCAGTGCAAATATTTTAAGGTCTGATGCTGTTTGATACAGAGCAACTAATGGAAGATGTTGAACTTTCTAATTTTTACATAACCCATGGGATGTGAGGTAACACAACATCCACCAAGATGTACAAAACACATACTATGAATAAGCTTTCCTTCTCTTCTAATTCTTCAGTTATTTCAAGTCTTGATTAATCATAGTATCATAGCAGCTAGGATCAGAGGGGACCTAAACAAATCAAGTCCTAACCCCTGCCTTAGGCAGGAATGGGTGCTGGTCAGGTGTCTATCCAGCCTCCTCTTAAAGACCCCGAAGGTAGGAGTGAGAACCACTTCCCTTGGAAGTTGGTTCCAGGTCCTAGCCACCTTAACAGTAACAGTAATGCCTCCTGATGTCTATCCTGAATCTGCTCTCTATCAGCTTGTGGCCATTATTCCTAGTTACCCTGTGTGGTTCCCAGAGGAACAGGGCATCTTCTATTCCCCGCTGATCCCCCCTAGTGATTTTGTAGGCAGCCACCAGATCCTCCCTTAGCCTTCTCTCGTGGAGGCTGAATAGGTTCAGGCCCTCTAGTCTCTCCTCGTATGGCCTGCCCTGCTGCCCCAATCATGTGAGTGGCCTTCCTCTGGACCCTGTCAATGCTAGCCACATCCCTCTTGGAGTGCAGTGCCCAAAACTGGACGCAGTACTCCACCTGCAGCTTGACCAATGCTGCATAGAGTGGGAGGATCACCTCTCCGGACCTGCTTGTGTTGCATCTGTGAATGCATGCCAAGGTGTTGTTAGCCTTACTGACAGCTTCGTCACATTGGTGGCTCATGTTCAACCTGGAGTCAACAATGACTCCAAGATCCCTCTCTGCCTCTGTGCTGATGAGAAGGGTATTCCCCAGCCAAAGATACATTGCTGGTTCCTTCTCCCTAGATGCAGTACCGTGCACTTGTCTGCATTGAATTCCATCCTATTCTCATCTGCCCACCTCTGTAATCTGTCCAAATCTAGCTGGATTCTCTTCCTCCCTTTTGCTGTGCCCACTTCATCCCACATCTTGGTGTCATCAGTGAACTTGGACAACATGCTTTCCACCCCCTCATCCAAGTCGTTGATTAAGATGTTGAACAGTATGGGTCCGAGGTCCGATCCCTGGGGGACCCCAGTGCTCACATCCCTCAAGGTTGAAAATGACCCATCCAACACTCTCTGTGTTTGACCGTCCAGCCAATTAGCCACCCATCTGACTGTGTAGGCATCAATGCTGCAATAACCTATTTTTTTTATGAGAATGGGGTGAGAGACAGTGTCAAAGGCCTTCTTAAAGTCCAGGAAGCTGACATCTACCCCCACGCCTTTGTCCAAGGACTTTGTGACCTGATCGTAAAAGGAAATAAGGTTAGTTTGACAGGGTCTTCCCCCTGAGCATGATATCCCTGCTGGTCCCTCGCAGATATGCTCTGTGATAATTTTCTCAAAAATCTTCCCCAGGACTGAGGTAAGACTGAGGGGCCTATAGTTTCCTGGGTCCTCCTTTCTCCCTTTCTTGTAAATGGAGACCACATTGGCCTTCTTCCAGTCATCCAGCACCTAACAGAGCTCCATGAGCACTCGTATAGCTGTGCCAGGG
The DNA here is from genome assembly GCF_001723915.1 of Gavialis gangeticus. Classification (NCBI taxonomy): domain Eukaryota; kingdom Metazoa; phylum Chordata; order Crocodylia; family Gavialidae; genus Gavialis; species Gavialis gangeticus. The sequence goes on along the minus strand of NW_017729032.1, from coordinate 163,701,581 downwards.
GCCCTGCAATGACTCCCGCCAATTCCCTCAGCACCCTTGGATGAAGAGCATCCGGGCCTGCTGATTTGAATGCATCCAGCCCCTCCAGAACACATCCAGCCCCTCCAGTGTTACCCTAATCGGGTAGCTACCATGATTTTACAATACAGTCAGTCCTCAAACTTAAGCCACAACTGGTTCCTGAAAACCATGTCTTAAGTCAAAATGTTATAGTTCGGAATGAATTTTCCCATAGGAAACAATGTTATAAATGGGGAATTGGTTCCTGAACCAAGGCCTGATACCCTTTTTTCACTCAAAATAACCCAGAATTTTGTACAGTACTCACTCAATTATATAAAATAAATAAATGTAGCTATATTACTTGTCTATATGTATTTATTTATGTATTTATACAGTATTGTAAATAGCAATCATATTTATTTGGAAGGACTTTGAGGTGACTTTGCTGGACTTTTTGAAGTGTTCTTGGCTGGAGTCTTCTCAGGAGTCTTGTCTGCTTTCTTAAAGAAAGTGTGCAAGGAAGTTTGGACAGATGTTCTCTTCTTTTGCTTGTAAATGTCTCTGTAGCAGCTGAATATGACCCTATTCACTGATGCACTGCATTTAATGTTGGGGTCATGTTCCTCAAATGGGGACATGGCAGCTTCCAAATGTTGAAATGCTTCAGCCAACACTTTTGTTGTCAAGACTTTATGAGGAGTCTCTTCAACAGTGGCTATATCTTCTTCCTCTGGCTCTTTTTGGTGTTCCAATTTAATGAGGTCCTCATTGGTTAATTCTTCAGAAAGAGATGCCAGCAATTCATCAACAACTGGTCCAAAGTCTAAGTTGAGTTATTTGCCCATTTCAACAAACATTTTGGTCACCTCATCAATAGTGTCTGTTAAGCCTTGGAGGACAGACACAAACTTAGGACACAATTTTCTCTAAACACCATTCGAATTTGATTGTTTGACTTCATTCCATGTCTCACCAATGTTCTTAACTGCATGGTAAATGTTGAAGTCCTTCCAGAAGTCCTTCAGAGATTGTCCACCTTCCTTCTCAATTGCCCTGATGGCTTGGGCAAATGTGCACCTAAGATAGTAGGCCTTGAAGGATAGGATGCAACAATGAGGTGGAGTTGTGGGGAAGAAACACCACTTTGATGTCAGGATGCATGTCATGAAGGATGGTTGGATGACCAGGAGCATTTTCAAGGATTAACAACACTTTAAATGCAAGATCGTTTTTGATGCAATAATTCCTGACACTTAGCACAAAATTATGATTAAACCAATCCTCAAAAGTGTTCTTATGGGCACATGCTTTAGGATCCATATCACTAGGAAAAATGCCTTGGAATGTTCCTTCTGGGGTGTTCCAAATGGATCACAAGTAAAGGTTTAAGTTTAAAGTCACCTGCAGCATTGGCACCAAGCAAAAGAGTGAGCCTATCTTTAGCAGCTTTGTATCCTGGCATGGATTTCTCCTCTTTGGCAATGTAGGTTCTCAATAGCATTTTTTTTCCAAAAGAGTCAACATTAAAAACTTGATGAGCACAATAGTCATTCTCTTTAATGATTTCAGCCAATGTCTCAGGAAAAGCACAAGCTGCCTCTTCATCAGCACTGACAGCTTCACCTGAGAACTTGATGTTATGCAAACTGGCCGTGGATTTAAAATGCATAAACTACCCCTTTCTTGCAGTAAAAGGCTCAGCATTAGAACTCTCTCCCTGTTGTTTCTTTAGATCATCATAAAGACTCACAGCATTTTCCTGAATGATGCCTAAACTCACAGGAGAACAGCATTTTGATTCTCCAGCCAAATGATTAACAGTTTCTAAACCTGAGTAATGAGTCCAACATAGTGCTTAGTTATACAGTTGACTGCATAGGAACTGAGTCCTTAACATGCTCCTGAATTCTTGCCTTTTCTTTCAGGTTGGTCACAATAATTCTTTTAGGGGATATTCAAAGCTCTACCCATTTCAGTTGGGGTCTCACCTTTTTCAGACCTCTTAATTATTTCCATTTTTATTTCCATAGTAATTGCTCTACATTTCTTAGAAGAAGAAACATCACTTCCACCAGATTTATGCTTTTCTGCCATTATTATGCACAGTTTGGAAAAAGTATGGAAACAGAACAGTGCATGGGCAGCACAGAGAACTTGTTATAAAGTACTGTACTGTACAGTACTGGGACTTATTTTTTTTCAGTACAGGTACAGTACTGGACCATAGAGCAGTGACAACCGAGCACCAGAGGAGGTGCCTAGTAAATGGCTCCCAGACAAGTGGCACACTGCTGCTCTGGCCACATGTCCAGAAGTGCGTGGGGGGGGGTGCCCCCAGATCTGCCCCAAGCACAGCCTGCCCCTCCTCGACCAGGCCAGATCTGGGGGTCACATGTTCCTCCCTGACCTTACCCCATGCCCTCCTGGACAAGTGGCAGGAGCTGCTGGACAGACTGTGTCTTCTCCCATTCCACCCAGCTCTGCCCTAGAGCTGCCTGCCTCACCCCAGCAGGGCAGCCAGGGGAGATGGTAGATGAGCCATGGTTTCTCCTATGGTTTTCCAGTGCAGCCCTGGCATTGCCTGCTTCGCCCTAGTGGGGCATCCAGGGAAGCAGCTGGACAAGCTGTGGCTTATCCCACTACCCATAGCCCCTGCTCCCAGAGCCCAGCACAGCCCCAGCTGGCCAGCATTTGCCCCACCCCCTGTTCCAGCCCAGCCCTCTCCTTCCTGCAGGGGCCCTGATCTGTCCCCCACAGCCCTTTCCTTCCCTGGAGTTTGTGTCTGACTTCCCCCTCTCTTTCCACTGACAGACCTGTATCCTGCATTCAGCATAGTAAAGTTGAAACCCATGTTGGAACGTCGAAGCCCAGGTGTCAATTTACAAACGTTGTAACTGTGGATCATCGGAACCCAAACTGTTGTAAGACAAGGACTGCCTGTACCATAATTATACTAATTCTGATCAAGTTTCTGAGTTAGGGTCAGAAGGAAGAGCAACAAGGGTGATGTTCTGATGGGTGTCTACTATATACCACCAGACCAGAAGGGTGAGGTAGATGAGGCTTTCTTCAAACAGTTTCCCAGTCACAGGTGCTGGTTCTCATGGAGGACTTCAATCAGCATGCTATCTTCTGGGAGAGCAGTACAATATAGTGCCCAGGAAATCCAGGATGTTTTTGGAGAGTATTGGAGACAATTTCCTGGTGCAAGCATTGGAGAGGCCAACTAGGGGCTGTGCTCTCCTTGATCATAGATTCATAGATTCATAGATTAAGGGTCGGAAGGGACCTAGTAGATTTTCTAGCCCGACCCCCCGCCAGGGCGGGAGAACAACAAAAAACCCCAAAAAGAGAAATGGGACTCAAACGAGTCCAGCCAGGTAGGCATCCAGCCTCTTCTTAAAGACCCCCAGGGTAGGGGCCAGCACCACTTCCCTTGGAAGTTGGTTCCAGCTCCTAGCCGCCCTAACCGTGAAGTAGTTTTTGCGGATGTCCAATCTATACCTCCTCTCCATCAGCTTGTGCCCATTACTCCTTGTTATGCCAGCGGGCGCTAGGGGAAACAGCGTCTCCCCCAAACCCCTCTGGTCCCCCCTAGTGAGTCTATAGACAGTCACCAGGTCCCCCCTTAGCCTTCTCTTGTGGAGGCTGAATAGGTTCAGGTCCCGCAGTCTCTCACTGTAGGGTCTGCCCTGTTGTCCCTGGATCATGCGGGTGGCCCTCCTCTGGACCCTCTCCATGTTGTCCACATCCCTCTTGAAATGGGGCGCACAGAACTGGACACAATACTCCAGCTGTGGCCTGACCAGTGTCGCGTAGAGGGGGAGGATCACCTCCTTGGCTCTACTCGAGATGCACCTGTGGATGCACGACAAGGTCCGGTTAGCCCTGCCAACCATGACCTCGCATTGTCGGCCCATGTTCATCTTGGAGTCAATAATGACTCCAAGATCCCTTTCTGCCTCCGTGCTCTCGAGTAAGGAGTTCCCCATTGTGTAAGATCTGCTGCTTACAAACAGGGAAGAATCAGCAGGGAACATAGAAGTGAATGGCAACTTGGGCAGCAGTAACCATGAAATGAATGAGTTCAGGATCCTGAGGAAAGGAAGGAAGGAGAGCAGGAGAGTATGGACCCTGGACTTCAGAAAGGCAGCCTTTTGCTTGCTCAGGGAACTGATGGGGAGGTTTCCCTGGGAGTCAGTCTGAGGGGGAAAGGAGTGCAGGAGAGATCACTGTGCTTGAAATAAATCTTACTAAGGGTACAGGAATGAACCATCCCAATGCACATAAAGACTAGCAAGTATGGCAAAAGACCATCTTGCCTTAGCAGGGAACTCTTCATTGAGCTAAAACACAAAAATGAAGCTTACAAAAAGTGAAAGTGGACACATGACTGGGGAGGAGCATAAGAGTATTGCTTGGGCGTGCAGGGATGAAATCAGAAAGACCGAAGTGCAACTGGAATTGCAGCTAGCAAGGGACATGAAGGGTAATAAGAAAGATTTCTACAAGCATGTCAGGAACAAGAGGAAGATTAGGAAAACTGTGGGTCCCTTACTGAATGGGGAAGGCACCTAGTGACAGATGATGTGGACAAGGCTGAAGTACTCAATGCTTTTTTAGCTCAGTCTTCTTAGGCAAGGTCAGCCCCAAGACTACTGCATCTGGCAGCACAGTTTGAGCAGGAGGTGAGCAGCCAAGAATGGCAAAAGAACAGGTTAGGGACTACTTAGAAAAGTTGGATGTGTACAAGTCCACGGGGCTGGGTGTGATGCACCCAAGGAGCTGAAGGAATTGGCCCATGTGATTGCAGAGCTACTGGCCATTATCTTTGAAAAATAATGGTGACAGGGAAAGCTCCCAAATTATTCAAAAAGGGCAAATATAGTGCCCATCTTTAAGATAGGGATGAAGGAGGATCCGAGGAATTACAGACCAGTCAGCTTCATCTCAGTCCCTGGAAAAATCGTGCAGCAGGTCCTCTAGGAATTCATTTTGAAGCACTTGGAGGAGAAGAATGTGATTAGGAACACTCAGTATGGATTCACAAAGGGTAAGTCATGCCTAACCAACCTGAGTGCCTTCTATGAGATAAATGGCTCTCTGGATTTGGAGAGAGCAGTGGACATGATATACCTTGACCTGAGCAAGGCTTTTGATATGATCTCCCACAACATTCTTGCAAGCAAGCTCAGAAAGTATGGGTTGGATGAATGGACTATAAGGCATATAAAAAACTGGCTGAATTATCAGGGCAATGGGTAGTAAGCAATGGCTCAATGCCTAGTCAGCAGCCAGTATCAGGCAGAGTGCTCCAGGGTCAGTTTTGGGGCCAGTTTTGTTCAATATCTTCATTAATTATCTGGAAGATGGGATAGAGTGAACCCTCAACAAGTTTTCAGATGACATCAAGCTGTGGGGAGTAATAGATATACTAGAGGACAAGGCTAGGATTCAAAGAGACCTCAGCAAATTGGAGGATTGGACCAAAAGAAATCTTATGAGGTTTTATAAGGACAAATGCAAAATCCTGCACTTAGAATGGAACAATCCCATACACAGGTGTAGAGCAGGGACCAAATGGTAAAGCAGCAGCTCTGCAGGAAAGGACCTGGGGGTTACAGTGGACAATGAGCTGAATATGAGCTAACAGTGTGCCCTTGTTGCAAGCAAGGCTAACTGCATAGGGGGTTACATTAGCAGAAGAGTGTTGCCAGCAGATCAAGATAAATGATTTTCCCTTCAGTTCAGTACTGGTGAGACCACATCTGTGTCCAGTTTTGGGACCCTCACTACAGAGAGGATGTGAACAAATTGTAGAGAGGCCAGCAGAGAGCAATGAAAATGGTTAGGGCAATGGGGCGCTTGACATATGGGGAGAGGCAGAGGAAATTAAGTTTATTTAGTTTGAAGATGTGAAGGCCGAGGTGGTTGAAGAACAAGTTGAAGAACAGACTTCAACCACCTGAAGTGTGGTTACAAGGAGGATGGAGCTAGACTGCTGTCAGTGCTGGCAGATGACATAACAAGGAGCAATGGTTTCAGGTTGTAGCAAGGGAAGTTTAAGTTAGACGTTAGGAAAAACTAGGAGGATAGTAAAGAACTGGTGCAGGCTACCCAGAGAGGTTGTGGAATCTCCATCCTTGGAGGTTTTTAATACCTGGGAAGACAAAGCTTTGGCTGGGATGAGATTGTTGCAGATGGTCCTGCGTTGGGCTGGGGGTTGGAGTAGATGACATCCTGAGGTCCTTTCCAACCCTAATTTTCTATGATACTATTAGTATACTTCTCTCATTATAGTGCTTCTTTTTATAGAAAAAATAGAAAGAAAAAGAGATTAATTTTACATTTTCTTTGTGGGAATGGCACAGTGTGTGAATTCAATTACTAGGTTTATTTTGTAAGAGCCAAATTGCACTTCAGATAAATTGCTTTTTCACTAAGGCAGCCCAGAGCTACCTAATAACAGGACACCTTGTTACTATTAATGGTCTAGCCTGTTTATGTCTCCCATGCAGTTTCCAAAGTTCTGGAGAAATGTAGTGTGTTCCAAAGTTTTAGACAATCTTCTGTACTTATTAAAACAAGGCATTTTGTCCACAAAATTTAAGACAGTGTTTTCTGCTTCTTTTGGGTATAACTTTGTAGGGTCCCCCCCCACCCTTTTCTACTCTATTTCTATCATTCTTCTTTTTTCCCGTTCTTCTTCTGTGGTCACCTTTCCTTACCTGCTGTAACTACTGAGATTCTGACTGCCTTTTAAAGGCCCACTTACATTATAAACATTGCTGTTTTGGGGACTACTTTAGAGCACATTTGCTTCAAGAGCATTAAAGTGTAGTTTTATTGTGTATGCTCTACTTTAATGAATGTTACCAAGACAACTTCAAAATAATATTAGTAACTTTCTTAAGTTTGTATATAAAATATATGCTGAGCACTCACCACTAATGGATCAGTCTCAGTCAATCACGATGCCACCTGCAGTAGAGGAGGAAAACATTTAGAATCAATGCTGCCTTTTGTTTTCCTCTGTAAGAAGGGGTCACAATGTTACTCAGAAAGACTTTCACTCAAATACCTGCTTCCTAATGAAGGTGTACACAGCCCAGGTGTATCAGATGTTACAGGAGTTATCTTAGGTCAGTAATGGATTGGTTGCTGAGAACCTGGGGCTCATTGATAAGTTAGCTGGACACAGTCCTAGCTAAGTATAAGATATTTTCAACTCCAGTAACCTTAAAAGAACACCTTCACCTCATTCTAATACCCTTCTTAATGATGTAATATGAAGAAAAAAAACCCTGCAGCTGAGTGTTTAAAGATGGCACTAAATGCCTTTGCTTTTTAAACATTTTAGCTTTATCAGTGTGTAGGTTCTTCTTTCTATTACTAGTCCTGTTCCAACAGCCATTATACTGTCTTCAAATGAGTGAAAGGCTTAAGCCTCAGTGTGTTATTTTTTGAAAACATGAAAACTCTAACCAGCCTGAAATAAGAATTTAATATTAGGAAGTGGTATGATTTATAACAAGTAAGACTACATTTCCGTGGATTATTTTTTTCTTTGCAACTACAGCATTTTGTGCCTAGCACGAGCTCCAGCTGACTAACTTAGAAGTTATAAAGTTGCTGTCCAGCTGAGAACACACACTGAGTAGTTTAATGAGGATAGAACTCAAAAAGAGCATGAGAAAATTTCAGTGGTGTTCTGTAGATACAATATTTTAGTTCCAACAATCAGTTTTTAGAACATATAATGAACTTTTCAAACACCTGAAAGCCTATGTCCTATTATTTGCAAATGGAAGAACTGCTTGCTATTTTTTTAATGGCATCACAGGTAAGATCAAATCTTAACTGAAATGTGGGGGAAATGGGAGTGTAAATTTATGCCTCCCCTGCCTTCACCTATCATTTTTCTGCCTGTGGGCTTAAACATCAGCCTCCTCCCAGCCCACCATAACCTTATTTTCTATTCTGGATGGGAGTGAAGGGAAGGGACAGAAACTTCCTTAAGAAGCTGAAAATAACTCTATTGTAGAAAGAATGAAATAGACACTTAAAGTAACGCTTAAATTCCAGCATCAGGGCTGTTCTTTCTGTACAATTTCTTTTTGACCAGTTCTAAATTTTGATTTTTTTATGTGCCCCCTATGAATTTTTCTTACTCTTAGAATATGCAGTAAGGATAGGAGGAAATTCTTTGATCATTTGAAAAAACTCAGTCATTAACCACAGCATCTTGACTACTACTCCCTCCCCCACTCCCTCACACAAATTGTAGTCTCCCCTGCCCCTACCAGCGCCTTGGATTTTCAGAGTACTGTAGAAGGTCTACTGGATGAGTGCCACAATGAACATTTCACTACAGTTTGGAACTATTCCTCCTGCCTTAACTTCCCTCCAAAACATTTATTTTAATTTGTTTTTAAGTGTGCTTCTATTTTTACACTGCATAACTAAAGCTTTAATATTCAAAATACAGTCTTATTCACTTCATTGCCCCAAGCTAAATCCAAGGAGTATTCTTCATCAGGAATCTCAGATGGCATTTCTTTTCTTTTGCCCAAGCCAGGGAATAGGAATATTTACAACTACATTGTCTTTTGCTCTCTCTTCTGCTTTGGTGACTGGAATAAGGCTGAGGTGACGGTGAGAAAGAGGTACCTTTTTCTCAACAGCAATAATAGAAAACATAGTGGTCAGAAGTTAACACTTCACAGAAGGATTGTTTTTTTCCTCCCCCTTTCCATGCTGTCTTATGTATAAAAGAGGTTCAGACCAGCCCATACCAGATCAGCTTCTTTCCTTATTCCAAATCTTCTTAGCAAGGGGTAAGGAAAAGGGGGCAGTTTGTCTCTTTCTTATTATACTATTCTTAGTCAGGGAGGAAAGAACTCAGTCATACAATAGGCTCAGTACAAGACGTCACACAGATAAATTTTGAAGACTACCACATATACCCACTGGATCCAAGAAAAGAACATCAGCACATTAACTAGAGGTGGCTACAGAGATGGCAATGATCATCAGTTGAACAGTTAATATAAATATTTAGTATTATCCTCCTTAAAAAGAGAATATTTCACATCTTTCTTAGAACGGTTGTTCCTGGTTATCAATCACACATCTAGGAACAACACTGCATCTCATCTTGGCCTCCTATAGGTAATCACTTTCTCCTGTAAGAGTCGCTTTCCCAAGAGAAACCATAAGTGTACAGATGTTCATGACTTTTCTCTTAGAGTAAGAAAGGCCACTCCAGAAGTAAAATACAATCAGGGCTGGGCTGCCCTATGCAATGCTGCCATTTGCCACCTGGTAGACTAAGAGAGCCTGCAGAGCATATTGAGATGTGTGCACAGGGCTCTCCACTTCTTTCCCCACCCCACCTGAAGTACACCATGTCACCACTGGAAGGTCTCCACTTTTCATAGTATCACATTTGAATGTCTGTACATGCATTTCTGGGTAAGTTTCTTAACCATGTGAACAAACCTGGGACACCAAATTGTGGAGTGCGGTCACATTGGAGGACAGGCTGGGGATACAGGCTGACATGGACTGGCTTGCAAGGTGGGCAGATCAAAATCTGATGATGTTTAACATGGAGAAATGTAAAGTGCTCTGTCTGGGCAGAAATAGTCCACAACACACTTTGGCAGTGCTACACCTGCCAGAACCACAGCTGAAAGAGACCTGGGGGTCATGATAGACCACAGAATGAACATGAGCAACCAACGAGATACTGTAGCTGGCACAGCAAATAAAACACTGGCATGCATCTACTGATGCATCTCAGGCAAGACTAAGGATGTCATCCTCCCATTCTATTCAGCCTTGGTAAGACTGCAGCTGGAGTACTATGTTCAGTTCTGGGTATCGCACTTCAGGAAGGATGTAGAGGAGCTTGCGAGAGTCCAAAGGAGGGCCTTGGGCATGATTAGAGGTCTGGAGAGTGGGTCATATGAGGAGAGGCTAAAAGACACAGGACTATTAAGCCTGGAGAAAAGAAGACTTAGAGAGGACTTGGTGGCAGCTTATAAGGGGTGTACATTAGGGCCTGGGGGAGCATCTGTTCACCAAAGCACCCCAGGGGAAGACAAGAAACAATGGATACAAACTGCTGGAAGATTGCTTCAGACTGGACATAAGAAGAAACTGCTTCATGATTTGAGTGCCCAAGGTCTGGAACAGATTCCCTCCAGAGGTGGTACAATCACCTACCCTGAAGATCTTGAAAAAAATGACTTGACACACACCTTGCTGCAGTCATCTGACACCAGCAGTCTTTCCTGCCCAAGTGCAAGCGGGCTGGACCCAATGAAGTTGTGAGTTCCCTTCCAGCCCCTAACATCTATGAAACTATGAATTATTTGAATGTGTATGTGCAGCTCTTGTTCACAAAGTTTGCTTTGCAAAACCAAGAGCTAAAAAACTTCCCCTGAAATTAAGGCTTAAACAGAACAGAAACTAAAGGATACTAAACATTTGGGGCATTTTGACGCTCATAAGCCATAAAGCAGGGCTACTGCTGAACATAAACACTTTTTGTTTTCTTTATTCTACAATGTCAAACCCATCTCCATGAAAACATGACAGACTGTGGCAGTTAGAAACCACATATTATTGATTTAACAGCATGAAAGGTATGCATCATGATCCAGATAATGTTAAAAAAAAATGCCTCTGGAAAGCAGTAGTGTTAATGTTCTTCAATCATTTCAACAGGTAGGAATGTAATTCCTGTGTCTTCTTGGGGAGAAAAGCTTGATGATGAAAGCTTAGTACTCACATTTCACTAGACAATATAGGGCCCCCATCAGCTGCCTATTTTTAAATACTTGTATCAGAGCTAGTACACAGAGGTATGTGCTCATAAATGGTTCATTACATAAAGCAAAAATTAAAAAAAAACTACCAGTTTTAAATTAAACTACACAGAGATAAATAAATACAAGACATGATATTGTACAGAGATACTATACTTGGCAAAAAATTTAGAAAAATACACAAATAATCTTGTGCTTCCCAGACTAGACTCACCGCAATGGGAGCCTTTAGAAATAAAATGAATGTGTGTTTAATCTATTTCCACTGTCTTGCTTGACTTAACTCCACTCTTGTGCAGGCAGCATTATTAAACATCCAGGGTAGCACTGCATAAATGCAATCTGTACCATTTCACCTCTGTGAGTTCAGTTACCCAGTTTGATACTTTAGGCCCCTGCTGGAGAAATAGATGGCGTGGGAATATATATCTTGCCATATATATTAGAGCAACGCCCAAAGACTTTATAATTTTTAAACAAAAGACTTCTTCACCAGTTTTCTCCTCCAGCCTTATAGTTTTACTTTTCAAGAAGGACAAAGCAGGACTGGCATTAAGGGCAATTCCTTGTAATTGCAGGCATTTTTTTCTTTTCATTTCAAAATTTGTTAGATTTCTGCCCCCACTACCACTCTATTTCTTCATTTCTTAGAAACTTTCTGCCTTTCAGCTTCTGTTTATTCATGGGCAATTTATACTTAGTTATTATCAGGCTGAAATTGTCCTTTGGCTTTTTCTTTTTTTTTTTTCCCCCTTCCATGATGTTTAATCCTCATATATGTGTATAGAGAGCAATTATATCTTACCTTAGCCCTTTTAGTAGGCAAAATATTACCTTAGCCCTTTTAGTAGGCAAAATATGTCAGGCTTTTCTAGACAACTTGCATAAGATACTCTTTCCATTACCCTGATCATCCTGGTAAACCTGCTGTGCTTCCTTTCCAGTTTAAATGAATCTTTTCTAAACACAGGGTGTGTCTACATATGTATTAATACACCGTTGCTACTGTAAATTAAGTTTAGTACCTCCAAGACAGGGACAGGAAATTATTTTGGGTGGAGGGCCGCTCACTGAGTTTTAGCTAGCTGTTGAGGGCCACATCAGTACCCCTGTCCCTTGACAGGTGCCCCAACCCTTGGTCGTCATCTTGTCACCAGAAGTTCTGACCTCTAACCCCTGGCCTTTGCCACCAGAAGTCCCTACCTTTGCTCCTGGAAGAACTCCTTTCAGAAAGGGGTTTTGCCATCTCAGAACCAGAAAAATACCAAATTACATTCTAAAAATTGAACATCTACAACATTCATTAATTTTATTTAAAAAATATTTTTGTCCTGTTTTACATGTGTTTGTGTAGTGTACATGGAGGCGATAACATAATAGATTCAAATAAAAACCTACTTATATATTGTGGGGGGTGGGGAGCATGGGGCATCAGTATAGGTTTGTCAGGGGCCGTTGGTGTGTGGGTATGTCAGGTGTAGGGAGAGTGTTTGGGTGGGGTTGTGAGTGTGGGGAGAGGGTGGCAGGGGTTTGTGGGTCTGGGGGGCCTGCATATATAGCAGTGTAAGGGGGGGTGTACATGTGGGACTTGCCCCATGAACACTTACACACACTCTCTCTCCCTCCCTCACTGCACACACACACATGCACACACACACACACACACACACACACAAAGTTTCTCCCTCCCCCATTGCTCTCTTTGACTCTTTCTCCCTCTCCTTCATTGCAGGGACATGCACACATGCACACACACACACTCCTGCTCGTGGCCCTGGGATGCTGGTGTAGGCCCCATGCTCCCATGGTCTGGTGATGTTGCCGAGGGCCATGTGGTGCTGGAGTAGCCCATGGTGGGAAGGAGGGTGGTTAGGGAAGCAGTGAAACCTTCAGCAGTCAGGGGCTTCAGTTAGGGAGGGAAGGGGTGGAAAGGGGGCTGCAAGCGGGGCGGGGCCAGGCTGGCCTTGCTGCTGAGTCCTGCTGGCTTCCTATGGGTCCTACTGCCCTGGTTCCTGTCATCACTGACAGACAACCAGAAGCAGATAAATATAAATTTTCTAAATTTTTTTAGGGGCCCCTGAAGCCAGATAGAATGGCCTGGCAGGTCATATCCAGCCCGTGGGCCATATTTTCCCCAACCCTGCTCTAAGATGAGGTACTACATAAATGTGCAGTAGCCAGTGCTAATGCACAGTAGCAACAGCTCACAGCCTTTTTGTGATGCTTAATGTGTAGTAGACTAATTCTACTGGTTAGCATGGTTTTTGCCATGACACATTAATAAGCAGCAGAATTAGTCTACTGCTCATTAAGCATCTCGTGTAGATGTGGCCACAGAAGAACAAAATTGCTCACGTCTCTGATGTGGTCTGTCCAATACCTTCTATGATGGCATCAATTCTTACTCATTCTAACTAGGAACAATTCATCAGATCTATTCTAGAATAATATTTATCTCTCTCATGAGCATGTCACAGTGGTGGCTTGTAGTCATTCACTCCTTTAAGAATGAAATGTAGCTTTTGTCCCTTCAGTTGCTTCCAAGTAAAGAGATCTTAGGTTGTAACATAAACTCTTATTATTACTCTGTAACTGCGTGCACTCTCACCTTGTATGACTGAATTTCAACCTACTTCTATTTCCTTATTTTAAGTAGCACACCCCCCAAAATAAGACATGCACATTGTTTAGGGTAAGGTAGAATGAAGAAATAAAGATTTTTCCAGTTATGACTGCTTGGATCAGGGATAATATACTCTAATCTTCATCTTGTTCACCAGGCAAAAGGTACAGTTTTTATCTTTTCACAGCAGAATTGTCAACAGCTCTCGGCTGTTCAGAGCAAAGCAGAATTTGTGGTCACTGATGAAAGCCAAGTTCCACGGGTCAATCTAGGATTCTGAAAATAGCTAAAAAGAGCCTTGCAGGGTAAAATGAGACAGTGGTTTTCACAATTTTTTAAGTCATGGAACCATTTTATATCACTTCTTCTGCAATAGAACCCCTATCACTGTCTTCAAGACTAATACAGAGCCAGGTGCCCCAATCCAGGAACGCCGTGAACTGTCTCCCAGCCCACTCAACCATTACCCCCAATCTTTTTTGTGGAACTTCTGATGACCTATCACAGAACCCCAGGGTACCATGGAACACAGTTTGAAAAACACAGTGTAACAGGAAGCTGGGGACTCCCTCTTACTATGGAGAAGGACATGGCAGTGGGAAAGAAAGGTGGACAGGTGGAGAAGCACCTGGAAGCTGGATTAGGCTATTTTCTAAACAGTAGCAGGAGGACAAGCTGCCTGGATATCCTAGTCTGGAGAGGTGTCTATTGCTGAGGCTGTAACACTGCAATAGTCTAATAGGGAAGAGAAGGATGAAGACAGCAGTCTGCATACTACAGTACGGTAGTAGTGGGAAGAAGGGCAGTTAGCTCCTATCACTCATAGCATGTAGAGGCTTGGAAGGCCAAGTACTTAGCCTAACAAAAACACCTGTGGTGGCTGGGAGGTCACAAGATCTGGAGGGGGAGGATCTAAGCCCTATATAAGCCCAGGGCTTGAGCTTGGGGGGGGAGCGGGGGTCTATTTCTTCAGGATGCCAAGGAAGGAGATCCTCTGTGATGACCATGTCTGGGAGACTGCTGGCAGAACCCTAGCTGCTTCATCATCAAGGAGGGGCCTTGGCACTATGACAAGGCTGAGAGATATCTAGAGACCTTGCGACCAGAGAAGTACTAATATGAAACTGTGAGATGTCTGTGAGCTGAACTTTCTTCTGCAGCCAGAGTGCTTGATTTTGATTATAGCCAGAGGGCTGACCCTTGTCAGTTATGATTTGCACTGGTTACAATATATCCCAAGAGGGGGAGAGCCAGAGACAGATGTCCAGCATGATAAGAAGCAGGAAAGATATTGAGGCCAGGCCAGAGGCCCAGTGCCAGAGAGAAGTAGAATCAGGGTCGGGCACCTTCAGCTGCAAGAATGGTGAAGATGAAGGCCAGAGATCCATAGCTCAAGAAGGGCAGAGGCAAAGAGCCAAAGACCCATAGGCCCATTGAACTGATCAATTGTTGATATCTGCAAGGTATTGGTGTGGCTAGAGGGGAGGTCAGAGACCACAGATAACCAATAGGACACATTATGAACAGTGACATTGTAAGGACAAGCAGGCCAAATCATAGTTTCATAGATGTTAGAGTTGGAAGAGACCTCAACAGATCATCGAGTCTTACCCCCTGCATAGGCAGGAAACAGTGCTGGGTTCAGATGAACCCAGCCAGATGCCTATCTAACCTCCTCTTGAAGATCCCCAGGGTAGGGGAGAGCACCATGTCCCTTGGGAGCCCATTGCAGATTTTGGCCACTCTAACTGTGAAGAAGTTCTTTCTAATGTCCAGTCTAAATCTGTTCTCTGCTAGCTTATGGCCATTATTTCTTGTAACCCCCAGGGACACCTTAGTGAGTAGAGCCTCACCAATTCCCTTCTGCAACCCCATGATGAATTTATAGGCAGCCACAAGGTTGCCTCTAAACCTTCTCTTGCAGAGGCTGAAGAGGTTTAGCTGCCCTAATTTCTCCTCATACGGCTTGGCCTGCAAGCCCTTAACCTTACAAGTGGCCCTTCTCTGGACCCTCTCCAGGTTAGCCACATCCCTCTTAAAGTGTGGCACCCAAAACTGGATGCAGTATTCCAAATGCGGTCTGAGAAGTGCCCGACAGATGGGAAGTATCACCTCCTTGGTTCTGTTTGTCATGCATCTGCTGATGCACGATAAAGTGTCATTAGCTTTGCTGATGACTTCGTCACACTGACAACTCATGTTTATCTTGGAGTCCACTAGGACTCTGAGATCCCTTCCCATTTCCATGCTACCGAGCAGGTCATTTTCTATGCAGAAGATGTGCTGGACATTTTTCCTCCCTAGCTGCAGCACTTTGCATTTCTCCTAGTTAAATTGCATTCTATTGTTTTCTGCCCATTTGTCCAACCTGTCCAGGTCTGCCTGTAGTTGTTCCCTGCCCTCTGGTGTGTCCACTTCTCCCCACAGTTTTGTCTCATCCACAAACTTGGACAGAGTACACATCACTCTCTCATCCAAGTCACTGATGAAGACATTGAAGAGTATAGGTCCAAGGACTGAGCCTTGCAAAACTCCACTGCCCACGTCCTTCCAGGTCGATACTGACCTGTCCACCACCACTCTCTGGGTATGACTGTCTAGCCAGTTTACCACCCACCAGACTGTGTAATCATCCAAGTCACAGCCTCTTAATTTGCTCACCAGCATGGGGTGGGATACCATATCGAAGGCCTTCCTGAAGTCTAAGTAAACGATAGCTACCCCTACTCCTGCATCCAGGTGTTTTGTAACCTGGTCATAAAAAGAGACTAGATTAGTCAGGCATGATCTACCTGCTACGAACCCCTGCTGGTTTCCCCTCAGCATAATTTTTCCTGCTGGGCTGTCACATATATGAGCCTTAATAATCAGTGAGATCTTGGGCCATGGGCAGCCCCACAACTCCTTTTTTTCCTCTTAAAGCAACATCAAAGGCAGGGCAGATGAGTAAAAAGTGAGAGACCTAAGACCCAGAGGCAGGGACTGAGAGGTCACCAGGGGGCTACCTCTGGCTCCAGCTTCACTATACAGTGAAGTAAGAGAAGAGACTCCAGAGGTAGTTTTTAACCTTGAAGTGGACAGAAAAATCAGCTTCCTTACATAAAACACGTTTCAATTTTGGAATGTTTGGGTGGGGAATTGAGTGTGATATATAAGTACAGTAATATCCAAGGTCATCTAACTCCACCTTTATAATCTTTCTCTATGTTGACAGTGTCTCCCAACTTCGCAAATTTCGTTACCACACTCTTACTTTCCAAGGAAAGCCATTAATGAAAGCACAATAGAAATACTGAATTAGATTCCAGAATTAATCCTTGACAAATTAATATTAGTAGCCTCTGTCCATCCTGATACTTCCTCTTCAGTTTAATAAATCCCCTTCATCCTAGCCAGATCCCAACCATTTTATAGTTCCTGTCTTAATCCTAGCTTCTACAATTGAGCCAATGTTTTCCTATGTGGAACCAAAGTAAATGATTTGTTGAAGTCCATTTTGATGGAATCTGACACACACATTTTGCCTAGAAAGTCTCTTCCCTGACTTGCTTAAATTTCAGTCATACCTGGTAGTGTCATCCCAGAGTTGACTGATTTAAGTCTACTTGCTACCAGTCCTGTGATTTCATGAACCTGTTCCTTCAGGAATCTAGGATGGAGATTAACTATTCCCGCCACTTGAGTGAATGAATCCCTTCAGTTTAATTTCTACCTTAGTTATAGTATTTTCCGTGTTCATACGTTATTCCTATTAGTCATCTAGCTTTGCCTTGGGTATTACTAAAGATAATGATGAACATGTCAAAAGTATTCTTCTGGTTTTTAGGCCATGACTTCATTACTTTTGATCTTTCTCCTATTCTCACTTCATAACAATCATCCCTTTCCTTCCCTTTTATTTAGATAGCTGAAGACTCTTTTGCTATTTGTTTTAATATCTTTTGGATACCATAGAGAGATGCACTGTATAAAAATGTACAGTTATAAAAATAGAGTAGGTGGATTAGAGAGACAGAAAATGTCCACTGGGGTTAAATCACTGTTTGTTTTCATATCCTCCTCTCCTAGGTGCTAACAAATATTATCACAAATCTCAGAGCAGAGGAGAGACTCAACTTCTGTAGTATTAATTTAACATGGAATATGAACAAATAAAGTTATTAAATGAAGTTGTGCAAAATATTGAACCTTGGACTTGTTCAAACTCACTGTAAACATACTAGATATTTGATGATAATTGCTTTTCTGCAGAAAGGCAGATGCTTTCTGTGGAGCTTTGGGGGTGATACTGTGAAAGGCTTAAAGGCAAGAGAAATAACTATGAGCAAAGGTTTAGCACACAACCTTCAGCCCCAAAGTCAGTCTCCATCTTCTCTTTGGTTCCAGCAGTTCCCCTCCTCCATCACAACACCATACCAACAGCATACCTCAGTAGTCCACCAGAAGGAAGTAGTAGTGTCCTGGGCCCCCTCTGCCTCCATTCTTTGGTGTGTCTATTAGCAATATCCTCATTATGACTTCACACCAAGAGTCACAACCTTTTTCTCTGGCTGTTATGGAGTATCTCTGCCTTTGACAGCATCTCAGTCAGTTAAAAATATGTGACATTTTTTCACATTTCATGTGTTTTTCACAATAGGTTTTGTCATATATGGCCTTGGACTTAAATATTAGATGGGTAAAAGATTGGATTACTGTGTTTGTACCAAGAGCTTTGGTAGTAATGTAAGAATAATTATTCAAGTACAAAAGAAATGCGGTTAGCAAGAGTCAACAGATACACTACATTAAAAAAATGTGTATTGCATATAAATGGACATGAGGGAAGGGCTAGAGAGAGAAGCGGGGGGATCCAGGACCAGATGGGGGCAGGAGCTAGAGTCCAAGTTGCCAAATCAAACAGGGAATTCCAGAGGAGGAGACCAAGTCACATGCTGAGTCTGGGTTCTGGAGAAATCATTTGATGAACCAAGGGAAATGGAATTTCACCTTTGCATGTGGGGTCTTCAAAAGGAGGCTAGATAATCACCTAGCCAGGGTCATTTGACCCCAGCATTCTTTCCTGCCATGGCAGGGGGTCGGACTTGATGATCTGCTCAGGTCTCTTCCAACTCGTCCAATTATAAAACTATGAAACTTTAGTTTCAATATTTTACTTTTTTTATTAATATTTATCTCTGTTTCATAAGTGAGCTTACTTTTCAAAATGGACTTTATTTTTTAAGGTGGGAAGATGGGAAGAAATTAAATAACCTTGTTTGGGAGCTAAAAACAGAAAAAAATACTTCATGGTTCATTCAGTATTGTTGATTTAAAAAAGAAAAAAGTACTTGGTCTGTCTTTTTTTTAAGCTTTGGCATGAAAATGTGTACCCTTTAATTTTTCATGGTGGGAAGGGAAATAAAATTCAGAAATGATCTCTGTGTGGGCTAAAAGGGTTTGTCATAAATATCTGCTTATATATTGAGAGACTTGTAACCTTGTGATTACATGCCTGGTATGTGACAGCATATAGGTGTATTGGGTGGGTCACTATGAAGATAGGGCCTAACATTTATTTATTCTTGTGTCATCCTTTCAGTCACCTGAATGCTCTAATTAATTTTGAGGGCAATGCTATCCTCTATTATGTCAAAGCATAATCATAAAAGTTAAATATTTCATATTGGAAGAGATTATTTTTAAACTCTTTTGAACATCACTTTTGGTAGTGGCAAAGCTATAGCAAGTCTTATTTTGACTGAAGAATAGGACCATGAAAAAGAAGCACTGCATATTTTACAATATTTTGTATCTGCTGTCTCCATGTTTTTGTAGCATACAACTGCACTTCTTAAGTTTCCTTGCAGTGGCCTTGTGACAAAACATAAAGCAAGGCTGTATTTCAAAGCTAGGGAACTTTAACATATAACTGCAGCAATTTCTTCACCAATTAGAGGCCTGCACAATCTCTTTTCATTAAAAAAAAAAGTAAAAGTGTGTTCAGCGGTTATTTAATAGTGTTTGATGGGCTATGATAAAAAGGGGGGAGAAGGGAAAAGCAGTCTTTCTGCAGCAGTGACTCACTAAACAGCCCTGAAGGGCTACTTTAAGCAGTGGTATCTACCAAAGATATAAACACCAAAAATCAATCTGCAAAATCATCCTTGCAAAGGTGTTTGAAGAAAGTTAATATTCCAAAAGTTTCTGTTCATTGGTTTTCAGTGTCACTGTACTTATGAAGAGACTTTAATCCCCTCTGAAACATCTCTCACATTTCTTGATCTTTCATTTTAATAAGCAAATGAAGCCAAATGCCAGAAGACCCTAAACATTTAAATTGATGCAAAGAATATGATTTTTCATCCATTGGCTGGTATTAGCTTTACATAATTGCTTCTTGTCAGACACGCAGAGGAATCTGCCCTGTGATCTTCAGAACTAATTGTATCTTCATGACACATTAGTATTTTTGTAATATATATATATAGAGAGAGAGAGAGAGAGAGAGAGGGAGAGAGAGAGCTTTAATCATGGATGCCAGTATGCAGGGCTGGGAGGCCATCATGCTATGTTGGGCACTGTACAGAAACAAAGCAAAGAGTCTGCAATCACTTTTACTTTTGGAGAAATGTGGAAAAAAGTCTGGTTGTGTGTTAGAAAAAGCAATGACATGCCTCAGCCCCGTTGTTAAAAAGTAAGCTCTGCTTCTGCAAGTCTTTGTGTAGTGAACAACAAAATAAACACTTGAGCAGAAGCAGTCTTGGGACAAAAACATGAAGCAGGACAGGTAATCTGCATTGTAGATCATCACTGTTAGAAGAGGGATACTTAGCAACAAATCCAGAGTTGACCCAGTTTTATCAACACGAAAATGATAATCCAGTACCTTCCCTGTAGATCTTTGCCCTTGACATCAGTCTAGCTATGTAGAGAGTCTGAATCTGTGTTCTCTGATGTTGCTTTGAAAAAAAAAATCAAGCCAAGCTAGAGTTCTTCAGCTAGTAAACCTTAAGGTCTTTTGATTTGCCATCAGCCCTGCATGGCTTGAGTTACTCAGCCATAACCCTGATAAAGACTTGTGCTTGGACATGATTCAGAGCTACTAACTGAAATCTCTGAGCTGAGGGTAACATGAGCTTATAAACTGGAATTTCTGGGTCTGAAACACTTCTTGCGCTCATTAACTTCCCCCAGAAAATTACTGATGATTGTTATTCTCTTTTCCCACACTCCAGCACCTACATTGCATTTCAGTATTAGAACTAAGAATGGTGAAAGGGGCAAACAAGCCTTTCTACCTTTCCCTCATTCTAATCAAGGACACTTAAAAAAAGAAAAGAAGTGCTTTAAAAGCATATCTGCTACCAAACCATGCTTCAAAGCAGTGTTTTGAAGTACATCATTTCCATCTACACTCATTACCTCCTCAAAGGATGTGAGCTTATGGATGCATGCCTACAACTGCTTTCCGGTGTCTGCATCCCATCTTTTTTAGGGTGTATATAAATTAAGATGTCATTCTGGGTTTTCACTGCACTCCCTAAGCATGATTTAGAGGTAGCAAAGAGTTCAGGCATCTTTATTATAAGTATTAATATAATACTTTGTTTTATTTTTAGGGACCTACCAAAAATTGCAATTTGATGTTTTTTCAAGGAAAATGGTGGGCTCGCTGCAAAAGGAAAAAACAGCAACTTACTGGCAATCAGAGAAAAGGGTGGGCAGCCCTGCATCCTTGAAGTGTGGTGGGGGGACATGGCGGGGAGAGGGAGAAAATCAGAGGGTAAGTCTGTAACATAAGCTCAGTCCAGGAGCCAGTCCAGGGCTAGTTCGGGAAGCAAGAGGGTTTTGGCACCATCTTTTAAGCAGCCGGAGGCATGTTGCTGCAGCATGCTGCAGCCTGAGGAAGATTGAGCAGGGATGAAAGAAGAGAAGAAATCCTCCAAAAGGGCCAAATACAGCTGTGGACCATGTAAGGCAGTATCCTGCAGGAACCTTGCACACAGATGGAGGCAGACTGTTCTGTACTTCAGGTAATATGACTGGATATGTCAAGAAAAATGAGTATAGATCATCAAGTTAGAGTCTGAGGCACACATGAAGTGAAAGACTATTGCAGAGGCCAAAAGTCAGAGCAAGAAACAAGTAGCCATGTCCTTCCTTTTTAAAAGGACCACGGAAAACAGCTTGGCAAGGCGAGAGGAGACTTTTTGCCTTGTAGACGCTTTTGCAGCAACAAACATCCCACTGGAAAAAATGTTTTAGCTTAAGTTAAGGAACTACCTGAACCAAGATATGTCAAATACTGGCAGTTTTCCACGTGCCAACATGCTTCACCAAGACTATCTCTCTGCAGTGATTGCTTCACATGTACAGTCTGCACAGGCTGCACTGGCAGAGTATGACTCCTTCTCCATTGTGGCTGTGAAGCCACTGACCCTCAAAATAATTATGTGCTGCACATTTTATTTGTACCTGGGAGCTGGACAGAACAGGACCTGCCTGTTTTTCAAACAGAGCCAGTCCACCTCACATCTGTCAATATTTCTACTGTCTCAGGATACAGTGAAGGCGATTGTCAACTACAGTTTAGAATTTTAAAAGATCTCAGTGTTCCTGTCTGACAGTACCATGTACATGTGCAAGACTTTCTCTGATGTGCTCCAAGGACTGATGCCCAATGCAGTTCATATCACTTACAATGCACACATTCTGTCTTCAGTAAGTGACATCTGGCACATGCAGTCCCCTGATGTGGATAACCTGGTGTCCTCCTTCAAAAAAGCCTTCAAGTACTGTCCAGGCCATAAGGTCTGGTACAGGGAATCCCTCACCAGTCAAAGTGGGGACTCACATGCCAGAGCCTGTGCTCATCAAGGTGGAATTCATAGTTCAATACAGTCCTTTGCCACAACGAGCATCTGCAGTATTCCCAGCAGTTTGTGATAGACGAACTGGAAATCACACCCAGTACACATTGCATTCTTAAACTTTGCAATCTTCTACCATCCACCCCACACACAAATCTGGGGTGTCACATGCCTCCCCATATTTTCCCCCAAGCGGTGTGCACAATAGTAGGGAGCCCCCC
>NW_017729032.1:163675704-163678907 GCF_001723915.1 Gavialis gangeticus | reverse complement strand
GCGCCCCCCCCCCCCCCCCCCCCCCCGGACAAGCTGCCTACAGCTCCATCCCACTCCCCACCCTACTGATTTAACCACAGTAAATTGGTTATTTTATCGGCATTGGCCGATATGGTTGGTTAATAATTGGCTATTAGTATCAGCCAAGAAAATCTTTATTTGTTCACCCTTAATAAACAAGGACCTTAATGGAAAGGATCAGGAAAGAGGGGGAAAAATATGTTTATACAGCTACAAACAAACTCTTGTTTGTAGCTATATAAACAACAAGTTCTTGGTGAATCAATAATTTCAGACATCTTTCTCTCGAAGATCTGTAAAATGTTAGCCAATTTGGTTGCTCATTAATTATTTTAATGAACTTGAAAAGGCATTCAACCTTGCTTGAATATACCTTCAGCAGAGTTTTCTAAAAGCTGTATTCAGCCTTTATAAGGATCTTTTTAACCAATATTTTTATCACTTGACCTTTATTTTACTGCTTGTATCATTTTATTTGGCTGTACTTTAGCTGCCATTTATTTGTTTTCTAACTACCTAATTATAATTGTATTAAATAAGCATTTTGGTTGGGTTTTTTTCCTTTGCTGCAAGACTCTGCTGACTTTCCACTTCTGCATTGGCTGTATTCTGATCTTACTAAGACAATAAATTTCAGTTACTTCTGTAATAGTTAAAACAGATTTTATTTCAGCTGAAGATTATGTCCTGTTTTGAACCAATTAGAAGGAGAGACCATATTAAATCAACAGAGCTGTTTTGGCAAATAATTTGCGAGTAGGAAATTCATAAATTTACCCACAGGCAAAGTCATTTTTACCAGTACAATTGATCAGAAATCAGTCTATACCCATAACAGAACAAAAGTTTGGCATGCACAAAATGATGTAACCTGGTCTAAGACACCTGGATTGATACATATTCAGGGAGCAGACAGAAGTTAAGTTCCCCACTGTAACTCAGAATATTCTGAGTTACAATGATCCCAAACAGAAGTTCACTTTTTGGTTCCAGAAGGGAGGGGAATATAGCTGCTGCCTACCATCTTGTGGCCACTTTCCCCTAGCAATGACCTTTTCTCCCTCCCCTCTGCTCCTTTTCCAAAAATGAGGACAGCCTGAAACTCATTCCAAGGCACTGGTTCCCAAACTGTGGAACCCCAAATGGGGTTACAACATCAGCGATTGGGATTATGAGATTTCTACTCCCACAGCAGGGTGCAGGGCTGCAACGGAGTTGGACCAGCTCCAGGCAGGAGCTGCCTCCAGAGTCCAGCAGGTGGGATCCAGTGCAGGAGGAAACATCTCACCCTCGTGGCTGCCAGGGTGACATGCGGCAGTGGTGGCAGCATACAGTTGTGCCCCACTGCCGCAGGGAAGTTTGGGGGTGCCTCAGCTTGGTGGCCATGAAGACATGGCACTCCCTCCTGTGCTAGGTCCTGCCTGCTGGGCTATGGAGCCCCCAGGGGATGGCAGCAGGGCAGGGAGCCCCAAGCCCACAGCAGGCAGCCTGCATCCTCCCCCGACATCCATAGGCTCTGCATTGGCCATGCCACTGACAGAGGAGAGGAGGGGGGACAGGAGCTGGGTTCCACACTCCACTCTGGCCATGACAGCTGCCACCTCCTTCGGATGGCAGCCTCCTGCCAGGGCAGCTTCCTGCAGGTGGCATAGCCAGGTGCTGTGGGACAAGGGGGTGGCAGGGGCTGTGGGACCTGGCGCACCTGATGGGAGTGGGGGGAGGGCTTCAGATTGGGAGTGAGGGGTACTGGCAGGGCCAGGGTCTGTGGGTTGGGGGTGAGGGGCCATGCTGAGGAAATGGGGACATAAATGGGTTCATGCTGAGGAAAAGTTTGGGAAATGCTGTTCTAGGGGTTCCACAGCCAGCACTGGAGAGTGCGGTGGGTGAATTGGAGCCTCCCCAACTTGGAGGAACTCTAACAGATCCACCCCAACATGCAGCTAGGGCTGAAAAATCCCCAGACTGAACTCCCTCTGCCCTGCCTCCAATTCTGAAAACAGCTTGGAGGCTGGGAGGTAGCATGGATACAAGTTACAGAAGACATTCTCTTTTGAAACGTCTTCATCTGATCACTCATGCAATAAAGGTTCAGATTTTTAGCTGATCATCCACCTGTTAAGTGGTCTGCAGCTGTGCCCTTTTTTGGTCAAAGCTTGAGACCACTTTCTGTGGCCAGATAAGGTGAAAACTGTCACTTCTGTGTGCGCCCTCAAACTTAATCTATTTAGGTTAGATTGGTGAGTGAAACTGTTGTACCAGATCCCCTATTGATTTATATTGGGTCAACGTCTGCCAGCATCCCAGGATCCTTTGTGGCCTCCCATTATCCCCCGATTGCAGTGATGTGTGCTAGCGCTTAGCTGCTTTTGCTGAGTGCACAGACCCTTTCCATCACAGACCTTTTCCACATCCCTACCTCCTGAGTTCAGTCAGTTATCAGCCATAGGCAGGCAGCTCAGGAAGGAAGAGAGTGTGTGTGAATGGGACACTGCTTGTTAATTTTGTCTTTTTCGTTTTTGTCTATTTTAAATGCAGTGTTGTGCCTCATCCCCTGATAAGAAACCTTCTTGTTTTATTTGATACTGTATGCTCTGTGCATACAACACAAGACCCTCTAGTCAGGATTCTCTAGCTTTACTCCTAACAGCAGAATCAGCACACCCCAGCTGAAGTCCCCAGCCTTATGGCAAGGCATTTGCTACAGCTATAGTAGAAAAGGGTCGGGGGAGGGGAGGGAGGGAATGGAAGCAACCAGCAAAGCCCAGAATCATGGGAAATACCTGTGGTAGAAAATATGCGTAGCTACATCTAGATCATCCCTGACCAATGGCTGCTCAACCTCCTCTTGAACACCTCCAGTGATGGAGAGACCAGAACTTCCCTAGGCTGTGTATTCCACTGCTTCACTATTCTCACAATGAAAATTTTTTTCTGGATATCCAATATAAACTTATTTTGCTGCTACATCAAGCCATTGGTTTGTGGCCTCCTCTCTGCAGCAAGAGGACAAAAAGGTTCTTTCTTCATGGCAGCCCTTCACCTATTTGAAGACTACTATCATGTCTCTGCTTAAGCACCTCTTCAGCAAGTTGAACATACCTAGCTCCTTCAGCCTCTCCTTATATGACTTGCCTTCCAAGCCCTTGATCATCTTTGTTGCCTGCTTCTGGACAATTATTTTA
>NW_017729032.1:163621810-163670704 GCF_001723915.1 Gavialis gangeticus | reverse complement strand
ATGTCTCTGCTTAAGCACCTCTTCAGCAAGTTGAACATACCTAGCTCCTTCAGCCTCTCCTTATATGACTTGCCTTCCAAGCCCTTGATCATCTTTGTTGCCTGCTTCTGGACCCTCTACATTCTCCACGTACTTTTTTAATATTTGCAGCACAGAACTGCACACACTACTCCAGATGAGGCCTAACCAGTGCTGAGGAGAGGGACACTAAGGCTAGTACAATTGAACTATATATGTTCTTCTTAACACCTTAATTGAATTTATTCAGTTTAATCATGTTTAGTCTCTTGATAGTCCTCAAATTTGTAAAAATGTGATTAGTCTTTACGTGACCTTTTGTATTCACAGAGAATGCAAATGTACTACTGAAGTAGGGACAGTCCTATAGAATCATGTATGCATTCTTATTTCGCTTACCTGCAAAACAATGAGGAGCTGACAAACATGCAGTAAATGGAAGTAGATTGACCTTTAGAGTTGAAGCTTGCAGTTGCTGTTTTGTATAGAGGTGGGTGCATCGACATATGCAATTAATGTGAAGAAATAAACTCTGGAGCAGTCTGACCTGGAATGAATTACTCCTGGGTACAGCATCTACAAGTGTGTCTGGGACAGTAGCAATTTGAACCAGGGCAGAGCAGGCCCAGACTGGCATTGTTACAAGGGTCGGACCCAGGTAACGGTATCCAGCAGTAAAGGTGCAGAATGAGGCTGCAGAATGAAACAAGCCATGTGGCTAGGTAGCAGCCAGGAATCTGGACCCTGCCTTGTCATTGTCTACACATGTGTTTCAGTGCATTTAATAACTCCACTGTCAGATAGTACTATCCCCAATGGTAATATCCTACAGTGGAGTTAATTAGTTTACTGTGCTCAAATACCAACACATGTAGATGGTGACACTCTTACTGCAAAGCTAATCAGTCTACTGTGCAGTAAAATACATGTATAGATAAGCCTTGTTTTTATTTTATTTTGTTTAATTACTGATATTTATATGGGTCTCTTCCATCCCAAGGATGGCAAAAGACTCAATACACATTTGCTGTCTTGAAGATTTGAGATTCTACTTGTCAGAGTTTCTCCTAGTCAAAGTTCATTGACAAATAAAGACTTTTCTGCAGTGGTATAACTAGGGTGGGGCAACCAGGGCAGTGCCTTGGAAGTGAATATGAGGGCTTGGCAGGGTTAGGGGGTGGAAAAAATGGTTGCTGCCTAAATAGTATGATCCTGCCAATGGTGCAGTAATCACCAGAAATTTCTGCTATGTGTGGCTGCTGCCCCAAGTGCCTGGCTGAATAACTACACCTCTGCTTTCCTATCCTGCATAGTTCATATTTACAAGCTGTGGCGTAAGTACTTAATTGAACACTTTCCTTCTACTTTAAGTTATTTCTGATTCATGAATCAAAATGTTTGCCCTTCATTTACATTAAATGCATTTTCATTTTCATTTTCATGTACACAGAAAATGAGGAAATAATCAGGAATGGCCATATTGTCTGTCATACCAAAAATCAAAAGAAAAGAATTGTAAGCAGGCCCAAAGAGCAACAAGAAGTTTCTAGATGTTTGTTCTTCTGTCCTAGTCTTGACAAGAAAAGTGATTATATGGATACATATACAAGAGTGAGTATTCTTGGGCCTATGAGAGAAAAGCAATGTAAGTTTCCTGTTCTTAGACCTCTGGATAAGCAAGAGGAAGAGGTCCTTGTGTGCCTGCATATTCACCCACCAAGGAGCAGTTTATTAACACAATTTGCACAATTCTCATAAACTGCCTGGTCTCTAAGGAAAAGAACTTTAGTGAAGGCAAAAGAAAAGTAGGCATTTATAATACCAGGAAACATAGGAAGTAAATTTGTGTTGATGAAGAAAAATACTAAGAATGTAAGGGTAGTTTCATAGTTTCATAGCTGGTAGGGTCTGAAGGGACCTAAGTAGATCATCAAGTCTGACCTCCTGCCATGGGCAGGAAAGAATGCTGGGGTCAAATGACCCCAGCTAGATGATTATCCAGCTTCCTTTGGAAGATCCCCAGGGTAGGCGTGAGCACTACTTCCCTTGGAAGTTGGTTCCAGATCCTAGCCACCCTGACTGTAAAGTAGTGCCTCCTGATCAAGAGTATCCTATTAGGTAAATTTTATATAGGCTTCAGCATGTCTAAGTAATAGGTACTTTGGTAAAGAGCCTGAGGCTCTTAATTCCTAAAGAGAACAAGCCAGGGTGACCACGGCATTTACTAGGAAACACTAGGCACACAGGAGTCCTTTGCCCTTCCCAGATATGGAGTGCTGAGGAAACAGGCATCTACCTTGTCATGGAAAATCTTAAAGGTGTGCTGACAACACAGAAGAACTGGAACTGACATGCGCAAGACAGGCTCATGGAATTTTCCATTGGGCTCACCCAGCATGTGTTCCCTGGGCGACCCCAAGAGCTGTCAGTCCGGCTGACCTACTTTTCAGCCCTGCGCATGCTTGGTAACAGTGAAGAGCTCAAACTCACACATGCTCAACCAGCTAAGAGCATGTTGTCATTCGGCTAGAAAGTTCTTTGAGGGACACATTCTAATTGGCCACCAAATTGTTATAAAAGGTTAAGGAGCCCCTCCCTCGGGGAGAGACCCGGTTAGCTGGAGACAGAGGCTGTGCCTTTCAGCGCTGTCTCTCAGTCAGGCTCTTAGGCCTGTTGGTCTCTTCCCCAGCTTGGCGCTTCGTATCGTTCTCAATTGCTGTTTCGATATACCGATCTTCTGGCTTACGATTTACCTTTGGCACTGATCATTGACCACCGATCCGGATCATCCCTACTGTTTCGACTTTGGCTTCGTCTACGATTTACCTGGTATTCGACCTCGGCTATCATCTCAACCACGATTCTGCGCAACCCCACTGGCTTTTGACCTTGGCTTCGATTTCCAACCATCCGTTCGTCCACTTGGACTGGCGTCACCTCGTTATAGTTTCATTGTTTGTTTATCCTTACATGAGCCGTTGACCAGCCCTGGGACTATTAAGTTGAGCAGCCGCCCCTAGCCCTCTGGGGTTAGAAAGCAAGGGCTCACTTAAGAACCCTGTGGGCCAACGGACCCCCCTCGTTGTTTACCTGTACCACTGTAACTGAAGAAGCAACTCTACCTATGCCTTCTAAGCGTAAGCCAAATAAATCACCTTTGTTCTAAACCATTACGCTTCCGTGCCTCAGACCTCCATGCCAATAATCCCGCCTGCTTGTGTTCCAATTGCCAACCCCGGCCCACCATGACCTTGGGGCCCAATTCATTGGGCGATTTTCCCCGACATACCTGACCAATTATGAAGATCAGGGTGCCTACCTTTAGAAATAATCAAGTAGCTTGAGCACTTACCCAGAAAGTGGTAGACTTGGGTGCCATGAAGGTTACGTGGACAGTCATTGGATAAAACTGAAAATGGTCCATGGGGCAAGGAATGGAACCCAGGTAAATGCTTTCAACATTGGGCTACACAGTCATATTTCCTCTTCCTCTTCTATTCTTCCTATGAATCTTGCAGTCATGGATACACAATGCTCAATAGGTACAGTGGAATGTTCCCACCCAGCCCTATGGTTAAGGTGCTACCCTGAAAAATAGGAGCTGTGGCTTCAAATCTTCCCAGGCTTAGGATGTTCTAGAACTGGGGTTTCTTTCTACTGTAGGATGCAACTTTTGAATCTGTGCTGAAAGGAGCCTCCAGGATCAGTGTTTTTAGTCTCCTGTGATTGGATGGAATTGTGGCATATAATCTCTTTCATAACCTGATCAAATCCCATGCTAAAAGTATTTGCCCTCACTACTTGAAATAATGCCAGCTGCTCCTCTCAAGCACACACAACACCGAATAGCATGTGCAGAACTGAGACATGTTGTCTTGGCTGAGTTTCTCAGTGGTACTCTCAAGAGGGTACCAGTAGGGCTAGGGACAGGCATTACACATAAACTGGTTTAAGGGATCAGGACCTGGTTTAAATCCATAACAGAACAGATGTTCAGTGCACGTAAACCAGTTTGAAAATGTCTGAAACCAGTTTGAGGTAAACCTGGTTGAATGTAGTATCAGACTTAACTGATTTGGGTCAAACTGGTTTACACAATGTCTGTCCCAGACACTTTGCTGGTTTAAGATAAGCCAGACACCCCCAGCATCCCAGCATGCTCTCTGGGTTGGGCGGGGCTTTCTGTTCCACAGCAGAGCTGGCCCGGCCCCCCTTCTCTACTCCCTGGCTGGAGCTTGGCACAGACTTGCAGGCACAGAGCATCTGCCTGGCTTCTCCCTGCTGAGCAGGGATTATTCCCATCACCCCTCTGCTTTACTCAGATACCTCTGCATTAGCTAGCAGACCACACTCTGGCTACCATCCATGCTGTGGGAGAGGGCAGAAGTAGACAGGCTTTTTGGAGCTAATCAACAGGTAACTTAATGTCTTTCCTTGGAAGACCTGTTTAAAAAGATCTCCATTAGTTAATGGAGAGAGGCTTTGTTTTCTTAGTGAGTTGATAAATACTGAGTATGGGATAATAAACAGTCCCTGCTGGGCAGCTGAGGGGGTGGAATAATCAGAGCATCCTGCCTGGGCCTGGCCACCCCCTCAGTTCTGCCCTGTAAAAGGGAAGGGAGGGTGGGTCTAGCACACCCCGCCCTCCCAGCTTCTAGCCTGGGCCACTGCAGGCCTGTCCCTGCATTTCTGGGATGTCTGTCTGGGTTACTGATTTAGCCTAGTCAGGTTAGACTAACCTGAAATGATTGAATAAATTCAGGTTCAGGCTTTTTGAATGTCTGTCCGTAGCCTAGAGGTTAATTAAGAACTGACCCTAAATCATTAGGATTGTGTTAAATTCTTGCTTTGTGTGTATCCAAATGTACAGTACAGCTATCAAGAAATGACTCCCTTTAAGTAGAATAAGAAAATTGTCTAACGGCAAAACCTTGGTTTTGCAAAGTTATCGCTCCCTTTTCTCCTCCCTTTAGCACTCTGTATGCCAATAATTTTGCTGATTTTTACTTGCATTAAGTTGTAGCTTGTATGTGCTTCAACACAGGGAGACTGACTTTTGTTTTGATGGCCTGTGAAGCACTTAGCATGTTTTTGAGCATTGTGTAAACTGTACCTTCCTTTCCTGCTATAAACCAATGAAGCTGCATTTCCCAGTTGCTATGGGCAATAAAATGGGAGCTGCCTAATTCACAAAAGCAGAGATTCTGAGAGACTTTCAGATTTTTTAAATATTGCATTGACTTTCTTGTTTGACCCTCAATCTCTGATAAAGTACTGTCCTTTAGCCTTTTAAAATGCCAATCACATTTTCGGCCACTTTCCATTAAACTTGGCCAAAAATCTGGTTAAACAGCCTGAAATTTTGAAGGAAAACAAAATTATGTAATGTAAAACCAGCTATCTGCAAATTCAAGCATGATAACAAGGGCTACTAAAATATCATTAAAATTCACATCATAGACAAAAATAGAGCTATGAAACACAGTAGCAAGCTTTTTATTTTATAGTTTCAATTTTTAATCTCTTAGCTGAGTGAGGGCTGATTTTCCCACTGTAAGTTGCTTTGCTGAAGCAAAAAATGAAAGGCTTTTCACTGAAACAAGCTCACATTCCCACCTGAAGACTTGCTTCCTAAAAGCTGTTTTTTATTTTACTTTTAGCTTTCAAGATTAAAATGTTCTATTTAGCATACAGAGGACTTAAATCATGTGGCACCATGAAAATCTGAAAATAAATGTATTGTAAACAATCATTGATTTTTTTAAATGCATTTTTCACTATTTAGCAGTTGTTCCTACACTTCAAATAACATGTCTGGGAACAGCATTGTAATAACAGAACTTTCTACAGCCCTTTTGCTTAGATTTTTGCTTGTGCGGTGGTAAGGAAATTTAATACTAAAGAATAATTGACAAGTTAGCTGGCATTAATGAACTTCTCTGTGTTACATTAACAGTAGCTCATACTATTTTATCTATGTGTCTACGTCTGGAACAACAGTGGGTGGTGTAGTACTTGGATCAACCCCTTGTACTGACATAGAAGCCTGCTGACGTACGGGGTTCTTCTTTGAGGTGGAACATTTTCTTTCTAAAGTAGGAAAGGATACAACTGAAGTTGCCATTTGTCTTTTACTAGTTATACAGCAAGAACATGAAGAAACCATATGTCCAGAGCTGAGGGCCAAATGACTATTTCCACAAACGTACTAGGCCTCTCCTTATATATACTGCTTCTCTGGTTTCTGGCAATTTCTAAAATATGGAACACCATGAACACCTGAGAGGGCTCACAAGTATCTAAAAGACCACAATTCTGTTCTTATTAAGTATGGAGATAGATTTCAAAGGAGGTGAATTTACCAGTTTCAATGCATCAGGTTTATTTTGGATTATATTAAAAAACTAGCTGAAGTAGCTGTCTTCACCCAGGTTGTTGTTATTTTGTAATTGCAGTGTTTATTTGCAAATAACTTAGAACAACATATTTATGTAAAAAACATTGTTTATTTTTAAAGAACATGGTACAACATATTTAACACTTAATAGTTAATGTGGAGCGAAAAATAAGGCAAGCATCAATACAATAATGACAATTGAACTTAATTCACTGCATCCAAAATGGAGTGGTACCAGTTTGTAATCTGAGAAGCGAAGTAATCCTAGTCAATGGAACCCCGAAAAATGATCAAGTGAAAAATAACCCACCTATAATTTTTCTTGGGTGGTATTCAGTGATTTTTGGAAGGTTTACAATAGATAGGGCCAACCATTCTTGAGTTATAAGTAAACATACATACATACACTTCATTTTTTATATACAGTAAAATCTACATTATCCAGCACTTTACAAGCCGGCATGCTCTATTAGCCAGCATGCCGGCTTGTAAGGTAAAAGCAAAACCGGAAGTGTCCATCTTGGCACTTCCAGTATCACTGAGCCCCCACAGCCCAGGGCAAAGCAGCCTGTGCTGCCAAGCCCCCACAATAACAATTCTTCTCCCTTTCTCTACTGCCCCCATCCCTGTCCCTCACAGCAGGAGGGGCAGCGGCGCATTGGACAGGGCAGGAGAGGCGGCCTCTCAGGTAACCGGCATATTTTGTTATCCGGCACCCCCAATTTCCCATGGGTGCCGGATGACAAACTTTTGCTGTATATAGATAAATATACAAGATTATTTTTCTTTTGTCATTGTTTGGCTTTTTTTTTTTTGCAGTACAGGTGCTTACTGCACCATGCTTTTTTACTTCCAAACTGAAGTACTAAAATAGGGAGCCATAGCAACATCACCATATGGTGACGTGTTTATGTGCCCTTTCTTAATTTCGTTAGATATCAACACAAAACATGACTATCCCAAACATTGGCAATATGTTAAAAGAATAACTTGGCTCTTATATGATCCATTGCTGATGCTTGTTAAATGAAGTACAGTCCCCCTGCCAAATGTAAGGGACGTTGCTCTTTTTATATTTCCATATGTATGCATATAAACCATCACCCTAAATGGCACTGCTGTTACTTCTTCTAATAACAATAAAGTAAAAAAAAATAAGGGAAGTGAATTATTAGTTTTCATGTTTTAACTTTATGGTTGATGTGTAAGGTTTGCATTTAAGGAACTTAATTAATTAACATGAGCCTTGTCAAGGAGAAATCATCACGGGGAAGAAAAGAGAGGTATGGACGGTGTGAAAGAAAAATAATCCTGGTTTAGCTATTGAAGCATGACATTTTATTAATTTACACCCTGTTTCTTTAAAACTGCAGTTCTAAAATACTCATCTGAAAAGACCTTGCTGGTGATTTGCTGAGAATAGGCAGGTCAAATGGGACTGGCTTATCTTCTCTGTTTTCCACTACCTAGATGGTTTCCAAGCCTTTTATTTTGTAAAATATGTGAGATTCCACTCAGTGATGCTTAGCAAGAAGAGAAGGAGAAGGGGCAGTGGTTCTTGAAGGGACTAAAGTGCCTGGCAATCAGTGGGAGAGGAATTGATGTGATACACACAAAAAGTCAGGAGAAAAAGTAGAGAGATCCAGAAGAGATGTGAAAGGGCTGTAATAAAAAAGGCTATGTGATGAACTTTATACAAAAATGATGGCATACACAGTGTATGATTCCTTAATAGAACCACAGGGCTGAAAGGGACCTCCAGAGGCCATCTAGTCTAGCTGATTGCAGGCAGGACCATTGCAACCAAAGTGCTGCTGCTGCAAAGGTCGTTACAATATATTCTAGAGATCCAACAGAGGGCCACACTCCCAGCTACAGAGGAAGAAAAAAAAACCCATATCACTCTCACCATGGGGTAAAATTCCTTCCTGACTCTAAATATGGCAATTGGTCTGACCCTGAACAGAGAGGCAATACCTTCTACCCAAGAGTTCTAGCCGGGCTGAAGTCCCAGTAAAAGCATTGGCACACCCCAGTCAAAATCCTCAAACTTCACTGCAAACAACACCACCCCCTCACCCAAAAAAAAGAAAAAAAGCTGCTGATTCCATGTGGCAATCAGCAAAGCAGCAAAATACAGAAGCCTGCAAAATATCTATAGTTGAACATAGGCATTAGCATGCCTAGATCATACATGATAAATACTTGTCCAATTTTTGTCTTGAATATATCCAGTGATGCAGATGCCACAAATTATCTAGGCAGTCCATCACCTCGCTGTTCTAACAGTGAAGTTTTTATTTTCCTGATATCCAGTCTAAACTTACTTTGCTACAAATTGGTCTGTGTTCTTCTCTCTACAGTAAGATAAACAAAGTGTTTTCCCTTTTCTTTACGGCAGCCCTTCAAGTATTTGTAGACTGCTATCATATCCTCTCTTAAGTGTCTTTTCTACAAGCTAAACACCTTACCTATGAGCTCTTGTACTTTATTTAAGGAATTCCTTAAATCAAGAGATCAACTTCTTTCTCCAATCACATGCCAACCCCCTTCACTGAACCCATATATTTTGCAAAAAAAGGCCCTTTATGCTTTCTCTATCCTGTTTCTCATATGAACAAAACTCAGTACATCAGTAAGGTTGCTGATGTACTGAGACCACTGCTTATCATGCTGACCAATATTGTCTTGTCCTCCATCCTGTAACCATATCTGCCTGCTACATTGTTAGCTCTTTAAGATTAAGACCATCTTATTTTTTTTTATATTTGTATGCGTAGGAATTTTTGCAGCAGTAATAATGTGATTGATAGTAGTAACACTAATAATCCTACTAAATTTTTAAAAATCATATTAAAATTATTGTGCTGTATATTGCAGGTAAACAACAGTTTCATTAATCTGTTTCACTACTTATACTAATTTATTTTATGAAAAATAATATTGATAAAAGAAGTAGTGCAATTTCAAGAATGAATGTTTTAGATATTTTTAAAGTAAAAGCACTACATCTGTTACTTTTCAATATTTATTATAAGCTTGTACGTTTTGCTCAAATGTGACCAGGGGCAGATCCAGGGAGGAGGGGCAGTGGTATCATCAAGACTTCTTTGTCTGTGAGAAGCTCTGATCTTCACCTCTGGTCTCTGCCACCACCAGCCCTGTCCACCACACCTTCCTTTGTCAAATTTTAGATCCACTTCTGATGAGTAATCTCTTCAATTGGCTTTTCACACAAATACTTTTCACCTCTAGCTGCCTGCTTCAGGAGCTTCATGAATTGGATACTCCAGTCTTATCAAAATAATTGGCTACAAAATTGACTGATCAAATACTGCGTTGCTGCCTAATTAAATTCCCTCATGTAGTATGAATTCATATTCTGAATACAACTTTTGTTATCATAGGGTCCCATTTTTTATTAATTTTAAGGCACTTATGGAAGACTATGGCTGCTAGCCAAACTCTTCTGTGTATGTCTTGGTATCAAAAGGGAAATATCATATTATAAGAAATCTAAATTTTACTATCAAGTAGTTTTTTAGTCAAGTGGTAACAAGAGGTTTTAAATGCAGTAGATGGGAGATGTAGTACTTGAGATGGTAGCTACATAGTAGGCACATCTACACATGACATTAGTGTGACACAGTAAACCCCGGTTCATATCATGCCAGACTTTATTGTTCCTGGGTGCCATGCTTACATATGTCCCCAGGACCACAGCAGGCCTGGTCAGAGCAGCCCCAGCTTGTAAGTAAACTGTGTGTGTGTCGGGGGGCAGGTAAGCCTGCCAGCGAGGGCTGCTCCAGTCATGCTCAACATACCACGAAGGGGCTGTCTTGAACATGAGGGTGCTCCACAGTGGGGCTAGCTGGCAGACAGCTCCCATACTTGAAGCATCCTTGTGCCCCAGCCAGCCCCATCAGCATCTACATGTGTGTTGCTGTTCACTGAAGAACACAGCTGAAGGATTGTACTTGTGTTTAGAAGTACTAACCTACGGCAGAGTTAAATAGTTGCCAGTGGCCTAATAGACTCTCAACATTTACACATGTGGCTCTTCTATGGAGCTAATTAGTCAGCTCTGCAGTAAATATCTCATGTAGATGAGCCTATTGTCATGTTAATAATGTCACTTTTTTCAGTGTATGTCTCATGAAACAATGCTACATAAGGGAAGTGTTCCATTGACCCCTACTACAAACCAGATCACGTAGCTTAGTTGGAGATATGTTTTATAATATTGTTGCTGTTGTTGTTATTACCATTATTTGTTTTAATACACTGTTTTGAAACCTAGTTTCCAAAGTTCACTTTGGATTGGTACTGCTGTTATTCTTAATAATCTGTTGGTTGAGTCAAAAGCTAAGGCTCCTTAAGGTTCCTAAAATGCAGTTTCCTTGATAGTTGACTCACCCTGGAATATGTCAGAGAAAGCAGTGAACAACCTAAGGGACTGGGAGTTGCCTAAAAAGATGAAATGGTTAAGAATGAATTAATATATGCTTCCTTTATTGAGTATACTGTCAATCAGGTTGTAACCCCCAAGTCAGTTAGGAAGATGACAAGATAATCACGGGATATAGAAAATGGATTAAAATGATAAGGTAACTAAAATGAAAGGAATAGTAAGATGTTACTTAGCAGTGTGCACATATGTTAGTCTGTAACTGGATGGTTCAAGGAATAATCCTAGAGAGTAATACATTTTCAGGGGAACTTTGGGCTTGTGTACCCTGGTATTTATTTCCAACCCCCTCCCCACCCAATCATTAGGCTTTTCTAACAAACTGACAATGAATAAAGGCTGTTGGTTTATATTTAAATCAATCCTGTGGTGATGGGGATGGAAGAAGTGTCCCTGGAAGTTGCAAGTGTCTAACAAACAACCACCTTTTACTTGACGCAATATTCAGTATGTCAGAGCAAACAGTTATTCCTGACATATTTTCATTAAATTTCTAGCATTGCATACTGCTGTGAACTCAAGTATGACTTCCTATGTACATTCATTCCATCCTCCCTCATGGATTCATAGGACCTACTTAAATTGAAGCAGGCATGGGGTGGAGGCTACAGACTGCACACAATCCTATTATTTCAGGGACAGGATGTTCTGATTGAATGTCGCTGGATGGATTCAAGCAGGGAATACACTGCACATTTTTTATTGTAAAATCTTTGGCACAGTATCGATCTCTTAATCTCTATTTTTACAATATTTAGCAAAATGAACCTTTGATTTCAGGTAAGATTTCCAGGTACTATTTTAATACTAATAATAGATCATTAATAAGTTTCTGTGCATTCCCCAGAGTGAAAAGGGGGAAAAAAACATATTTAAAGAAATGATCTGGAGAAAATGGATCTGTGGTTGTAGAAGATGCAATGTGTTCCTCATGGCATTGCTTCAGGGAGACACAGTTATGCACTATCCATTTACAGAAATATACCTAAAGGTTCTGCCTCACATTTTTTATTGTTGTGCTGAACTCCTTCTGTTCAAGTGACACATCTCCTTGACTTCCATTTAGAAAGCTTGATCTTATGTTGCTTTTTGATACAGAAATCCATGTTCTTCATGAAAATGACAGATATGTAGAGGTTACAATGAGGAATGTGTGACAGAGCTGAAAAATGGAACATCAATAAGAAAATGATGATACTGTGATGTTTCATTTGTCTTCTCTGAAAAACTGTCTACATAAAGCTCTACATTCCTTACAGTCCAGCCTATCTTTCTTTTTTCAGTGCAACTCACTGGACTGCAGTTGTCAAGGGCTAGAGGAGCTGCTTCTGAACTTTATTAAATTAAACATCTTTATGAGAGAGTACATTACAAAGATGGCAAAGGAGGTGGCTGGCAGAATACTTACTTGTGAGAAAATTCCCCTATATTGCTTTGACTTCAAAGCTTTTACTAAGTAACACAGTAGTAAGTACTAATGTAAGACTTCTTGGTACTAACAGAAGAGTTTTTCTTGCTATCATCATGCATCTCATTACACCAAAAAGTGAACTACTGTTACAGAGGCAACACTTTAGCATACAAAGTGTTCTACATTTTTAACTGATGTCATAGTGAGTCGTTTATTGAAATCTCATCTTAACATTGCTATGCTTGTGGGTTCAATCTTACTTGAATTGCAAAGTTAATTTTGCAAGATTTGAATGAGTGAGCAAAAGGTCACATACACCTGTTAATACGCAAACTGTAAAGTTGTACATAGGATGCTTTATCTCAGTGGGTTGTTGTTCCTCAGGGACAGGTATTTGTGGTAAGCTCTCAGTGGTCTGGCTCAGTCTAGTGAACTGATAAGATATGCTATGAGGTTTCTGGCTAACCTCTTTAAAAATCCTGCTTTTTTTTATCCTGCAGGGTAAAAAATTGCTACATATTGGTAAGAATTTCAAACAGGAACTGTTTACATCCACTTGGTAGACAAGAGACTTCATTAAAAAAAATCTCATGAACAAGACATTCATCCAAACTTGAACAACAGGAACAAACTTCCTTTTTATGGGGCCCAACTCCCCTCTAAATCTACTCACTTTAGACCTGAAGAGATGCATAAGAACAAGGCTGTAATCTTTTATTATAGCAGAAATTTCTAAATGAGCACTGACCTTTTCAGAGTTCTTGTTTTTACAGAGACAGTTCTCAGGGTACTGAAATACATATACAGAGAAAATACCAGAGAAGCCAGAAAGAATGTAGTTAGGGTGGATATCAAGTCTGGATATGTCTATGCAACAAATAGAAGAGTCAAAATGTCCATGGAATTATGATGGTCTTCTTGAAAATGTTGTCAAGTCTATGAGCTTTGTACCACAGTCTGAACTTGGTGTCCCGAAAACCAGAAAGGACTTTGTAAGAAAGAAAAAAGGGTTGCATAATCTCAATAAATCCCATGAAAGAAAGGATCAGATTTGCTCTCTCTCTGTCTCGCTCTCTCTGGCATCAGTCTGTCATATCTATTGTAATCAGATCATGGAAGATGCAGGTATTGACATTAAAAAAAGTTGAAGCTCACTCTAAGAGAGGATACTGTCTACAGTGCTAATCCAAGGACATGAAATGGCTATAAAATATCTCTGCAGTATGCTGTTCTGGAACAGCCTCCTGTCTTCCTGATTTAGGTAAATCCTGACAAATCTAATTATTTAGCTCTTGCAGTAACAGATCCTTCTTTTGCTTCAATTTACCTCCAGAAGAGGGGATTGTCTAAATGGTGCAGCATAATCTGTTGCTCATGAAAGATTCAGGTTATGCATGTATACACAAACTTTCATATATATGTGTTTATTTCCAGCACATCTAAGGTAACTGAATAGTAATTTTAACAAATGTCTGAGACAAAAAGAACTTTTTGCAATTTCAGTACTTTCCTTGGAGGAAGAAAACAAAGGTCTCAAGAAAAATACCTCTGATATTCCAGATGTCTTGCCTTTGTCACAAGACATTATGAATGTCCATATTTATGTGTTGACACCAACACACATGGGAAATTGTAATGAATTTAAGACAGCAAAACTGCCCATTATTTTATTATTGCCTAAACAACACTTCCTTACCTTTTCAAAAAATAAGAAATCTTTTATTTTTAACACCATTTTAATTTCTTACCAAGATGCTACTTGCACTCTAGAAACTGGGGTTATGACACTAATTCTTTGTTGAAAATGGCAGTGTCCCAATGACATCAGGAGTGTGGAATCTTGTGAAATATTAAGAGTCCTAAGGTCATAGTCATGCCTGTTTCTGGTGCGACAGATGCATCTTGAAAATAATGGCAAATGGAATAGAAAAGCCAAGCAATCTGACAGTACCACCATCTGCTGTCTGCCAGCATATACAATATAATAGGAAAAAAAATCACTCTTTGGTAGCCAAAAAGAGGGAAAAGCTGTATTGGGATCTTCGCATATATATGCTTATTAGGAGACTTTTATATAATTTTAAGGTAGACCTCATTGTAGCATTAATTTAGCGGGAAAAATAGTTAAAATATTGTGTGAAAATGCCAAGCTGAGTTTCTCTATTCGTATTTCAGTCTTACTGCTGTAAAATATAATGTTAAGCTGCATGTATTTAAAACAGCATCACAGTCTAGAGCCCCAACTGAAATATAGTAGAGCTTTGAGGAAAAAAAAAAAGATTTGTTGTTCTTTTTTAAAAAGATAAAAAACAGGGTTTTTTTTCCTTTTTTTCTTTGTTTATTTTTAAAGTGTGAACTTTTTCTAGCCCCTGTACACTTGATCCAAATTATTATCACAGGCACCTAAAGAAGTAATCTCTCCCCTTATTTTTCTAATGACTGTCCACCCCAATCTACTATCTTTCAGTATTAATAGCAGGTGAGATACCAAGGGCAAATTGCATCCAAGTGTGACAAATTTAAATAGAAAGTCAGCAAACAAATCGAACTGGTAGACCCTCAAGAGAAATACTTAGGCAGAAATTAGGTGCATAAATTACAAAAAAAAATAAAAGAAAGAACAATACAAATCAACACTAATCCAGCATCTGCAAAACCACTGAAGCATGCTGAATCATTAGACATTTTTTATTAATCCTCAAAAATACCATAAGAATCTAGACTTAGACTTTTCCATATGTTCAAAGTAATCTAGATCAAGCATCAAAGGGGCTAACTCGAGGTATAACAATGTAGCTGAATGCCAGGGGCAGCTATGACACACACAGAGACAGTGGCAACTTCTTGCTGCTACTGTGCTACTGGCGTGGTTGTGATGCTGTGGCAGCAGTGTTCCCTCACCAAGTTTGCACATGGAGCAACTGCTCCAGTTGTCCTGCCCAGTTAAGATAATGAGCATAACCTCCTTAGCTCTTTTGCTATCCAGACTGGAACTGGGAAACATATAGATTATCGATCCGTTAGTATCCACAGAGACAAACTAACTGCCACTATTTATAATGAGTTCAGCACATTAAGCTCAGAAGCTAAAGGTTAGGTTCCTACTTCTCAGGCCTAAACTTTTCAGGCGAAAATGAATCCCCCAACTTTCTGCCCATTGCCCATTTGGATGCCTAAAACAGTGATCTAGATCTGGTCCTTCCTCTATTTGTCTCACAAGTGTGTTTCTAGCTTTCTCCCATTCCAGAGAGGGAGATGCATGCCATATTTACTTGTATACCAGATGCATCTTTTTCCCCAAAGTCAGCCCTCCAAAATTGTAGCTGGTTCTTGAAAGAGTGAATGAACTGGTTTAGGACAAGTGGGTTGCTGCATTCAGTCTTTAGTATTTTGATGAGGCTTGTGGTATGGAAACAATATTTTATGTATTCTTTATTTAAGATCCTATATATATTTACAGTCAAGAAGTATCAGTCTTGCTACAATACTCCAAAGGATTTAGGGCTGATACCCTAAGTTTCCAGGAAAACAATGTATATCACACACATGCATTAGATCCTAGATTAGGTCTACACATGCATTAGATCCTAGAACAGTTTACTCATAAGTAAACTACTCACAAGTAAATGCTCCCACTCAGGCGTTTACACATGTGAGAAAGTGGAAGAAGATTTGCTATTAATGGCAGCAAATTGCTCTCATTTCCTGGGGGCCTGCAGTGGGCCCCTACTGCCACCAAGGGGAGTTCTAGGGTCCCCCTGGGTGTTAGCCCAGGGGCTGGCAGGGAGCTCCAGGCCAGGAGACAGCTGTCTCTTGATGAGTGCTGGGATATTATTCCCTGCTTCTGGGGGTCTGCCTGCTGCCTGGGTGGGGACAATGCCCCTTGCCCTGGCAGAAGATAGCTGCCAGCCCCAGCTCCCTGATCTGGGCAAGGGACTTGGGAAGAGATGCAGGGAGGGGCAAATCTCAGCCCCTTGCCCCAATCTACCAGTGAGGCAGCTAGCAACGAGCTCCCACCCAGCCAGGGGCTTTCTAG
Organism: Gavialis gangeticus; assembly: GCF_001723915.1. Taxonomy (NCBI): domain Eukaryota; kingdom Metazoa; phylum Chordata; order Crocodylia; family Gavialidae; genus Gavialis; species Gavialis gangeticus. The sequence continues at coordinate 163,654,374 of NW_017729032.1, read as the reverse complement.
TAGCTGTCCCACTTGCAGATCAAGGCAGGGGCATGGGACTGGAACCTCCCCCACCCTTGCAACTTTTTCCAAGCCCTGCACCTCAGTCACCTGATTGTGGTGTGGGGCTGGGACCTGTCCTTGACCATGATAGTTCTTGCTCCTGCTCTACAGTTGCAGGGTGGGGGCTGCAGAGCCTGTTCCCTGCTCAGCAATGTGATCATAGAGCTGCATGGGGAACAGGCTTCTCAGTCCCAACCAGAAGGGAGCTCCCAGCACCTGCTCTACAACTGTGGGGCCGGTGCTAGGAGATCCTTATCTCACAACACTAGATCCATGACAGCAGGGCTGGCACTGGGAGATATTTATCTCCCAAAACCAACTCTGTGACTACAGGGCCAACACAGAGAAATCCTTTTCTGTCAGTGCCAGGTCCATAACTGCCGGGCCAGTGCTGGGAGATCCTTATCTCCCAGTCCAAGCTCTGTGACTGGAGCTCTGGCTGAGAAATAAGGATCTCCCAGCACCGGCCTCACTCTCATGCAGCTGGCACTGTGAGATAGGGATCTCCTAGCCCTGATTCCTGAATCATGATCTTGGAGCAGGGGGGCTTGGAGCTCCCTGCTGCCGGGGTAAGGGGACATAGTTTCTGACTGGACTCTGGTTGTGGAGCCCACCCCAGCAGCAGGCAGCTCCCAAAGGCAGGGAGCAATTGCCTGCCCATTGGTGGCAAGCTGACCAGGAGCAGATTTGCTCCTAGTCAGGTGTCTACATGAGCACCATCACCGCACAATTAGTAATCACAAGTAAATTTGCTACTTGCATTTGCAGGTAACAGATTTACTTGTGATTAGTGATGTTTACTTTTCAGTAAAAATGTGCACATGTAGACTATGTAAATTATGCGACTTTGCACTAAAGCATCTTGTGTAGTTGCATCCACAGTCAACCAGGCTCTGGAAGAAAATGTTTTCTACATTCTGACTTCCAAAAACAGAGTGTATGTCTCATTTGGGAGCATGTGGTATTCAAGAAAAGATGGTACTTCTCCCCCCATTCTCTCAGTGGGTAGCCTTGGCATAGTCTTAACTGACCTCATCCTGATGAGTAAAAGGGGAAACATCCTATGCAGGTCCTCAGAGAGGAGACATTTATAAGAAGCAACAGATCTAACTGGTGGACAGCAGCACTGACTTCTTAGTCATCTAATGACACTTAGATATTTAATAGGTAGAATAGAATCTACCCCATTCTAGCTAACACCTAGTTTTGCATAATATCCCATATTGCATGGTAGTTATTTGATCCCTCAAAAAGCAACCCATTTGCAAGATTATTATCTACAATAGATTATGTTAATGGTGCCAAAAACAGGAGTAGCCTATTTGTACAGTTTCAGAGTCTTTTCTCCCTTTCTTATTTGAAAAACTAATGGGAAATTCCAAGTACTCATAAACTGGAATTAGAATCAGTGCTATAACCAAAGTCACAAAACAGTCTTATTGATTTGATGATAAAAACACAATGTGAGGTTGAAAAAGCATGTACAAAACTATTTCTGCTGTTAATGGTCCACTTAATGAAGCCAAACTGAAAATAACACTTATACCAGACATATCAATCCTTCTGATAATCCCCAGCAGTGCTCTCATCTATGACGCTCGATTTAAATTTTCTAAAACAAATAGCAGTACTCAGTTCATAATACCTTACTGCAAAAATGTGCCTGTATAACTAAAGCATTATCGAGTGAATGTAAATGGTGTATGTTTCATTTTTCCTCAATAATCACATTTAGATACTTTTAGAAATGTCTTGCACTGCTTATTTTATTTAAAACCTCTTCAGAATTATTTTTAAATGTGTTTAGTATCTCTACCCTTACCAGAGAGTCTTTCTGGCATATGTTATAGATAATACACATGAACATCTGCATACATACTTCAGCATGTGTGATGAATCTGGTTACAGGGCTCAGCAGAACTCTTTTAAGAACCAGGTATTTGAGTTTTGTAACCAAGACATATAGGCTAGTAACACTTATCATGTGGTAAGTACGCAGAAAGTGCTCTACAGCCATAGCTGAACAGATGCTTATGACACACTGAGAGCTTTAAAAATGGTAGATCCTGCTTTAAGTTTACAGTGGATGGATGTGGTATCACATTAAAGCACTTTAACTTAGAGCACTTTCTCTTATATCTATACCAGATCCCACAGCAAGTCAAGGTAGGTTGCATTTTGTCAGCATCCCATTGAGGCTCTGCAGCATTCTTCTTACCCCCTCTCATAAGGCAGCACCCTAACTGCAGCCAAACCTCATCTACTTTGCCCAGATTCTGGGCCATCCCTGCCCCTGGGCTCTCACTGTCCAGAATCGGTCAAGTCTCCTTCTCCAGACCCACATCTTCCCTCTGGCCAACTGTGGGCAGCAGCCATGGTGGGCAGGGAGGGGTCTGTGTCCCTGCACCAGCCCTAGGTCCAAGGCATCCACATCCTTAGGCCATGCCCCCCCAGACCATTATGCATCACCTCACAGACCTGAAGCAGAGCCCAGGAGAACCCTCCAGGGGTTGTCACATCCCTGCAGGAGACCAGCCCTGCCACCCACACACTCAGGTAACCCTAGAGCCAGGTACCCTGCCACCTAGACCCCAGCATGATCCCCTCCCACCCCGCCACCCCCCACCCTGAGCAGGAGCTATTGTAGGCAGCTCACCTCTGCTGGGTCAAGATGTCAGGTGGCAGAATATTGAAACTAGGTCTGCATGAAGGCCTTTGCAGCTCAGATACCACCAGCAGGTACCTGGCCCATGGGTACTTGGTGTACAGAAATACTTTTTTGTCTCACAGCTACAGGTTCCTTGAGTAATAGGGTTGGGGAGGGAGGTCACTGAGCATCCAAGCTAGTATAAGCAGGCCCCTAGAAACTTCAGGATCAGGTTTGGTGTGGCCAGTTCCTTCTGTATAGCACATGGAGGATAGTGGAAATTTCCAGCCTGGAGTGAAGGGTATTATCAGAACTATGTGGTGTCTTCTCTAAGCTCCTGGAAAGTTCAAGGTTGCGGGGGTGATCTGACCAGTAGAACCATGGTCACTGGAGCAGGGGCCACACCGAGCTGAAATGAGAGGGAGAGGAACATGCTGGAACCTGCACCTTCTCACACCCTCTGCTTCTTCCAGTCATCCACCCTTCCAGCCTGCCTGTCACCCTTCCAGCCTCTCACAGCCAGACCCTCAGCCACTGATGGATGTTGAGACCCCATGGGCCCCACACTAGACCATAAATGACACCACCCTGTCCTCTTTCACCAGCCAAAGCTGGGCACACAATTGGGAATATGGGGGGATGAGGGATCATATCACCATCCAGGGTGAGGAATAGATCCAGCACCAGCTCCAGAAAAGGCATAACAACTGGGATATCTTCAAGAAGATTGATAAGCAGATGTAGATGTGGGACCACAACAGGGACTGGTTACAGTGCTGAACTAAAAGCAAGGTGATGCAAAGTCAGTATCACTTCATTCTTGATGCCAACAAGAGGTCCAGGAGACAGAGGCAGACCATGCCTTTTATGAGGAGCTGTCCCACTTCCTTACCAAGGATATTGCTGTTAACACTTCACACACTTATGGCACCAGAGGAGAGGGTGGAAGGAGGTGCTGGCATGACCCCTCCAGAGGGAGAGGAGACATAGGGAACCTTCAGGATAGCAGGACAACTGGGCTCCCAGGAGCAAGTCGCCAAAGGCCACAGGACAAGAGCTGTCTCACAGGATGTGGGAATGGGAGCTAAGGTGCACCTGCAGCTAGAAGTGTGCTCCCAGGACATCTTCTCACTCATGGCTGAGAGTATGGGTCATGAAACGCAGGAGGAGGAAGAGAGATCTGATGCCATGGACATTGGGACCCAGAACCTGGAGTCTGGGGACATGCCCTCCTCCTCATGGGAGCAAGGGCACCATGGACCAAAGTAGAGCTGCAGACTGTACCCACGCATACAGAACCCAGGACACCATTCCCCACACGGGGACCATGGCTGTTCCAGACCCACTCCTCTGACACCTCAATGTCCCCCTTCCAGAGGCACATAGCCTTCCACCCGCACACACTTCCAGCACAGTGGCCTCTGAGAAAGCATGACCCACATGACCCATGGCCAGCCCTTTCTCCCTCCAGTTCTGGAGATAACTCAGACCCTGAGTGAGTATGTTGTGTAGTCCTGAATGGAATGGTTCGCCCCTGCTCCACACAGCCATGATACAGAGACCCTGGGGGGATGAGGGGAATGGGGAAGGAAGGGGGAGTTAGGGGAACTGCAGCTGCTACAGACAAGCCCCATGGTCACAACCCTGTCCCAGGCAGTTGTAGCCTAGAAAGGGGTTGGTGTGGGGGACCATGTGGGGATGGTGAGGCATGGGGGGAAGATGAATTGCCCCATCCTGCTCACTCACAGTTCAGGGTCCCAGGCTGGAAAGGGTTCTGTCCTTCAGCAGTAAACTGAGCAGTGCCCCTGTCACCTCCCTGCTTCTCAACCCCCACCCTCCCAAGCAGGTTGCTAAAGCACTAGGTATCCAGGTTGTAGCCATGTTGGTCTAGAGGCAAAAGGAATCAACATTCATGGTAAAGGTGATATCTTTTATTAGACCAACTAAATGTTTGCAAAATACCAAGCTCCCTTGCCCCCCCTCCCCTCCCCTGACTCCCAGCCTCTGGCACTTAGCTGCCCATGACCCATTCAGTGGAATATGTCAACTTAATTGACATCTCCTTGCCGTCTTTCTCAGGGCTATGCTGAACTCCTGAGAGTAGTGAGCCTCAATGCAGCTGCAGCTGCAGCTGTCCATGGAGAACCACCTCCTCCCCCCAAGCAGGCACAGAAAGGCACTAAAAGCACTTATTATGCTCTGAAGGAAAACTCTAAAAAGCAGTTACAGCTGCAGGTGCATATTGCCCTGTCACGGCTGGCAACACAGCACGCGCAGTTGGCAGAGAGCCCCTGCGGACAGGGTCAGGAGATAATATGCAGCTGTGTATGAGAACCACAATATTAGAAATGAAGAAAAAATCCCCCTTGTAAAAGACCTCCAGTCCTTCCTCCCTCTTTCCCTTACAGTTCACCCCTCTCTGCCTATCTAAGACAGGGACAGATGTGATGGCAGGAGTCCTATATGGGGACCATTATCTCAGCCACTCAGCTCTCACTGCCAGGGTGACTCCTGGGTTGTGCACATGGAGAGGCTGCCAAGTGGTACATCAGCACTTCCCCCCATCTCCTCTGATTCAATCTCTGGGAAAAGTCCATGGCTGCCAGGTGATTCCACATTTCATGACACAGACACTCACTGTACCAACCACTTTGTGCAATCACCAATCCCCCCTCCTGAAATCATGGCCCTATCCCAGCCCCCAACAAACTCTGAAAGCAAAGCAACCCCTCCTTTCACCCCTTCTGAAGTATTCTTAGTAGAAGAATGGTGCTGGAAACCCATGGGCAGTGCACAGCGTGGCTCTTTTTAGGCATGGCTCTTTTTAGGCAGCTGAGGTCACTTTTTGGCGGGGGTAAGGTCATGGGCTGAACAGTACAACAATAGCAATGAAAATCACAAACTCTTCCTGGGGTGTCAAGAGCAGAGGCACAGGTACAACTTGAGACAGATTCACACACTAAATGGCAACCCAGGTTTCCCCAGCGGACCGCCAAAGCAAGGACCATAAGATTATGCATAAACTTCCAAAAAGTTAATGAAGTCTCTGCCTTCAATAACTTACTAATGCTTCACATTGAGGAGATGCTGAAATGAACTGGACGGGTAAAATTCATATCCTCGTTTGACCTCACAAAGGGGTATTGTGGGGTCAAATGAGGCAATTAAGACCTACAAGTGCCCATAAACAAACAGAAAAACAGCTGGGTTCCTTCCTAGGACTTGCCAACTATTATGGAAAGTTTGTATCTTGGTTCTCCAAATTTTAAGCCCCCTTGACTGATTTGACAAAGGGAAAAAGGAAAGGCCCTATACAATGGTCACCTGAGGTCCTTTCAGCCTTTGATCAATAAAAGAGGCCTTGCGTAGAGACCCTGTGCTTTACACCCCTGACTTTGCAAAGTCCTTCTTTCTGCAAATGGATGCTTCAGCCCTGGCCTTAGGGGCAGTGCTGATGCAGAAGGTGGACAGAGAAACTAGACCAGTGGCCTATGATAGTTGGAAGTTGGTGGGACCAGAGACACAGTATTCCATGATCAAAAGAGAATGTCATCACATGGCATGTAGGTTTCTCTCATTATTAACTGTTGGGGAAGAAATGTGTTTTAGTTACAGACAACACCCCCTTAAAATGGCTGCAGTCAATCAAAATTGATCATACACAATTAATGTGATACGTTCTTGCACACCAACACTTTTGTTTTTCAGTAGAGCACTGACCTGGAAAAAATGGATGTAGTAACAGATTTTCTGTCATACAGCATAGAAGGAGACTTCAACAGATATAAAACAGACATCTGACAGTGACTGACCTGAAAGAAGGACACAACAACCAAGTGTAAACCTAAAGAAGTGTAGGATAGATAGGAGTGATTACGTGAGGGTGGAGATGTGTAACAGGGTGCTGATCCTGGGCCCTGTTACAACACCTGTGGGCCAAGTCCAAGGTGAACACTTACCAGGGAGATGTGACCATGGAGAACCAGTTATGCAAGCCAGGGACATCTGGCAAAATGTGATCCAGCTCTGAAAGTTTAGACCAGATATTCAGTAGACATATGCATATGGACCTGGTTGCTATAGTTCCAGTGCTCAGTATAAAGGGACCTGGGCTTATTTGAAATTCCTCAGAGAAAGGAGAACATGGAGGAAGCAAGATGCCTTGTACATCCATATGAAGACATGGAACCAGAGCCTAGACTGGAAAAGAAGCCAGGACCTAAACAGATGCCTTACATGGCCCAGCAGCCAGAGAGGGCTACAATGTATTCAGGAGGGGGGAATGAAAGCCAGGGTCAGTGAGTGAATGAGCCTAAAGAGCAAAGATTTTCAGAAAGGGAGGATTTAACCCATCATCATAAATCACCAGAAGGGGTGATTGTGCATTAAAAAATAAGATTGCATTAATTAGTTTTTAAGTTATATGAATGTGAATCAGAAGAAGGAACTAATTGAGGACTGAGTATACAAGAGTAAATAAAGGGACTGAGATAATTGAAAGTTAAGTTATATGAGATTAAATAAGAAGGCTGAATTAATGATTGAGTTGCAGAGGACTAAATAAGATAAATGAATTAATTGATATAGAGGAAGATTGTGCCAGAGGATTAAAGAATTCAGAGTCTGTACCTGTGGCTGAATTGATGAACAGTGCCTAGCTAAAAAACAAGAGGCTATGGCAACAGGACTTAATTAAGAAATACTGTATCAGAGTTGGTCAAGCATAATTGGTAAACTGAGGTGAGGGGTGGTGAACTGGGAGAACACAGACCCTTTCACCAGGATGGGAAAACTTGTGAGCAGAGAATGCATAGCTGACCCACAGGGAATGAGCAGATTGATGCAGGGAGGCTCACTGCCTGCAGTCTGAGCTGGTGGTCATACCTAAGGGTTACAAGTCAATCCCAAATGGGAGTCTGACAAAACAGGGTGTAGGAGAGCAGGAGCCCTGTATATATACCCTGATCTTCAACAGTTTTGTTAACTGCTGATACTGCCTCCCTATCATCGCATTAATTACATGAATTATACATTATAGTGAGAGAGTAGGGAAAGGCAACGACAGAGATGACGAGATGCATTAAGGAATACCTGCTCAAGTGGGAATGCAGGAGACAGCTGGCTAGTGGCTCATGGGCATGAGGGTTCATGCCACGAAGAGCTACTATCACATTAGGTCCAGGTGGGCACCTCCAGCAAGAGTCACACAAGGCAACCAGCAGGATCTGTTGCAGCTCCTGGGTCTCCCTGCTTGGACATGGGCAATGGGATGCCATGGTGGGGATGCCAGGACATGTGTAAATCATGTTGGTGGATATCTTGCACTTGCCCTGGAGCTCTGCTTGGAACCTAGGTCTGGGCATAGGGTTGGGTCCACAGTAACACGTCAGGGGATTGAGGACATGGTGGCCTATGCCTAGTAGCCAATGAGGGGTGACTCACCTTTTCAGCTCTGCTCGGGAGTCTTCAGCAGCCTGGGGAGCCTGTAGGGCATGCTCGGAGGCATGCAAGAGTGCCCCCTACTTACTAGTCTCCACTCCGAACCCTCCCTCTCCCCCCTGCCCCAGTGACAAATGTTTGTTTGGTTCACTCCTGCTCTAATTTATAGCACTTTAAGCACATGTAATACTTAAAATGCTTCCGCCATGGGCTTTTTGAACATCTGCACTTAGCTATACTGTCTGCTTTCACAAAATATATTTGAATTACTATTTTTACCACAACTAACTTAAAGGGACATACAACTTACCTGCTACATGACAAAGTTTCATTTTTACAAAATCTTCAGCAATCAGTCTGGGTCTTTAATTTTAGAATCCACTTGATTTCTTTATGTTCAGACAGGGATGTCCTTGCCCAATTTAAAGTTGCCATGGTCTGGTGAATTCATACTGGTGAATCAAAGTGAGAAATTAGCTGGCACACACTAAAGCTTCTATCAAAGATGTCCTATTGAAAGAAGATTTATCAGTACCTGAGAAGCAAAATAGATAGGAATCGCCTACGTTAGTTCATGGAAGCTTCCATGTGTAGTAGCATCACATTTTTGAGGGTGCTGGAGAACCTTTAAAGAACTGCGTCTTACCTTTTTTTTGTGTGATTTCTCAGTGACCTTTAGTATTCTTCCAACTAGCAGTAACAGTGCAAGAGAAAAAAAAATCAGGCAGGGTTTTTAAAATGTCAATGTCCTTTTCATTCTGGGGGCAAGATGGGCCTTTTATTTACTTATAACTTTTTAATAGAAATTAGATACATTTTTATCAGAATTTTATTTTTGTATTGTAACAGTTTACTGAGGGGTATTTGGATAACTCTTTCAAAAGTATGGTCTCTTTCTCTCCTGAAGTGTCCTTGCTGTATAAAGGCATATTTTAGACTGGCCGGGTGAGGATCACAAGTGTTTTCCTGAGACAATTAGATTCAGCTGTGTCTTTGGAGGTGTGGCAGGTGGGAGGAAATTATTTCTTTCAGTTATTAAATGTTGAACTTTTTGCAAAATACTTCTTTTTGCCATCCACTTCCCCCACCCCCCACCCTTTTACCACTGGAAATGGGGAAAAGGAAATAAAGAAGGAAATATAAAAGGAGAAAAAACAAACATTGTTAACTATAAGTCAAGCTCCTCAATAAATAAATACAGTTTAAATGGAGAAACCTGCTATGTTTTGTGTGTTTTTGACCTCTTAAAGAAAAAACAGATGGTGTATTTTGGTGAATTTGGCACGTTTAAAGATTTCAAATTTTCCAGAACCACAACAAAAATATAATTTGAAAAAATGTAAGCAGCTTTAATAAATAGAACATTCAAAAGTAAAAACAGAACCTATAGGTTTATCCCACCAGGAGACAGATCTAAGTGTTCTGCTACTCTTGGTCTTCTAATCCTCTCAATATAGTCTTTATGCAAATTTTATATCAATTTCATCTTACAAAATATAACTCTTGCAACTCATAGCAGCAGCATTGCAAAAACACACAAATGAAAGAAAGAGAGACAGAAAAAGAAAAAGAGAGAGAGATACAGTAGTTCTAACCTTGTTAGAGGACATTAATACATTATTCTTCCAGAGATAGTAAGTGGATATTCACCTACAACTCCAAAGTTTATCTTATCTTGTGGGACTCCAGTTAGTTGTCTCCCTGGGAATATGATTATACAATCAAAGGATCTGGTATATCAGACTGATTGATCTTCTTCAGCACTATGCCTCTGTAAGTCAGAATTGCAGTTTCACGGTGCTGAACTAGAGGACAAGTTTCTTCAAGCCTGCTACAAAAATCCTTAAAGCTGAAGAACTGATCATTTCTATTTTCTAATTTTGCAAACCAATGAAGTGTTGTGACACTGGCTGTAACATTATCATTCAGGCAAACCTAAGACTGGTCCCATCATGTGCTGAACCCCAGTCTTCAATTCCTATTGATATTAGTTGGAGCTGAACGTGCTCCACATCTAAAGGAAGGCTCTGATACTAAATTACCCAAAACTGTCTTGTCCTGAGCAGCTAAGCAACTGAGTCTCACTGAAGTCCCATTAAGATACAAGAACTGGTGGAGTAGCATCTGTCATCTGGTAGGCATGCTCAGAGTGTACCTGTTACATCCCTAGAGAGTTCTCTGAAGTAAGAAAACACAGCCACTTAATTTCCAAAAAATTGTGTGCAAAAAAGCCTCCTGCTAAATACCCTAGTGATTAAAGCACTCAGTAGAGAAGCTGGAAACTGGGTTTTATATTTCACCATAGGGGATTCAAACTGAAATCTTCTATTTTCCAGCAACATGTCCTATCTTCCAGGCTACAGATATAGTCAGGGAAATTCTGCAGTAGATTGAGGCCTGGGCAGGCAAGGTAAGTCACTTGTGTTACAAAGCCACAAACTAGAGTTAATAAAGCAAGGAATCACTGTCTAGAATATGGAGCTCAAGTCACAAGCCAAAGTGAAGCATCAGGGTGGTTAAAACTCCCAAGCAGGCTGGTAACACAGAAAAGTAGTCTCTTAAGGCATGCATGGTCAAAACGGGGGGTTACTTCACCCTAAACTGAAGCAGTAGGTTTCTAAAAACACCACTTCAATTTAGGGCAAAGTAAACCCCTGTGTTGTGTACATCCATGTCTTACCTGCCTCTCTGGTGACGGAGAGGGGAGGGCAAGCTGCTGGTGGGTGGAGCGGTCCCTGGCCTGCAGGGGGGCTGGTGCTTCCCTCCACAGCATCAGTGGCCCTCCCCCAGGAGGCATCTGCCAGCAGGCACCCAGCTCGTGCAGTCCCAGGGGGACCCACAGCCAGAGAGGGAAGTACTGGGTCCCCGTGCAGCTCAGGCCCCCAGGCAAGCTTCAAGGGAAAACAAAAAAAAAAAGAAAAAGATCTGGCTCACTGCTTTTTTTTTTTCTTCTTCAGTGAAGCCTGTCTTCCCAGGCTGCTGCCAGGCTGCCTGCATAGCCCCTGAGCTGCATGGAGCCCAGTGCTTTGCTCTGCAGCTGCATGGCAGCAAACTAAAACTCTTCAGAGGTGTTTTAGTTTGCTGTGCCCCAAAGTCATTTAAGGGGCATTATGCCTCTGAATGTGCTACAGTGGCTGGAATTAATGTGCAATATGCCACTGACGTGTGCAATCACCAATACCATTAAAAAAGTGCAAAAGCATTTAACTCACTTTAAAGTGTCGTGCACATGTGCCCGTACATCAGGGGTGGGCAAAATATGGCCCACAGGCTGGATCCAGCCCACGAGGCCATTCTATCCAGCCCGCAGGGCCCCTAAAAAAAGTAGAAAATTAATATTTATCTGCCCTTGATTCCTATAAAAATGACAGGAACCAAGGGCAGTAGGACCCAGGGGAAGCATAGTGGTGCGGGGGAAAGCTGATTATAGGGGGGGAAACAGCCCCTTGGCCAGCATGGGGTGGCCTGTGCCTGCTCTGGATAACCCTGTGTGGGCTGTGAGAGACTACAGCAAGGAGTGCTGGCCACGGGGTGGGCAAGGGGCCACTTTTCCCCGCTGCACTCAGCTTTTCCCTGGGCTCCTTCCCTGCTCCTTCCCAGCATGGAGGAAAGTGGCCCCTCCCCCACCCTGTGGCTGGTGCTTCCTGCTGCAGCCACTTGCAGTCCACGCAGGGCTGTCTGGAGCAGGCACAGGCAGCTCCACACAGGCCGTGAGTGGCTGTAGCATGGGGTGCCGGGCATGGGGTGGGGAGGGGCCACTTTCTGCCCCCCCCATGCTCAGCACCACCTTGTAACCTGGCCCCACTGCCATCCTGGGCCCCACACCGGTTCTGGGCTCGCCCATTGGGGTTGTGCATGGCAACAGCAGCTGCAGCCCCCACACTTTCTGTGCCAGGCAGTGTTTGCCATCGCCTCCTCTGGGCTGCCCAGCATGCGAGCTCCGGGCAGACAGCAGCAGCCAACACTGCCAGTTACAGCAAGTGGGGGGACCACAGCTGCTGCCACCGATAGGCGAGCCTGGAGCCAACACAGGGCCCAGACTAGCAGCAGGGCAGGTTACAAGCTGGTGCTGAGCACGGGGAAAAGTGGCCCCTCACTCGCCCTGTGGCCGGTGCCCTGTGCTGTAGCTGCTTGCAGTCCATGTGGGGCTACCTGTGCCTGCTCCAGGTAGCCCTCTGTGGGCTGTGAGCATCTGCAGCAGGGAGCACCGGCCATGGCACAGGTGAGAGACCACTTTTCCCCACGCTCAGCACCAGCTCTATGGAGCTGGGCCAGCTCCCCATTCTCCCTGGTGGTGCAGCCCAGCTCGGTTCCACAGACCCTTCCCAGCCTGTGCCCCACTTCAGGCCCCACCGGTGCTGACCCTGGGACATTGTTCCCAAGACATTGGGACATTGGTCCCAAGATGGTGACCAGGGGGTGGGGCTCCCATCAAGGGGCGGGGCTACCCATGCCACCTTCGACAGCCTGCCAAAACTGGGTAAGCAGCCTTCTGCCCAAAATAATTGCCTGCCCCTACCTTACACTGACTACTTCCTCTTTGCTCTGAACTTATAAAGGCCAGGCCCTCAACCTGCAGGATGTCTCAGCCCAATTCCCAGCTGGAGCCTGGGCCTTGATCTACCCCAATTGGCCTCAGTTTTCTGTTGAATGTGTACTACCATTCTTCTGTGGAGGAGTGAAGGCACTACTCATGAGACTGTGCTTAAAAATAAGCATAAGGGGACGGGTCTGTTTCCTAAGGTTAAGGCATATATCTTGGAAGGGGACTCATGGCTTCTGGTCCTTGCCACAAAATGCATTTTGCTTCTTACTGCTAGCTACCTAATATGAAATATCCAACCCTGGGAAAAGGATGAAAAAAACACCTCTCCTCCCCTTCCACTGGAATGTTCTAACAACTAGATGGCAGAGCCATTCCCCTTCTTTTTTGTTCTCCCTCTGGCTAGTATGTAGCACCTTCTTCACCTTGCCCCTGGCTTTCTTTTCAAAACACTGAGCTGTACTCAGTTTCTTCAAAGGTCCCAGACCTTGGGGAGTTAATGGACTACCTCCTCTGTAGTCCTGATTTAGGCCTCTGAGAAACAGAGAGAGATGGGAGTCCAGATATGTCTGGGACATAACATCTGCCATTGGCTAGTTCTGTGGCATGCAGGTGTTTTGGATCTCACTGCTGAGATCTCTTGACATGCACTAGGGTACAAAAGTGCCTAACTCTGGGAGTTGGATTCCAATTAAAAGTTAGGCATTGTAGCCCATTGTCTTGGAGGAACCTAAGAGAGATGTGAGTTGTAGGCGTACTAGATCTCAGCATTAGGCAATGTGATAAACACTGACCTATGTCCCTTTATGGCTGTCATATGAAAGCAGACTGGAAAGTAAATAATGGTGTTCTTCACTAATATTTATGCTTGATAAGTGCATAATTTGTGGATAACACAGTGCCAGTCCCTGTATGTGATAGGCATTGTTGCCTACCATGATGCAACACTACTGCTCAGTAGTAACAAGTTACTGCACAATAGTAGTGAGCTGCTGCATAGTCAGTGTTGGAAGCCATGCAGGGACACAACTGTGCAGTAACACCAGTTACTACACATTTAGTACTTGGTTATGCAAGTACATAAATGACTGTTCAGAAATAACTGCACAGTCAGTGTCTCGTGTAGAGGCAGTCACTTTGTAACAAACATTGCTCACTTTGAAATTGGTTAAGCACATAAACTGCTTATACTATCTTTCAGACTCTCTGTCACCTCCGTAATTTAACTGTACTCTGCTTAACTGCCTCCAAACTTGAAGCATAATGATCTCTTTTGTAACTAATTGTACTTCTTCTAACTGAACCAGAAACAGTGAAAAGGAAACAGCTGTCAAAGGGCTGCTATTAGGAGCTTTAAAAACGGGACCTAGTCAATTCCATGTCTGTTCTTTCTCCTTGTTTTAAAGACTGCTAATAAAAGACCTGGAATTAACTCTTAAAAACCTTGAAATTGAGGGAAGCTCATCATTTTTAAGTTTGTTGAACCCACAAGACTACATACTTAATGAGTGCTGTTTGCTTTAAATTGCATCAGTATATATTCTGGGTGTTTGTAATCCTTTTTCCAGGCACTGGAAGGCAGTAACAAGGGCTTGGTTCAAGTTAGGGGTTTTACACCACCATCTCAAATTTAGCTTGAGCCCTCACCCAGAAACCAGACAATATAAAATTGTAACCAGGTATCATAAAATGAACAAACGTCCTTAGTCTCAAGCAAATGTTAAATTAAAACACATTTTATTACAAGTGGAAAAATAAAAGAAGCAAACACATAACATTAAAGAAAGCTTAATTATTTAACTTTAACTAAAACCCAAACAAGATCACACTCACCGGTGAACTAACATGGGAAGTTACCCCTAGGCCTGTCAGTTGGGAAGAGTCTTATCAAGGGCTGCCATCTAGGGGCTGTGCCACTTATGCCAGTGCCAAAGTAGCAAGTGTTGCATAGGGAGACCCACAGTGGAATTGGTGTCACTGATGCTGGGGAATGCTGCTCTGGCTACTAGGGAGCACTGCTGTGGTGCAATACTAGAGAGCACTGCTCTGACCACTACATCTAAGGGTCATTTTTGGTCCTCTTCAGGTTGCCTATGCAACCCCAGGTCTTGCAAACTCTGATCTTCAGAGGCAGGCTCAAGAATTTCAGCTCTTTTAGTAATAGTGGGTGCATCTACATGTGCAATTAATGCAACATGATAAACTCCAGGGCATTCTGAGCCAGAGTACAATGCTCCTAGGTGCAGCATCTACACATACACCTGAGACCACAACATTTTGAGCTGGGGCAGAGCAGGCCTGGGCTGTCAGCAGGCCTGGAGGGTCAGCCCCAGGCTCCAGGTAGTGGTGTTAGGTGGTGGAGGGACTGACTGGAGCACAAGAATGCTAAAGTGCAGATATGAATGGCACGTGGCTGGGGAGGCACGGCGACTGCCCGCACGTGGTGGCAGCAGTGAAAGCAGCAGGGGCATGGCAGAGGTGAGCAGGGAACTCCTGCAGGCAGCCGCAGCAGTGGTGGACAGAGTGGAGAGCTCTCACAGGCAGCTGCAGCAATGTTGGTGTGGCGGGGGGGGTGGCAAGCTGTAACTGCCCACAGGCACTGCTGGCAGTGTCAATGATGCTTTTCACAGGGGGTGCACTGCCAATCTCAGGGGATGCGCGTGTACCCATGTGCACTCCCTACACATCATCAATGACTGCAGAGCCATGTGGCTAGGTGGCAGACAGGCATCTGGACTGGTGCTGCCTGGGCTGACTGTGCACAATTTAAGCTCGTGCTTACCATCATCATGTGCGTTTCATCACAGTTTATTACTCTCCCATAAGATAGTGCTGTCCCTGACAGTATTATCTTACAGTAGATTTAATTAATGTACTACTCCCTAAGAGTGCCACACTTTAGACAGTGACACTTTAATACAGAACTAATTAGTCTGCTCCTCAGTACAGCGCATGTGTAGATACACCTAGTGAGTGTTAGGTATCTCCATGAACCTACTATAGGGACTTGTGTTCACAAGCACTCCTCTTGAGGAGTTAATAACCAGGGATCCTGGTTTTCTCCGATCAATAAAAAACACTCCAATTTTCAGATTAAAGAAAGTAACCCCAAATCTACATTTTTTCCATTATTAAAATGAAACACCACTATATATCAAATGTGGATTTGGGGTTAGTTTTTTATCTGAAAATGGGGGATTTTTTTTTTTATCGGACAAAACCAGGATCCCTGTTGATAATCCACAAGGCCATTCAGGGAGTGTCTCTTGTCTGGCATCTCTTCCATTCTCATTCACCCTCATTTTTGTACTAAAACTGAGGGCCACCCCACAGCAAACCTCTGCACAGCTCATAACAAAGGCCTTTCAGTTACCTTGTATAAATTTGCATTAACAACGTTTATGTGCTTACAAACTTCACAAATTTGGAAGGGGCAGCTGATGGATAGAATCTACCTGCCATTTACAATTATGCACTTTAGCCTCAAACAGCACAACCCAGGTCCTTAAATAGTGAAAACAGATGTGACTAGCCCATCAAACCTATATACTAATGAGGCTATACAAATAAAGAATACACAAAGTTACTCCAGCATCGTAGAACATAACCATAGAAAAACATGCAGAACATAATCAGAATTATATATTTTCCCATATGCTCCTGATCTTATGGGGTGCAATATACAAAGCTATGTATAGAAAAGTCTGACCTGAAACATTGCCTCTTACCCATCCCATGCTCGTCCACCAGTCTCCACCTGCCCCCTGCACTACTGCCACATCTCCATTTCTTCTAGTTTACAGGTGAGGAACAGCCAGTGCAAGGTGTTCTGGAAATCATAGTTCTCTAGAAAGTGGAGTTTGCTACTATTGGAGGGAAACTCTCACCCCATTTTTTTTGTGTTGAAGTCCATGTTCAGAAGGAAAAACAATTCTGATTTTTCACAGCAAAAATGGGGTCAATTCCCTCACAGCTGAAGTGATAGTCCCTGCTGCCCTATAAAACGATGATTTCCAGAATGCCTTGTAATCCATACCTGTGCTGGCTGCTCCCTGAAACTGGAAAGTGTAGCCTGAGCAAGACAGACAGCAAATAGGCTGGCAGTAGCTCCACAATGAAGCCACACCACCCCATCCTCCTGGCACTCCTATCCTTGGACATCTCCTGGGGCATGTGCCCTGCTTGCCCATGCCACACTACTGGCATTATACTTGATTACCTGTACCTCTGTCTCATACCTTTATGAGACACAGAGCAAGATATAAGTGGCAACAATGGAGTAAAAATTATTACCTGAATTCCTAATATAGTATCTGTGAGAAAACTGGAGGATGCTGCAGCACTTCCTAGTATGATAGAGAATGTATATTGGGCAAAATCCTTTCACTATTCCAAAAGGCATTTTGGTTTGTTTGGCTTCATTGGTTGATTTGCCTTTGTATTTGTTTACATTTGGTAATGATTTTCATTCCAGAAATAAAACAAATCTGACCTTCAACTACAGTTGGATCTATATATGTATGTGTGTGTGTGTGTGTGTGTGTGTGCACGTGCAGGTGTGCCTGTGAATATATATATACACACATATGTTAATGAAATATTTTTATTTCCCAGCCAATTTTTTCTCAGCTTCCCTCTACTTTTGGACCTGATCCAAAGCTCACTATGATAAATTTCAAGCTTTCCATTAATTTTACAGGCTTTTGATCTGGTTTTGAGTGTTTAGCCTCTGTCAGAAGCAGGACTTTAGAATTAACCATAGTCAAACATGCAGCACAATCAGGGTTACATTATCTTTCCCCAGGGTCCTGAGATTATTATTTTAAATGCATGCAATATGCAGACGTGTAAAATGGAAAAAATATGACCTAAATGTGACATATGACATGAATGAGGTGGCATGTTATCGCACAAAATAAATGCAAAGAAAAAAAAAACAAAGAAAAGAGGTAAAAATAAAGAGCAGCTCAAGATCAGAGGTGTAAATAAAAGAGTTATAGGGTTAAATACTGTATTGTCCAATCAGATTATAGCATTTTTTTCTTTTCTCTGGGGAAAGTTTTTTTTTTATGTATCCTTTGTTGAATAAATATTATATCTCCATAGGTTTAAGCAAGGAGTTAAAATGAACTGGCATCTACCGTTTCCAGGTTTACGGTTGTGTTTTTTCTTTTTCATGTATGAGTAATGGAGTTTTAAAAAAATTGTATTTCAAATGACTTTAACCATATTTTAACTAGAGGCACTAGAAAAAAAAGCAGAGAAATCTTTTTTTCCACTTTCTGTAGGAAAAAAAATATATTCTACCACTCATGAAAGTCACTCAGTTTTAATACAAGTCAACAAAGTGCATATTCCTGGCATGAATATATGGGGTAAACTGCAAGGAAATACCAATACTATGCTATAATTTCTGTTTGAGATCATTACAGTGGGTTAGCTTGGTGTTATTAAGGATGTAAGTAAGGTCTTAGATATCTTCCAAATCAAAACCAGACTGAACATTTTTTTTGTATAGTAATAATCTTGCAACACCTTGTGAGATTCTTCATGTTTTAGTGAATACTCTTAAAACAATATTTGAGCATATTTAAGCCTATTTTAAACTGTGCCTGGCCTCCTTTTGTAAATGTATTTTTGTAGTAAAAAAGTAAAGGTTTGAGAAAAAAAGGGTGGGAACACTGTGCAAGATAAAGGTACAAGTAATCTGACTGTGGGGACAAAAATACAAGTATGAGCTGCATCTTTAAAAGAAATATGACTTCCTTTGGTTCTTTTATTTAATGTAAATTGAATAGTTGCTCATAATGCATCTTGTCATGACTGTAAAACCTATGGTTTACATTTGTGATGACTCAGTCTGTTTTTTATTTATTTATAGAGGTGTGTAAACAGCCAAAGTTATCAGGAAAATAAGCTCAGCCAAAATAACAGAAAAGATAAAGGTGTTCAGTGCTGTGACTATGTAATTAGAAAAGTAATGGAATACCATGGTTTTCCATTTCTTTCTAAATAAGCTAGTGTAAATGAAGTACTAATGAATATATTTATTGAGTAACAAATATGATCTGATTCTTCTACACTTGGCAAATCATAGAGATGCTTAGAAGCTTCTTCTATTCCCACATTTTTACCTTGTTTATTCATTTCTTAACATTACTAACTTACAGCCATGTTGAGCACATGGAGAAGCAGTAATAGCTGTGTTTTACCTTTCTGCCATCTCCAGAGTCCAACCATACACCAAAATAAATTAAAGAGCTGTCCTAGCTTTCACCACCTAGAACAGTACAATAGGATGCATCCCATCATCCTGAAATCAGTTTATTTTCTTCAGAGAGAAAAAAAGGATTCTTAGAAGGCAGCCCTCCATTCACCTTCTTCTTAGTCCCTACATGTGACCAATAGCAGTCCTGAAGCATAGGATCACCAGCTACCTCCAACTGAAAAATAAACTTACTTTCCACACTATTGTAGGGATAACAGATGCTTTTATCTATTTAGTATATGCACTTCTAAAGCAGCTCTATCGTTCCATATGGTTCTTTCCGTAAACTGAATTAATGTCCATCTTGACCTAATTCAGGTTCTTTATTTCCAATACTTTGTTGTTTCTAAAATGTTGCTTAACAAAAAAGAAAAGTTCAATTTTTCTTTTGGCTGAGCTAACCCCTAGGGTAAAACAAAACATTTCTAGGACAAGTAGCAGACATCTACTTCCTTTTAGCTCTATCACTTATACAGAGAAAACCTTCTGTTCCAAAATTGAATTATCCCTGATCAGTGATAATTAGGTGGTAATTGCACTCAAGAAAGCACTAGGAGATCAAAGGGGCTACTATGGTTGCTGACAGCATATAGGGATTAAAATTGCTGTTGGTCTAAAGCAGGCAGCTTTGTTTAAGCAATTAAGAATGCTGTCTTTAATCTGCCCATGTTATTATCTCTCCCCCACTCCCTTTCTTCTGTAGTATCTGATTGCCTCTAATCAATGCATTGATCCTCTTGACTTGTCTCTTAAGCAGGTAGCCACTCCTCAAAAAGACACTAGCTTCCCTTTTTGAGTAGACAAAAAGTCTATGGCCATGAATGCACAAGGAGGCTAAACCATAAGAGGCAAAGTCTGACACAGAAAATCACATCCTGGCATACAAATGAGAAGGCTGTGTTCAGTTGCCATGGATGAAGGTATACATATGTATTTGGCTTAACATCACCTGGAGGAGGGAAAATGCCATCCCAACACCCTCTGCAGAACTTTTTGTCCTGCACATCATGGGTTATTCATGTGTGAAAATGGCACATACATACATGTATTGTTTTGATACTTGTGCATAATTTAGGATTATATTTCACCTGTGGTAAGATATGATCATACCCTGCATGTACTTACTGGAGAAAAAAAATGAGGGAGGAAAGCTCATTTGCCTTTTAGCTCAGGTATTAGGACACTAGCCTAGTGAGCAAGAAATGCTATTAAGTCCTCTATTATTTAGAGGAAGGTTGAACCTGTGTCTTGTGTGTTTCATAAAAGTGCTCTAACCACCACACCATGGGTTAAGCATTGCCCAGGGAGCTTCGGCTCTCCCATTGACGCTGGCTGGCTCACAGCACATTGTATTTAATGTTCATCAGCTAAAACAGATAAACAACACTGTGACAGTTTCTGAGAACAGGAGTGTAGACTAAAACCAAGGGGCTTCTCCCTTCCAGGACATCTCACTGATCCACACATCTTATGGCTTATGTATAGATGTGCACGAGACATTATTCACATGCCTGCACCATTCTATTCACCTGAAGAAGCTAAGCAACCATAGTGCAGCCTACTGAGCACATTGCCTAGAAAGCACATCTGAATCCCAAGCTGTTTTAAGTGGCAAAAACTGTAGATATGTAAGTGGCACACGAAGAGAAAATTGTACCTGGCTTTTAGAGAAGGATATCCAGAAGTTTATAAACTCAGTTTCCAAGTACCACCCACCAGAAAATCCCAAGATTCTACTGGCAAACTCAAAGAGAAAGCACTTCCAAGCTGTAAGGGCAGTGGCATGGGCATATCCTGTCTCAACCTCTTTTACCTGCTGCATACCAAATTTGACACATCTTAATGAAGTTTCTGGCTGCTTCTCATCAAATTTCAACTTCCCTATAAGTCCTCACTTGTATCAATGAACAATTCTTGGAGAGCCATAAGTTCTGGCATTTGGTCCCAAATCTGTTTATTTTATCTAATAACTATTTACTGGAAAATTCATCAGGAATGCCAAGGCATTCTCCCTCTGAGAGCGGTACCTTCCTTAGGATTACAGATTCATGACCCCTCCTGCTTCATTTTCAAATGTTAGATCTAGTCTTTCTTAGGTATTAGAGTACCTAGAACTAACCTTAAACACCTAGGAACATGTATAAATATTTAGGCATGTGTCTAGCCATTTAGGCAGGACCTTACTGATAGGGCTGTGCAAAGCTTTGGATCGCGATTCGGATTTGGAGATGATTCAGACAATTCAGAGGCTGAATCTACAAATACGAATCGAATCACTAGAAGCTTTAGGCTTTCTTACTCGATTTGGAGCTTTCAAATTGAGGAGGCTGTAGGGGATGAGGAGGCCTCATGGGGGCACACTGCCATGTTGTGTAGAGGTCCCAGTGCCAGGAAGGGCGCACCTGAGCACACAAACAGTTCCACGAGAACCCATGCCACAAGTTTTGCCTGCCTGCGGCCAGAGGTGCAGGGCCCCAGAACCCAAACTCCCCCTGCACCTATCTTCTTGACAGCTGGCAGTCTTTGTGGATGCAGCAAGCCCTAGCAAGCCTGCATTTTTCACCCCGCTGTGCCTTAACACACACAGTGTCACCTGTCACGAGTTTTGCTTGTAAACAGTTTGAGGTACAGTTTCCCAGAAACCCCTGCACCTATCACCTTGAAACTTGGCAGGCTTCATGCCCACAGAACAGATGACTACCCTTGCAAGTTTCAACCAAATCATCCAAAAAACAACAAAGGTATAGATATGTCATTGATTCCCCATTATACCCTATGGCCGAATCGCCGAATCTTTTCTGAATCTATTTGGCCTAATCGAATCGGAAAAGCGATTCAAATCTACGAATTGAATCAGCCAAATCCAAATTGAATCATTGTCTATTCGCACAGGCCTACTTACTGAGTCAAGAACTGGAAAGAAAGTACTCATATTCTTATTCATTGGTAGATCTAGGTTTTCAGTGATGGGGAATATGGTCACACTTCCTTTGCGGGTGGGTTGTATGCACAGTGAAGAGACCTTATTGAACATGTACCACACAGCTGAAGGAGATGTGGTCGCAGCCTCTCACTGTGATCCTACATGACAGCGAGCTCACCTGACCAGTGTCTATGCACAGTCCCTGCTTTGAAGCAGCTCCAGAGCCTGCTGCTCTTTGCTCTTCCTCTCCTTTCCCCAGTTCAGTTCTCCCTTCCCTGTTCAACAGTGGGGAAAGGAGGAGATGGAAGGAACAGTGGCAGTACAGATCCTTTAAGTGAAAGTAATAGCTGTGCATTGCCAGCTGCTTTTCTTCTCCTGTCCCCTGCTGCTGGGGAGAAGAGAGGAAAGGAGAGAGGGGAAGAATGAAAAACAGCAGGCTCCAGAGCTGTTTGAAAGCTGGAACTCCTGGCAGAGTCTGTGCCAACAAAGCCATGAGCCAGTTTAAATCTGCAACACAACAGAAGTTGAGTGCACATAGCCATTAGGACCATGCACATGCCAGGGTCCTAACCTGGGGCTGCATTGACATGAAAGCAGTCTCTGAGAGCTCACTGTATATATGGGACAAAGCCAAAGTGGGGTTGTGGCCGCACCACCGAACCACAATTAGATCCTCCCTGTTCCTATGAAAAAACAATTAATGAGCATGGATGTAGGCAAATTTATGAAAGGGACTGTGCCATTATGGTTGACTACAGTACCAAGTTTCATTCAGTGATGAAAGAGATCTCTTCCAGTCCTGCATTCCTATAGAGAGCTCATAACCTCACAGAAAAAATGTATTTTGTTTAGATAATTTCCCCAAACTATTACGGCAGTCTCATACTGATTCAGTACATTGAAGTGTCTAACCCTTTTTTGCTGATTCATCCACAGACTTTGGAGTTCAGTTTTCTTTTGAATAATATTTTATGCTAACATTGGTCTATTTGCTTCTGGCCTTTAGTAATGAGATCTGAAAAGCTGAAGAAGCATGTAATCATAGCATCATAATACACTCCCAATATCTGTATGTGACCAAATACTGCTGCATATGTTAAAATATGAGAATGTAATTGTTTCACTGGACTCTTCAACCTCATTCAATGAAATACTGGGATCTCAGTCTTCTGCTGCTACAGTCTTTCTTGCTGTTTGGCTGTGGAAGTTGGTCTTAAGTGCTAGTGTAAGCCTGAGTGTACCCCAACATCAGTTATCTTGCCAATCTTAATCAGCCTGTATTGCTTGCAAAATGAATATAGCTGACTATACCTATAAAACAACAAAATTATATGTGAGGTGCTAAAGGTTCAGACACGTCCTCAGAACTTTGAGTTAAATATTAGGGCTAAGTATAGACAGTCAACAAGCCCAGGGCAGAATCAGTTCAATCTTCACAGGTTAGTCTAAGCTGTGTAGCCTGTATCAATAAGCAGGTGAACAGACATGCACTTTTGATTCCAGAAAAGCAGCCACATGCCTGCAGTGACCCAGGTGAGATGCTGGTGGGGAGGGGGAGTGCTAGAGCATGCCTTTGTGCTCAGCTGGAGCAGACAGCTTGGGCCAAGGCTAGCCTGCCCACTTTGTTAGGAGGAGGAGGGGTGGGAAGGGCCTTACAGGGGAGGTGCAAAGTGTCCTGGGTGGCTGGGGGACCAAGAGTTAACTTGAATCTGTAGGGGTCTGAGTCAGAAGTTTAATAAACTGATTCAACCTAAATCAGTTATGTCTGATCCTGCACCCATCTTAAACCAGGGATGGCCATTTTGAAAGTGATTTATGTGCACTGAACTTCTGTCGTGTTGCAGATTTCAGTTGACTATCGAACACTTATACCAGTTTATGTGTAATTTCTTTCCATAGCCTATTTAACCAAGTTACCTGCTTGCATCTTCACTCTAATAAAGACATTTAAAGACATACAAGTCTAACATCCTGAAAAATTGCATTGTGAATCCTTACAAAGACAGATGGAAAGCATGGAAAGAAAACAGCATTTTTCATTTCTTTGAATGGAACACAGAGAATGAAGAACACATACCAGAAAGCCCTTTGAAAAGCATCAAACCACCCATAATTATGCCATGGAAAAATGTATTAAGGGAATATCATTAAACTTGGAAAGTCAAACTATCAGAGTAAAACAACCACAATAAGAAACTGGAATAAAACTTACTTGTACAAACTTACCTAAGCCCTTTTTATGATTAAAGGTGCTTGGAAAATAGCAATTTATGATAACATTTGAAGTTGTCTTGTTCATTTAACCTTATTATAATTGTATTAAAAAGCTAGGAAAGGATTAATTTTAATAAAACAGACTGTGTTTTAAAAAGTGTTCTAAAGAGCTGAGATTCCATAATGTATTCTTACTTGTCGTATCTTCTCCTTTTTCTTCTCAAATTAAATTATGTTGTTTTTAATTTAGTAGTTTAATAAATCCCTGGTAAAACATAGTTTGGTTCAAATCTTAGCCTTCATTTGAAGTTGAAAAATACTATACATGAGAGAATATTTTTTAAATCAGTTTAAGTCACTGACAATAGTGCATGTACATATGTTGTTATTTTGGAGACAGTGAACATTTAGTTCCATTACATGAAAACTGGTATGATATGATTGAACTCAATGGCAGAAAAAACTTGCATAAGTTTCAAAATGACCAAAAAAGCAGAAAATTGACTGGACCAAAAATAAATAAATAAATAAAAGGGAAATTATTTTGCCCTCCTTTCTCTTCTTTCATTATGTGTACTTTGATATGGTCCTGGAAAAGTACAGATGTAGTTGTATCAAAAAATTCTCCAGTGAAGGAGAGGGGCTAGTAAAGATTATGCTCTACAATATTAGCAATTTTCCATCATGTTACATCACTCTCATATTGCATTAATATTTGTAATGGTAAGAGAAGACAAAAGTCTTATCCTATTAGTGATTTTCAAATCATATTAAAGTACACCAGCTAATTCAACATGCTGCAAGACTAATAAGACATGATAGGGAGTTTCTGTTCTGATAAGACTTTCATATCATATTAGTCCAAATAAGGCAGTAGTAAATGTTCTGTTCACACTCCACACTGCCAGTGGGTATTAGACATTACTGCACATTTCTATTAGAGTGACGAGACTTTGAGATAACCTGGCTGGCAGCAGGCATTCCCTTTTGCTAACATGTTCTCTACATTCACAAATATAAGAACCGAGGCCCAGATCCACAAAGGCACTGAGACATGAAAAGCTTCAGTGTTGCTATGCCTAAATTTTAGGTACTTGGCCTCTAAAGTAAAATCTATTTGGTGTCTAAACTCCCTATGCAATTTATCAGTATAGTTTGAGGGCTCAAAAGTCAGAAATGGCAGCCTCATGCTGCCTAAGAGAGCTAACCCAAAATGTTGAAGATTGAGATGTGTCTGAAACTTCACACAGTCCTAGAGCTTAGATGGCCAATGGTGGTCTAGGATACACCATTTGGAATTCTCTCCTAAAGTTAACTGCATAAGCTGTCCTTTGGGGTGGCGTGGAATGGAGATGCTGAACTATAGAATAGTTCAGTGGGAAAAACACATGTACAAGATGAGGAAGAACTGGATTTTAGGTATTTCAGTTCAAATCTACATCACCTAAAAGGGTGTCCTAACCATCAAGCTTCAGGCTAGTTTAGGGACAGGTGGAAATAGGGTTTGCAATTCTAAACTCATTTAACTTTGTGTTTATAATGCTTATACAGGTTGTCTTCAGTGTCCTCCAGACATTTATCTCAGGACCTAATTTTTTTTTTTTTTTTGCCTCAGTAGGTGCCCACTGGTTTATATTATTTAACCAAGGGGTATAAAAAAATATGGTCTATGGGCTGGATCTGGTCTGTAGAGCCTCTCCTTCTGGCCTCCTGAGCTACTGGCATGCAAGAGGAAGCAAAGGTGCATGGCTAGGATAGGAGTGGCCTGACACAGAATCCTGGGTCCTTGTCCCCTGTGGGCATGTCGATCAGTGGCAGGAGGACAAGTGAGGGCTAATACAGCTCTGGCTGCCCTGTGGCCACTTTATCCAACACCACCGCTATGGCCTGACCTCCTCAGCTGCTAGCCCCATTGTCATCCAATGTTGGAGCTGCCGCAGGGCAGAAGCAGCTCCAGCTCTGAGACAGGGCATGTGGTGGTGGTGGCAGTTTTAGCTTCAGGACAGGACACTTGGGGAGAGCAGAGCTAATGCTACCACTAATGCTACCACCACATACCAGAGCCAAAGCCAGAGCTGCCCTAGGATGGTACTGACCCTCAAGGACTCCCATAGTCTAGATCCAGTCCTGGGCATGCGATGAGTTTGACACCCCTGATTTAACCTGTTATTGTGACCTTAAATATGTACAATCAGAAACCTGATTTGCCCACCACTGAACTCAGTGTTAAGAGGGTCATTAATTCACTGTTTCTTTTTGCTGCTACAAGCTATCAGAAAAAATCTCCGTGATTGAAAACTCCCAACCCATTATTAATGCAGCCTTAGAGCTGTCTCATCAAAGGTCCTATTTCACAATATTGCTGTCATGATTTTTAAGAAATATTTGCTAATTTCTAAAGTGAAATGCTAATAAAACTAAACATTTTTTCTTGTCATATTCCTCCCAAGTGATGACCAAAGATCCTGGTTTTCTCTGATTAAAAATATACCCAATTTTCAGGTTAAAAATGTAACCTCAAACTCACATTTTTCCACGATTAAAATGAAGCATGAAACACCACTGTGTATAATTTTAATTGTAGAAAAATGTGGGTTTTGGGTTACTTTTTTATCCAAAAATTGGGGATTATTTTTTGTCAGAGAAAATCAGGATCCCTGGTAAACACCCCATGAAGACTATTGCCATAGTTTGTAAACAGGGATTCATTCTTAATTCTGAATTTTCCTTTAAGGCTGCCACTGAGAAGCTGCCATTACATTATTTTTAGAACATTGCTTATCTTTCATACAGGTGATTGCTGGAGGATATTGCAAATGTGATACTTGCTTTTGTTATTTCTCTGATGGACTTTTTTGGCCATTTTTTAATTTGATGGTTTTGTATCTTTCTCATCAGGCTTTTACTGGTTTCTGAGATGTGAACAAGTATTTGAACTTCCTACCACATTACTTCTCTGGTGACCTGAAAGTTCAGAACTGGATTCCATTAGCACTGTTGAGTGACTTTGGACTTCTCCTTATTTTTTTCCTTCTACTCATACATATCTTTGGAGAAAATAAATTTGTGTCAGGAAACTCCTTCAAGCCATCTGTCCTTTCCTTTGCATTCAACCCTACAGACTACCTACAATCTTATTCCAAATGTAAATGGCAGGATACCCATTAACAGTCAGTTCCTACAGTCTTTAAATATATATTTCAATGGGCAATGCGCAATGGACAGCTCAAATGACCATAAATTAAAGAAGTAATTTTTAACTTATGTTGAAGGAGAAGAAAACAGCTCATCTTCAGCTCTAAATTATATGACCACATCCTTCATTGCTGCTGAGATTGGAAAATAAGCCATATGAGAAGAGGCTGAAGGTATAGGCATGTTCAGCTTGTGGAAAAGTCACTAAGGGGACATGATAGCAGCCTAAAAATACTAGAAGGGCTGCCGTAAAGAAGAGGGAAAGCACCCTTTCTTTCTTGTTGCAGAAAACAGAATATGAATCAATGGCTAGAAGTTGCAGCAAAATAGGTTTAGATTGGATTTTGGGAAAAATGTCTTCACTGTTAGAACAGTGAGGCAGTGCAATAGACTGCCTAGGGAAGTTGTGGACTCTCCATAATGGGAGGTATTTGAAAAGAGATTGGTATAATCTTGTTGAATTTTTTTCTATATTCTACTCTGTGTATTTCCCACACTTCTGAGCTTTTCTGGTTGTCACATGGGGCTGGGAATAAATGTTTCCCCCCTTATGTCTCTACATCAGGTTTTCTTTGTTTTGTTTTTCTTTTTTCACCTTTGTCAGAAGCATTAGTTGTTATCTGCATCACGGACTGAGGTGTGCCAATGCTCCTGCTGGGACTTAAACTGATAGGTTCCTAGCTAGAAGGTCTTGCCTCTCTGCTTTGTGCCACATTAATTGTCATATCTAACATCAGGAAGGAATTTAACCCCATGGTCAGATTGGTGTGGGGGCAAGAAGAGGAAGTTTTTTAGGGATCGTGGACCTTTTTGCTGGATCTCTCAAGATTATTTTAAGAACCTTTGGTCCCCCTTATCTACCTGTGGCACATTAGAGGGTTATGTCTTGTGGTTACACCAGGGTTGACTGTGTAGCTTTGCCAAAAGTTTAGACAATGGATTTTTATAAGGGGGTTTGGATAGGGATTATCTTGTTTTGTGCAAGGGGCTGGATAAGGTGACCTCTCAAGGTCCCTTCCAGCCCTAAGGGCTCCTATGCATGTGCAGGGAGGCTGCTCAAATGCACTGTAATTACTGTGCATTGGAGCAGACTTGATTAATCAAGTCCTCTGGAGCATAGTAATTACTGCACTCCAACAGGCTCCAGTGTCATGTGTATCAGCATCCCTGCACTGAAAAATGGTGTCAGGGACACTTTAACTAAAGCTCGTTCAACCCCCATTTTTTAGTGTGGGGATGCTGATACACATGACACTTCCCACCCCCTACTCCTGGAGCATGTCTATAAGCACCCTAATTTTCTATGACTTTAATGTCAAATCCTCCTTCTTTCTTCTGCAATACAGTGAAATGACAACAGAGGTCAGTCATGTGTTGTACTATGCTCTGTCTTGTGCTTTGGCACATAGCATCTTTATATACCTGACATACTGTTTTGTGATATCATCCTAGCTACTTTCTGAATGATCCATTTCCTGGTATGCTGTCAAATAAATGGAATATCTTCCTCATTGCCACATCAATAACCATTTCCTTCACACCAGTCCTTTTATTTTATGGTCTCAGCTCTGATGTTGTTTCACCAGCGGCCAGCTAGCACCTCTCTGTTTGGCTGCAGAAGGTATGGAATCTCCTTTACTGAACGTTTTCAAGAAGAATTAGAAAAGGCATCTATCTGGGGCAGTTTAGAAATAGCAAATCTTGCATTTGTTTAGTGCTTATGGACTAGATAATACTGAGCATCCTTTCTGCCACTATTATTCTATGACTTTACTCCAGGTGGCATCACATTATTCAGTAGGCCAAGGTATCCATTGTTGTGCAACCTTATCCAATAAGATTATTTGGACAGGGTCCATTCCTTCATTTCTGCCATACAGTGTCTAGTATGATATAAAAAATAAGCCAAATTATCAATTACTTGGCTTCCCCTGACAAGAAGCAAAAATCTCTCCTCCCTCCATCAATTACCAGTATACATTTTTCATGAGCCTTCAATCAAAAATAATGTCATTATTCCAAAGATATTTAAAATAAATTAGAATCCATAGTCTATTAGCCTCTGAATATAACATACATTCTCAGTAAAGATAATACAATCATGTAGAAGCTTCTGAGAAAAGCTCCTTTAACCTAAAGGTGTAATTAGAAAGATACTGAAGTGTGGAAACCATGAACCAGCAGAAAGTATGCTTCAAAGACTCTCCAAATCATATCTGGGTAATTCTGCACATCATTATGTCTCACTGCTGTAATGTGTCACATGTTACAAGAGCAGAAGGTTTCTTTCAGCAATTCATGTCGCATCATGCATAGCCTGGGAGGTCATCCAGGTCACAGCAGTGTTAAGACTAAGAATTTTGGAGATCAGATTCCTTTCTCATGTATATTGGTTTTATATTAATGCAACTCTTTTGACTTCCATGGAGTTGCATCCGACTTACCTGGGGGAAAAAAGAGAGAGAGAAACGAGGCTCTTTGAGTTTATTTTCTTTATGAATTGTTTCCAGATACAAATGCAAGGAGGGATGTTCTGCTTTTTGACTTGGCTTTGCTGAAACATTCTCACTGATTTAACACTTCCAGTCAGTGACAAGGACTGGTATAGAAAGCACCTATAAAATTTAACAATTAAAAGAAAGAAAGTGAAATGCAGAAGCTTTCTTAATGTTAAAAACATCTGATACATTAGAGAAGAAGTGAGGGTGAGCAACAAAGCCAGACACTCTGCTAGCCACCTAATTCAATATTTCAATGTCTAAATGTTCCCTCATATTAGTTCACTAACAGTAAAGAATGTTTTTTTTTCCCCTATATCCTGAAAATAAGATGTTTTGTACACACGCAGTAATGTTGAGTAAACCCTCAGAAGGCAGGTTCTTCACCATAAATTCTACCCTAGAGCAGAGAAATCTTCCAGGTAACCGTGGTTGCAGAAACTGATACATATTGGAAAAATAGTTTCAACAATATTTTTCAAGACAAAATGTTTACTGATTTTCCCTTTCCCTCCTCCTTTCCTCTGGCCCCCCACCCACTTCTGCTTTTGGTAATATCTGGGGTAGATTAAAACAGAGGCAGTAGGCAGAGCCAAGGCAAAGAAGGTCCACCTGTGGCTGCTCTGGGGAGCCACCCTGCCATGGTTAGGGCTCCATAGCTGCCAATCTATTGCGGTTAACAGAAGAGATGAGACACTGACACAAGCTCAGCCTTTACTGGGATGATAGCTGTGCATGCATGCCAAGGGTCACTGATTCAATTTGTACCTTGCAACCTTTTATTCAAACTGGATGTGATCAGAGGCTTAACACCTTCATCAACCACATACCTTCTCATACTATCCTGGCATCATTTCATTAAGTATAGCCTCTCCTGTAAGTAAATCACACCATCTCTCTATCATAATCAGCCCCACACTAGTTATCTGACACCTCTCACTGCACTAGCGTCAAGATGGCTAGAAGAGGAAAGGTACCTTGCTGATAATCAGCCTGTAAAAAGCATTTTGTAAAAGAGCTCCATAGCTGCAGTGTGCAGCATCTTTTCTGAAGTGTCATACTCAAAGACAACAGGATATGGAATGAGCAAAACAGCTGCTGAGTATGTGAAAAAGAGTAATAGTGCCTGGGTACGTCTACACATCGCCACACGGTGATGTTGCTACCGAGCTGTGTTTTAGTACTTAATTTTGGAAGTAGTAAAGCATGGTGCAGTAACTGCCTCTACTGTGCCGTGCACATGGTGCATGGTTAGATTTCACCATGATGTTTCCATAGCAGCATGCTACAATGGGGGACTGTACTGCTATGGTGATGTAGCTGCCAATCACATATAGACCCACATGATCTCTACATTGCTGTAGTGCTCCGTACACAGACGTAGTACATTGCTACGTTGCTGTAGGGTGACATACAGATGCACCCTCTTTGTTTATTTTGTGGATTGTTTCAGGAACTATAAAGGCAGAATCTTCCAAAGACAAGTGGGAGAAATTAAGACATTTGAACCTATTTCATTTAATACAGATTATTTATAGTGCAAGGGTGAAGTTACATGTTACACTTAAGCCATAATAAACCTGTTGAATGTCAAGCAGTGTTAAAGTTAGAATGTGCTATGAGAAGCCGCACGTTAAAGGTTAATACTGTTTCTTGCCTGCATGGCTCTGAATTGTCACTAGAGGGCTGGAGAACAAGGGAGTGGTAGGAGCTAGGAATCCCCAGCTCTATCCCTGTTCTTGCAGGGGGGTGGGGTCGCTGAAAGCATTGCATTCTTGGTGGCTAGATGACTGCAAATTACCTATTTTATCCCTTTGGACCAAGCCAAAGTTACTCTAACACAAGCTAGGTAGTATAGCCTAGTTAACCCTCTTAAGTGGCATAACTTTGAGACACTCAGAAGGCACTTAGCAGAAGTTAATGTGTTTTAACATATGGGCACTTGCATTTAAGTGCCATCAGTATGGTCTAAGTGTAATATGTACATCCTAAAAGTGCTTTTTGATGTGGCCATCCACCATTGCTATTTTGTTCTAAATATTGTTAACACTGGCCTATTTCACTATTTGTTACTTAAAGTCTTTATATGTATATTATCACATGAAGTAGATGATTAGCACTCCCCAGAGTTAATAAGCCTAGCACCAGAATTAAGTAGGATGGTCTTGTGGATCAAAATTCAATGAGGATATTGGAATTTGGGGTTAGCATTCCCCTATAGCATTTTAAAGCTATCCATAATCTCTCTGTGCTTCTGATATCCTTTTTGCAAAATAAGAGGATTAATAATATTTCATAGAATCATAGAATCATAGAATCATAGAAGTAGGGTTGGAAGGGACCTTATAGATCTTCAAGTCTGACCCCCTGCCAGGGCAGGAGAAAAAAACTGGGCTCAAATTATCCCAGCTAGGTTGGCATCAAGCCTCCTCTTAAAGACCCCCAGGGTAGGAGCCAGCACCGCTTCCCTTGGAAGTTGGTTCCAGATCCTAGCTGCCCTAACTGTGAAGTAGTTCTTACGGATGTCTAATCTAAACCTCCTCTCCAACAACTTGTGGCCGTTATTCCTTGTTATGCCAGGGTGCGCTAGGGGAATCAAGGTCTCTCCCAAACCCTGCTGATCCCCCCTAGTGAGTTTATAGACTGTCATCAGGTCCCCCCGCAGCCTTCTCTTGTGAAAGCTGAACAGGTTCAGGTCCTGCAGTCTCTCATTGTAGGGTCTGCCCTGTTGTCCCCGGATCATTTGGGTGGCCCTCCTCTGGACCCTCTCAATGTTGTCCACATCCCTCCTGAAG
>NW_017729032.1:163602773-163616810 GCF_001723915.1 Gavialis gangeticus | reverse complement strand
ACAGCATGGGCCCAAGGACCGAGCCCTGGGGGACTCCGCTGCCCACTTCTCCCCAGGTCGAATATGACCCATCCACCACCACCCTCTGAGTGTGACCCTTCAGCCAATCTGCAATCCATATGACTGTGTAGGCATCAATGCCACAGTCGCCCAATTTTTTAATGAGGACAGGGTGGGAGATGGTGTCAAAGGCCTTGCTGAAGTCCAGAAAGACTACATCCAAAGCAACACCTGCATCCAAGGCTTTTGTGACCTGATCATAAAAGGCAATCAGGTTGGTCTGACATGACCTGCCCCTAATGTAACCATGCTGGTTGCCCTTGAGCATTATCTCTGAAGCCGGCCCATCGCAGATGTGCTCCATGATGATCTTCTCAAAGAGTTTCCCTAGGATTAAGGTAAGACTGATGGGCCTATAGTTGCCCGGGTCCTCCCTCCTCCCTTTTTTAAAGACAGGGACCACATTGGCTACCTTCCAATCATCCGGCACCTGGTCTGAGCACCACAAGCGCTCATAAAGCCATGCCAAGGGCCCTGCAATAACCCCTGCTAGCTCCCTCAACACCCTGGGGTAGAGAGCATCTGGACCCGCTGATTTGAACATGTCCAGCCCCTCCAGAAGCTCTCTAACCCGGTCCTCCCCAACCTGAGGTCTGGAGGCATTCCCCTCGAGGCCGTCTTGCATCATGGTGGGGAAGTCCTGGTCCCTGCCCAAGAAAACAGAGGTGAAGAATTGGTTAAATTCAATATGTCCCTCATCACAGAAAAAGTTATGAGTGTTGATATGTGTTCAAACTTATTACGTTCAGTTAAAACTCAAGCAGTCATTTCTACATGTTCAAGTAGTTTAGCACGTGTTATATGCCCTTTTATCATTGCATAGTTGTCCCCTTTCAGGCAAGGGTTATCTCCTAAACATGTAGTAACTTTATAGGTCACTACACCCCAATGATTTGCATACCTAGAAAGGAAGCTAGGTCAAATGCTCTGCTGATGTAACTTCACTGACTGCAGAAAACTAGCCTATACAATGTATATTCATCTACATTTTAATGCAGTATTGATAAAGGATTGTGCTATAAAACCAAAGAGAACAACTTGGGCAAGCAATATGAAACAACCTAATTTATCAATTATTTATTGCCATAGGATATACTAGACAGCAGGTCTGGGAATGCAGTGGTTTAATACAGGGAACAGAACCCCACAAACTGATTTTTTTTTTCCATCAGGCATTTTATTTTGATTCACATCAGAGCCATCACAATAGTAATCCATAATGCACAATGCACTTCTGGGACTACCCATGCTACTAAGGCTGTATTGATAGCTTGTTACATGAGCCTTTCGCATTCATTCATTCTGCTTGTGTGAAAATGAGAACTGTGGGGTGAATCCTAATAGTTTCTGTCAGGCTTCTCAGGATGAGTGTTTGTCCAACTGTATTGGCTTCTCATTTATCCTTGCTATCACTACCTATTCATCTCCCTCTCAGCTCTGAAGGTGAAATCCTTGATTCTCCTTCATCAGAGCTGACAGCAGCACCTATTCTTTCTCTCCTGAAATACAAATCCCTATGTTTTAAAGCATTAAAAGATTACCTCCATAGGTAATAACAAAACAAAATGTAAGACATGCCATACGTATTTTACTGACTCTTTGTCTAGTAATCCCATTAATAATTAGTATTTTGGAATCTTTGAGGAAATTCAGTCTTTGTGGTTGTCTAGTAATTTTTTCATGTACTATGTCAAACATAGAAAAATTTCAAAAGAAAAGAAATATATTAGGAAGGATGCATTCTAATTTGACTGGGGTGAATTCTCCATTACAGGAGGTTTTTTAATCAGAATTTTGTTTTTAAGATCAGGATGTTTTTTCCTCTTCTAAACAACATTTGCTCATATAAACAGGAATTAATTTAAAGCAGCCCCATGGTTTCTATTAAGCAGAAGTTCAGATGAGCTGATCATAAGGACCCCCTCTCATTTTTTAATCAAAGAATTTCCACACAAACTATTATTAGCCCCTGTAGTGGAAAAATCCAGCCCTCTAATCTGTTTGAGATCCTGCATATAAAAGTAACTAATGCTTGGCCCATTAGCCTTTCAACAAGAACTGTAAGTAAACACTTGATCCTTATCTCAGTTAACTTATGTTGCTTTCCAAAGTGCTGTGGCTATACTGTGTAGGACCTAACTGTATGCACGTCTACATGTGGCAGTACTATCCTACAGTGGAAATAGTTAGTTTACTCTGTCTTAATAGCACCACTTCTATAGTCGGTGGTGTTTTCCTGCAGAGCTAATCAGTCAGCTCTGCAGTAAACATCGCATGTAGACACACACTGTGTAATCTTACCTATAATGCTGATCACTCACTTACCATATGATTACTTCAGTTTAATATTTGCATAGCTAAAAAGCCACGTATGAGAGTAAAACTGTATGAGTAGGGTCCAGCATTTCTTAAAGTGGCTCCAGTACTCTTGGAGAAGTTATTTTGCAACGTTGAAAATAGCCTGAGTTTACCTTAGACCACTGTAGTGCTAAATCCCACTTTTATAGCCTGTAAAATTTTCCAGCATAAGAGAATCTGAAGCACCATAGTCTGCATATTTGTTCATAATATGTAGGTATGTCCACACTGAATTAATATACTACAATGAAAGTGTAACACATGAATTTATTTGTGTGAATGAGCAGTTATGGTACACAGTGAAACAAGCATGTAATTATCTGATGTGTTCTGAAGTAGGATAGTTTAAATAATTGTAATGATTCATTTTGCCCTCAAAACTTGATGTCCAGTGAACTGGAGGCTCTGCAAAGGGCATTTTATTATTTATTTATTTAGCTAAGTAAAAAATAAAATAAAAACAGTGTTTCAAATCCTTCAGTTGGGTTCTAGTCATTTTGTAAATGTTGATACAATCCCAGTCCCCGTTCCATCACAAATACAATAATAGAAGGCTTGGTCAGCAATCATTATTCCATGCAACCATCTATAAAATATTATTACATTCAAAATGTTACTTTTTCAAACTAGGATTGATACTCAGAATCATGTAGGTTAAATGAGAAAAAGACCTATGACACTGCTGATCTATCTCTTTGCTAAGACAAGTTTTGGATGTTTTTTTTCCCCCTTATACTGTTTTTCAACATTTTCACACAGCACTGTTACACTGGAAGTTATAGTGTTCCCAGACTGACTCCTGGTTTTACGTAAGTTAAGTAATGTGCTTAAACTGTCAATTGGCATATGCTCAGTGTGGGTCAGACTTGGAAGGTTCAGGGTGCCTTGAACTTTCGAACTAGCATAACATCATGACCTACGTTCTGGTTTTGACCATGATCAGTTCACTGCGTGGCAGTTCTTTTGGGAGCCAAAAGGGTGCATATAGACCCCTGAAATGATTAGTGATTTGATTGGATGATGTTTGGAAGATTCTTAAGTATGTGGGAGGAGTATTAAATGAGAGGTGCATATATCAGCTTGATTGGATTGATGATTGATTTAGCTGTGATTGATAGAAGTGGTGTGATTTGGGTAAATAAAGGGGTCCTGATATAAGGTTTAGCACATACTTGTTTGCATGAGTGGGTTAGAGTGGTATGTCATGTGCTTTGCTGTGTTGTGATTATATGTGTTGGCTGTATGCTGTGACAGAATGGGTGTATCTACACGTGCAAATGCTCTGGAGTAGGCTTACTTTAGAGTAATGTACCCTAAAGTAAACTCACCCCAGGCAGACATCTACCTATGCAGAGAAGTGGGGGCAGATTTGCTGTTCATGGCAGCAGTCTGCTCTTGCCCCCATCAACCCTACATCAGCCCCCTTCAGCAGCCAGGGGGATCTCTAGGCTCCCCCTGAGTGCTAGCCCAGGGGCTGGCAAGAAGTACGGGTCTAGGAAACAGCTGTCTCTTGGTGGGAGATGGAACATGGCTCCCTACCTCCAGGAGCTGTCTGCTGCCAGGGAAGGCACCATCACTGGAGCCTGGGTGGGGACAATGTCTCCCTGCTCCAGCAGCAGGGAGCTCCCAGCCTTCATTCCACAATCATGGAGCTGCGGCTGAGAGAGAAGAATCTCCCAATCCCAGCTGAACGATCATGATTGCAGAGTGGAAGCTAGGGGCTCCCTGCTCCCAGAGCAGGGGGACATTGTCCCCACCCCAGCTTCAGTAGCATAGCCTGATCTGGCAGCTAGCAGCTCCCAGGGGCAGGAGCAATCTTCCACTCCCTGCTGCCCAGCTGGCTGGGAGCAGATTTGCTCCAGGTCAGCCATCTACATGTACCATATTGCACACTAATTGCTCCTTCTTGTATTTACAGGTAGCAAATTTACTTGTGATTAGAGCAAATTACTGCCCAGTAAACATATGCATGTGTAGATGGTGATGCTTACTGCCCAGTAATTTGCTCTAATATCAAGTACAGCATCTTGTGTAGATGTGCCCATTGAGTCTGAATGCCTGAGCTATGTAGCTGACTCTCCTAAGTCATGGTGAGGTGCCTGAGTCCATAGCAAAGCTTCTCAGGTGGACCCCTCATTGAGGTTGGGTCCGGAGAGAGCAAACATCCCGAAGGATGCTTCAATAGGCAAGGTTGGATGTATTTACATTTGCTCTTATGCATGCCTAAACTTAATGTACGTTTGTCTAATATGCATTAAAGCTATTTACGTGCGCATTTACATATGCACACACTAAGGCATATTAATGCAGTATGAAGACCGACCTCGGACTAAAGTTAGTCCTAAGGCAGTTGACATACACAGCGTTAGTGCTCTTTAACGTGTCTACACATGCATTAAGGCGCTTTAGCTTTTCATGCCTAAATTAAATACCTGCTCTTGCAAGTATCAAATTTAGGAGTGCATAACTTAAAATCACTATTTTTAAGATGCATTAAGGGTGTGCACATGTAGACCCATGCCCTTAACATGCCTAAAAATGGCTAATGCCCCTTACATTGGAACATGTAGAAGTACCCATAGAGTATCATGCCATCCCAAAATCCAAGGAATTTGAATCCCTGTGAAAAGGAGAAATTCCTTTGGAAGGTGAGTGATTGGTTTTGAGTGTCTTACTTTTTGCTGAGTAACATGCTTCGAATTGTGCCTGCAGTGCTACTGCAGAAGTGTGTGTATATGATTTCTATTCTGTTGAACCTATTTGTTAGTTATGTGAGTATATTGTATCTTGTTAATAGTTTGTTAGCTGCATAATAATAATACACCACATTGTTGAACCTTCTACTGGAGTCAGTACTTTAAAGTGCCAATTCACTAGCACACACCAGACATATTAGTTTGGGCTAGCAAGAGCTTAGTTGGCCACCTCTTTCACTAAGGAGTGTTTCGGAGGATTACTAACCTTCATTTGCATATGTTGAGATCTTCTTCATCCAGCAGCATAAGTCCAGAAGTCTTCCTTCTTTTGGGAGACTATTATATACGTTGACAGAACTCACTGTCTAGTTTTCAGAATGAATCTTAATTTCATCCTATAACTTCTATTTCTACTTCTGTGGTCCACATTACACTACACTAACCATTTTTCTCCCTTCTCGGTATCAGGTTATAAACACATCACCCTCCTTTAGCCCTCCCCTACAAAACATAGTTAGGGTGAGATTATAAAAAAAGGAGTTTAGAGAAAGATGCCCTACACTTTGATTTTAAAAAGCCAGAGGGACTGTGCCATTTAACTCAGTCTCTTTTAGAAGCCACAGACTCAGCTCTTCCTGCCCAAGGTAAACCTTTTAGCACACCGAACCATTATGAAAACATTTTCCTTGACTGTTAATTATGATTTTAATAATGTGAAGTCCTGAACTGAAGTGTTTTTACATGTATATGTCCATCAGAATTATATGACCACATTGTCCTTCTCTGTGGGTATCCTTTAGCATATGCTCAGCAACTTTGCACTGAATGCTTGTATTTACTGTATTACATTTCAAACTCAAGTCTAATTAGGTTACCAATACCACACCTAGAACTTTATTATAATTACTTCTGCACCTTTACATTGAATTAATGTGTTTTAGATCCCCCCAGCCCCCGGCCCCCCAAATAGGTCTATTTGCATTTTTTGAAAAATAATTTCATTTTTTCCCTTGTATTTATGTAGGCTTTTTTTCTCCTTAGCCCTCACTGCACATTTACTATTCCTCCCAATTTAGAATCAGCTGTATATATGTGTAATATGCTGAACACTTTATTTTCAAGAAATGTAAGTTGTTACATAAATTTGATTTTAATATTATTTGTTGTGGTATAGCAGGATGGCCCAGATTTTGAAAGGTATTTTGGCATTGCTTTGTTCAGCACTGCTAAAGCCAAGGGCTAGATTTTTAGTGTGTGGACACCAATAGATACTGATAAGTCTACATCCCCTAGAGGAATTTTCAAATTTCCTGGGCACCTTATGCTAGATCTACAAAAGGATTTAGGTGCATAAATCATACCGAACTGCCCCTGAGGGCACCTAATTTAGATTCTCAAAAGTGCAA
The DNA here is from genome assembly GCF_001723915.1 of Gavialis gangeticus. NCBI lineage: Eukaryota > Metazoa > Chordata > Crocodylia > Gavialidae > Gavialis > Gavialis gangeticus. Next base: position 163,610,290 of record NW_017729032.1, on the reverse strand, counting down.
CTCAGTTGCTCTCTTATTCTGAAATCCCATAAGGTTAATAGAGGCCTGATTTTCATCAGCAAAGTTTTCTAGGTGCCTAAAGGCTTGCTCTTGGCATCCTTGAGACCAGTTAATGCCTGATAGGGCTGAGCAGCTGATTCAGCGGCACTGCCTGTGTTTTCTGAGGGCTTTCTGTAGTAGGCATTCTCAGAATGCACCTGCCAAACTAGGCTCTGCACAAAACACTTAGCTAAGAGATGAGGATGTGGTGTTCATTTCATTTTATCCAGTTGCTCAGTTTTTAAAGCACACATGCAGGATACGAGAGACTGGAGTTCTATTTCTCCTCTGCCTAAGGGTTTGAACCTATTCCTACTGGTGAGTGTTTATTTTAATGAATAGTCCTACCCATTTCATAGGCTGCAAATAGATGTCACATTTAACCAGGGAGAAAGTCTTTTGTCCAAGGATGCTACAGACATACGAGTCATTGTCTCACTCCAGGTCCCTCTGAAGCATGTAGGATAAAATGTGCCAATGCTTTTTTTCTGGGACATAGCAGTGTAGTCTACAGAGTTTTTATGGGTTATTCCAGGGACACGATTGCCAAACTGTATGCTCTCACTTTCCACGTCCTGAAAGAGGAGCAGCAATTTAACTTAGAAGAGAGATATACTAAATTACTGAGCTGTGCCTGTTCTGAATCCAGGTACAATCAGATCTGCCTGAAATAAGACATCTTCTTTTCAGCCATAGAAATTCCACTAGTAAAATCTAACCCCCAAACTCCAGCTCAAGGGCTAAACAAAATGATAATAGACTCAGTGGATCTAGTTGAAGGAAACACATGTAGACCATTCTCCATCCCTGGATCATCCACTATTTCCACTAGTGTTTTCAGTTCTCTGTTCCATCCCTTGAATGGGTCATATACCTACAAATTATCTTCTTCAGAGTCTGGGGCATACAAATGGCCATCTTCTCTTACCTGGAAAAGGATTATCTCAATGCACACATACAGAAGAGAGAGTGTGAACGGTTCAGTTCTTATTTTTATTCTGCCAAACTAGAATTTGTTTTCAGGTTATTTTCCTGCCCGTAAAAATACAATTGTGCTTGCATGCTCACAATTAATGGGAAAGGTCACCATCTGTCAGAACAAAGAAAACCTCTTTTATAACTTTGCTGATTTTTATGGAGATGACAAGAAACATAGGCAGCTTATTTTGTTTTCCATTTGACATGGCATTCATCAGGCCAGTGACTGTATCTGATTTTACGAACTACAAGTTTCAGAGATGATCTGACATGGTTCAATAGTCCTGATAAGGCAGGTTAACTTTCAGGGGCAGGAGTGGGGAGGGCTTCTTAGTTTGCCTACTGAAATCACAGCTTTCCAGAAAGACTGGTCCTAAAACAACCAAAGAAAGAACAAAAGAGTCCCTCTCATTGTTTTGGAACAGACTTCTTTAATTCTGAATGCTGGTGCCAAGATTCTGCTCCTGACACCCTGGAGAGTAGCATTTTTATAAAACTATTACAAAGAAGGGGAATTGAAAAAAAAATGGATCCCAGCAGCAACCCCACTTTTCTCTTAGTATGGCAGAGTGTTTTTCTAGATAACCTGAGGTTCCTTTTCAATTCCTGGAGTGATGCGGATGGTAAAAACAGAAAGGATGCTGGGAACATTTCCAAGGAAGTCAATAAATCCCATAGTGAGCAATTCAGTGGTTTGAACAAAAAATTGAGGGATACTGTGTGAGTTACTGACTCAACCCTCATTTTAAGTAAGAACATGCAATTTGTGCTTCTAAAAGAGGCCTCATTTACTGAAGGTAGAAGATGAAAGGTAAAGAGTTAGTGGAAAAGCCACCTAATAGATATGTTGTGTGCATTCTTCTTTCATTGCTCTTGTGACATACATATTGAGCACATCTGCTATTCCTGAGTTAACAAAGCATGCAGCGCAGTCTGGTAACTGGATGTCTCTTTGTTTAATACAACTTTGTAAAAAAAAAATAAAATCATAAGTTTCAAAACAGGGTACTCAAACATAGCTTCCCAAACCAGTATATAAGCACCTAATACTCTTCTGTTTTACTGTTTCAATATGCATGTAAAAGTCTAAATTTAGGCACCTGTATTTGAAAGTTCTGCCCACACAAAAAGACATGACATCCTTTGTATGAATCACAATGAAGGATAGAAAAATGATCAGCACACCCATTTAACTCTAAAAGTTTAATAAATGCACCTTTTGTGTGTAGATAAACCTAAAATAGTATACGACTGACAACGTAGGTTGGGCAGCAATTCCAGAGGGACAACTAGCACAAGAAACTCATAATTCCTTTCAGAGTAAAACGATAATCAATAAAATTTGCAATAAGTTTATAGAAATTATAGCACTTCGTTTAATGGCTAAAGAAAGAAGTAATGGAGGGTAATACCTTTTGAGTGGTACTTGTTATTGCTTTATTCAAAATGTGCTATGGTAGAAAGTCAGATAATAAAATGAAAAGGAGGTAACTCTTTTAAAGAACTGTGCACAAAGCAGTGAGCATTCTGTAATGATGATGTTAGTGGTACTTGCCTGTGTTCAGCAAAGCACTTAACAAGAGGCACAACATAACACACTTAATATTACGTGCATGAGTAATCCCAATCCAAGTCAGCCAATTATGCAATCATGTGCTTAAATCCCATTGAAGGTATTAAAGGCAATGAAACTCATGCTTAAAGATAAGTATGTGCTTTAAAGCTTTGCTGAAATTTGGCTAAAGAGTCCAATTCTTCATAGTGTTCCATTTCTTCAGCTTTCCTTACCTTTAGTTAGAATGGGTGTCATTTAGTACCTCAGGGTGTTAATGAACACCTTGCAAAAGGAGATGTGACAAATTTTCTTGGGAGGGAAACTCCCACAATTTGGACTATATTTTTAAACAGTTAAAAAGTCACCCTCCAGTCAAGTATTTGGCTATGTTCTGGTTAGAGCCATCATTTACACATATGCCCTTCATCTCCCTGATTCTGAATGTCATAGCTGGAAAGCAGAGTTGACTCATCATTATATCTAAAAGAATTTTCTGTAGAGTGCATAGAAGTGAATGAAAATGGCAATATTTGTCATAGCAAACGGAAAATGTTTGTGATGTATTGGAGTGTAGTGTTCATTAAGATGAGCACACAGCCAGTTCTAAATATGTGGATGGGAAGCAGGTGAGTTTGACCATTTGCTGAATCAAGGAGCAGAAACAGATAGGAGTCATTGCTGTAAAAAGCTGGCATCTTGAAGGGTGAAGTCACTCATTATACTTAGACTTACTAAGGACTTTTACAAAAAACAACATTCACAAGTTCAAGCTATGGGCCATCTAAGCATCTCTAAGTTACACCACTTAAGGTGAGGGTTAACTCTGGGCCATGCTACCTAGCTCATGGTAGAGTAACTTCGGTCTGTTCTGAAGAGAAAATGAATGGCTCTTCAGAGCTGTGTGGGCAAGAAATGGTATTAACTATTAACACGTGACTGCTCACAGCACATAATAACTTCAGCACTGCTTAATATTCCACAGATTGAGAATGGTCTAATTGTAACATGCATTTGCTTGGAGCAAGAGGTGTAAGCTGCTCACCACTCCTGCCCTCACAACACCAACCCACATATTCCCAAAGGGAACAAAATTAGTCGAGAGGATACAAAGTTAAATATTTTGAGAGGCCAGCAAGTTTTTTATGAAACCACAATTGGCTTTAAACCTAACTTCTCCCATAAATCCCCCAAACAAGTGAAAGTAGTCACTATGCCTCTGGGAAATTGGTCCTCACAGACAAAAGGAGATGCAAACCCAAATGCAAAGTATTATTCTATATTGAATATAAGGTAATAAAGAATAGTAAAAAAAAAATACTGTTTCAGTCCCTTCTACAAGGCATCAACAGCTGGTTATAAGAATGCATGACAACTGTAATTAAAATATGGTTCTGTAATGAAAACCATGAGGTGGAGGGTGCCCTGTCCACTTTCCTTTAACTTAAATAAATGGTTACTAATTCAGCCACTTCTTAAAGCAGCTGCACCATACATAGTTGTTGACGTAAGCCACAAATGATGGTAGTTCAGAGGAATGACAAATGTGAGCTTTCATAAACATACCCCTCCCCACTTAGATTTTGCCACTGTCATATTAACGCCAAAATCTTGCTGTGGGATTGTTTTGCAACTTAGTCATTTAGTCATTATGACCCAAAGTTTAGAGCTCATAATTTATTTGACCTTTGTTAAAAGGCTTTCTCACATCATGAGGTAAAGGTGATGAGGAAGGAGGTAATGAGCCAGGTTGTCATTCTGCCAAAGAAAAAAGAAAGAAATTAGATGAAAAGCTGCTCAGGCGTTAAAGGTCCTAAAGCTTTTATTGTCATGCATTTAGTTCATAACAAACAATTTAATGTAGTTTGACATGACCTGTGTTTTTGTTCTCTGCAAACCCTGAGCACACTAACAAGGTTTGTTTACAAGGTTGAGTGGCTTTGAAGAATATATTTCTTATGCTGAAATTCTTATTTATATTCTTATATAATTTGTTAGGATTTGGATTCTTATGTATTCTTCTATACTGCTTACTTATATTGTTCCATCTTGTACCTAGGCACCAGTAATATATAGAAGAATTATTTGAATTACACAATAAGCAACAGGCCTTTCAACATGGACAATATGGCAAAAATTGTGAGTATTTTGCTTGAATATTACCAGCCACCATACATTTATCCACACTTTATGTCTTTTCCACTTGAAGGATCCAAGTAAGTCTTTCTATATTAATTCCTCCTAAATCTAAAAGAAACTTTCTGTTGTAGTTTATCTTACCAGCCTTCAAATATGTTTCTAGCTACACGTGATATACTTTGATGTCTGCATTACTTTAAAAAATATATACCCTCTACTAACTGAGACAAAGGTGAAAGCACTCATTCAGCTAAAGTAATCAAGTTGTTTTACCCAGGATTCACTGTGCTAAAAATCCAGGCAGTACTAAAATTCTTCATGAATCCTTTTCAACTTATGGGGATTTCATGCTAGCTATTGCTTTTATCTAGCTGTCAAATGATTTGATGCTTTGTAATGAGATGATAAGTCACGTGTACTTAGCTTCTGTGCCTGTGAATGGGATATTATCTGGATTGAATTTATGTTCTCATCTCTCTCCTTTAGCCTTTTTAGACTCAGGGCGTGCTTCCCCTGTATAATCAGTTCATCAGCTGCAACAAAGCTATCTACTATTTTCAGACTGTTTCACTATACATTAAACATGTTATTTTACACAAGGGGAGAGGGATTTGTATATGCTGCATCAAAAATTAAATGCACAACACTGAAAACACCTTGTCTAAGCTGACATACCAATACACTTTTTCTCTGACTAGTTGGCATTAGGAATCTTTTAATTCCATAATAAAAACAAATATTGCATATTCTTATGTTTTTATTTCCTTTCTTTTTTGTGATTACATTTGGAAATACTATAACTGCTGAATATTTTTCAGATGTTTTAAATTGTATAGCATAATTTTAATCACAATGTTGAATGCACTAAGAAATTAATATAAAAAGAAATGAAAAAATGGTGACCAATTCTAATTAAATGGAGAACCTGTGGTCTGGATGTACATGTTTTAACTATTTGCAGATGTCCCAGTGAATCTTTGACTTAGATATGAAAATGATATCTCTCACCATCTCAGGTTTAGAAAGATAACTAATTTTTGCCCTTTTAAGTCACTTCAACATTACAATAGTGAACCTTCTCTGATAGCAGCATGCTGATAAGTACTGTTCCTATTCTTTGTATTAGATAAAGCATGGTATAATCTTCTCTGGCATTTTACTAGTTTTGTATTCAAAAAATGTATAGTGACCTTCTTATTGGCTTCCTACTGCAAAGATGACTCCTTGATAGTCTAAGTTTGGAGTCACCTTTCTGGCTATCAGAATGTCAGTATGCCATCTTCAGGCTTACATCAAACTGTCTTAAAATAGATTATTAGCAGAGATCCTGCTTTTGTCTGATAAAAAAAAAAATCCCTAATTTTTGGGCCAACAAAAGTAACCCCAAATCCACATTTTTCCATGATCAAAATGCAATACCATGATATATATATATATATATATATATATATAATGTATTAGTGGTGTTTCATTTTAATCACAGAAAAATGTGGCTTTGAGTTACTTTTTTTAACCCAACAATTGGGGAATTTTTTAAATCAGAAAAAACAAGGATCCAAACATGCAGGCACATGTGCTTGCAGCAGCTCAAATAGAAGCATTACAAATTTGAGCCAGGGCTTTTTGCCTCAGTGCATGGGCTCGGACATGGGGCAAAATAACCCTGCCTGGCTTCTCCCAGATCTGCAGCCAGGGGGAGCTAGAGCCTTGGGCCAGCACCTGTCCTGGCCCTAGCAGTATAAAAAGCCGCCCTGGCAAGTAGCTGAGGGTTATTAGCTCTCAGGAGCTTCTGGGGCCCAGCCAATCAGTACGTGGGGACACTACCCCTTGTTCCAGCTGGACTGCTGAAGCAGCCCTGAGAATTGCCTGCACCCTCTACCCACTGCAGAAGTCTGGTAGTGGGGGCTGCTGCCTGGCTGTGACCTGCTGTGCACCTGCCAGACCCAGATGGGAATTGCACAGCCAGTAGAGGTATCTGCCCCTCTGGGCCAGGTGCCAGTGGCCTGTGGTTGCAGGGTTGGCCTCTGTGCAGCACTGCTGCCATGTGTGCCCACAGCCTGGCCATCTGGACAGCTATTGCCTGGAAGATGTTCTGGGTGCAGAGGACTGCTTTGAACTGTTAAAGCATGTCCTCCTGGCGCCATTTGGCCAGGAGGTCAGCCACAGTCAGCTGGGTCCAAAATGCCAGCTCTGAGCAGGCAGAGTCCTGCCACTGGCCTCCTTAGCAGGAATTCTGGTGTTCCCTATTGGAAAACTGAAAAACTCCTGATAAAAAAAATCCCATAGTCACTCTGTAAAATGCCCCCAAATCCATGTTCCTCCACAAGTAAAACAAAAGACCACTATAAAGAGAGAGAGAGAGTGAGACAGAGACAGCAATCAGTTGGATAATGTTTTATTGATATATCTACAGTGTTAAAGCATGTCTCTTATCATAATAATAAAGTGAACTTTAAATGAATATTTCATGAATTCATGAATACATGAATATATATTTTGCTGCCCTCCCACAGGGGATTCGGCCCCCACACTGGGGCTATGGTCCCCCCAACAGGACTTACAGTCCCCCAACAGGGGTTCTTCCCCCACGCAAAGGCTACGGCTTCCCAACATGGGTTAAGCCCCCCAACAGGGGGTTTGGCCCACATACAAGGGCTGTGGCCACCCAACAGGGGTCACTGCCCCCCAACAGAGGATTCAGCCCCCATACAAGGGCTACGGCCCCCCAATGGGAGCTATAGTCCCCCAACAGGTGCTATGACCCCCAACAGGGGCCAAATGACCCCCGCAGGGGCTACCACCACCAGTG
>NW_017729032.1:163598639-163602165 GCF_001723915.1 Gavialis gangeticus | reverse complement strand
ACAAAAAGGCAATTTGGGGAGGGTTAGCTGTGTTTTTCAGCACCAGGGCAAGGGGCAATCACAGAAATGCTCTGGAAGTCTCTGGTTTCCTCAGGGCATGGTCTGGGACCGTGCCCTGTTCCTCTTTTTAAAACTTTGATATACAAGGGTCTAATTTTCTCTTCATGCTGAAAACAAAAGGGTTTGAGATGGGGCAAGAGGCAGATGTGCACTTGTCTGGATGCACCCTCTGTGTAGAATTAGGTTCAGACCCAGTAGTATGTTTGGATTTTACAGAATACAATACAGGGAGTATACATCCTTTTTATTAGTAGTAGTTTTCATTTATCTTATGTTAGATATGCAAGTCCATATCAGGACTGTATGGTGCTAGCCATTAAGATACCCAGGCCAAGTACAAACATGAAGTTCAGCATATGCAAACTGGTTTAAAAATGGCAGAATCTGGTCTAAGATTTGCCACCCCACACCCTGCCAAAGGGTGAATGTGTGTTCTGCTTGCTACTGATCTAAAATTTCAATATTTTTCAATCTTTTTTCATTTGCAGACTCCTAATATTTTTTAATGACGGTGTTGGCCATTTTGAATTGTAAGTGTAGAAATTCATACACTTTTGATAGATTATAACAATCTTTTGCAGACCCCTTAAACAGTCTGTGGAACCCAAAGGGTTTGTGGACCACACGTTGAAACCGCTGTTCTAAGTAGTTTCCTTCTAGTATTTCCTAACATGGAGTAAAGTATAAAGGCATTGTCATTTAGCCAATCTATGTCAAACTCCACTAAATAATATTGAATTCAGTATTGCCAGCCATTACAGTTTACTGAAAGTCTAATCATTTTTACTTTTTTGCTTAAAACTCCTAATGCTGGAATCATGCTACTGCACAAGAATCTCTCTGGGTTTTCTTAATTAAGTTTCTAGGCCTTGTGTTTTCAGACAAACATTGAAAATGTGAAGCAATTACAGACTCATCTGAAAACCCAGAAGGTTAAAAAAATTACCCAAGTGTTTATTATTTGAGAAAGGGCTCCAAAGTCCCCAAGGTACTGGAAACATTTACATGTGAGTACTTCTTTTAACAAATTTAAATGCACTAGGTGCTATTGCTTGCTGTTATTCCAAATTAATTCTAACTGAAGCATGATACAATCTTCTCCTTCATGATTTTTCAGTAATAGCTGAGAATTTGATTTTCTTCTCAGAAACATTGTCTTACTAAAATACTATTCCCCTAAACATAAGCCAAAGGATAAGTTCTAAATGTCAGACATATAAGTTATGTTATGCATTTTCAGGAGCATGCAAATATATCAGATATGTAAAAACCAAAGCTGACACATGCAAACACGTTTCCTAAAGCTGGATATACATATATTCGAAAATAGGTACCATTTATACTCTTACATTATTTAAAGTATGATAGTCCCAGTGTTGTTATTCTATATCCCCATCTATGCAATACATAGTTCATAGATGGCTCACTTTGGAAAAATAGCATTCCTCTGTTGATTTAAGAAATGAAAAGAAGTAATCATTTCTACTTTTCTAGGTTAATATATCACTAGGTAGACTGGGACTGATTCTGTAAGCCAGTTGTAATTAGGGAAACTGGCTCTCATAATTAATTAAAGGTACCATAGTTTGGGAGTCAAATAGACCCTGGACCTGAATACTAGTTTATTTTCTCTATTTAAGCCTTTAAGTAGAAAGGTTTTAAATGAAATTGTTTTTCTCCCTTACTAATTGTAGATTAATTTTGGCCCTGATTCCAGTGCTTTTATTCACATTAAATATCACTTTGCCACATGAATGGTAGCATTGACTCCAATTAGATGATTCATGCAATAAACTCTTTTTCAGTGTTAGGATGTGCCAGAAACTGACACTTAATTTACTGGATTCTGCTGTAGGTCCTCATGTCTTAAAATTCTTTTGCAAACTAATCCATAATCATATAGTTAAAAAAATTTCAATTACGAGTTACACCAGGGTAAACACTGAAAAATTCCACAGAAATCAGTGGCTTTATGCTACTCTAACTTTGAGCAAAATTTTGTGCGTCTGTCTTGAACTCATATATACATACAGAATTTTGCCAAGTGACTTTCAAAGTACCAGCAAATTAACTTAGGCTACATAACAGCTTAAGTAGAATGGCAAGCTGTCAACATGAACATTTTGTCAGAAGTATCTTGGAAAATTATTTTGGAGAAAATCTAGCAATAGATTTTAATAGATAATTAAAATGAGTTAAATCTAATTAAATTAAAGACTGACATCTTTTATAATGGGCTACAAATCATGTAACTGGTTCAGGCAGTTCATCACTTAATAGCCTTTCTTGGGAAAAAGTAAGGGAAATGTAGATGGGTAAAAATTTATATAATTGGTTTCTATGAAAGAAATTATGCCAAAAATGTGTTAAACTAAAATATGATTCTTTCTTTGTATAAACATGGCAAGTATTAACAATAACATTTCTATTATTTTACTCCACTCACTTTGGTCAGCTGAATTGGCTTAATTTTTATTGTCCCAGGGGCCATGGTAATGTGGGACACTTACCTGCAGCCTGGGATGAAACTTGTGCAGAGCGGAGAGAGGAACCTGCGCGGCTTGTTAGCTGCCTTTTTGTACAGCTGCGGCTGGCCGGTGATGTCAGCATCAGACGTCGGCCGGCAGAGTTAAAAATGGCAGTCACCACTCCGGAGGGGGTGGATAACCTGGAGGACAGGCTGCAGCCCGCGCCAGCGGCAGAGTGGTCTCCGCGGGCAAGCCTCCGAGGATCTAGCAAGCTGGAGGGGTTAGTGGCTGAGGAGGGAGGCACCACAACCAAGATCTCGGCTGATCTCCAAAGGAGCGATGAGCCAACCAAGTGAGGGAAGGCAGGAGCAACCCTGGGAGTGCCACAGGATTCTAAAGTGAGTGTCGGGACGGTGGGCATGCAGGATGCTGAGCAAAGGGGTGAAGAGCCGAGGACAACCTGGCAGGAAGGTAATCGAGGCGGGATCGCCGCCAGAACATTTGGACATTGACTGAGGGGTCTGAGCCAGTCAGGAACCAGCAGTTAGAGGGGAGTGCCCTCCCCGCCTTCAAGGGTCCAGGGATGGGGAGATGGTGGTGGGTTAGTGATAGGAGCAGTAAGGACTCCAGAGTCCTTGAGTTAGGGGAACGGAGACCAGGGGTGTGCCCCATGGTGGGGCTTGTGGGGAGACTTTGATAGAGGTGACGATGACGGTCCCTCACGTGACAGGGTTAGGGCATACGGCACTACCAGGGCTAGTAGTGTCTCCTGTTATTGGCCCCGAGACATAGAGTAGTGGCCGAGGCCTGCGGGGAAGACCACAGATAATGATAAGGCAGTGCATTGAAAGTGGCGTGGGGCCAGGGTATAGGGGTGGTGGAGCCCCATCAGCAATTGTCGGGCCTAGCCCTGGCCACTGAGGGACCCGTGAACTAGCCCCGCCCACTGAGGAACATCAAGTCGTGGCAGGAGAGAATGGGGTTGGCGGCACAGGAGG
>NW_017729032.1:163571822-163593639 GCF_001723915.1 Gavialis gangeticus | reverse complement strand
CTGATCTCCAAAGGAGCGATGAGCCAACCAAGTGAGGGAAGGCAGGAGCAACCCTGGGAGTGCCACAGGATTCTAAAGTGAGTGTCGGGACGGTGGGCATGCAGGATGCTGAGCAAAGGGGTGAAGAGCCGAGGACAACCTGGCAGGAAGGTAATCGAGGCGGGATCGCCGCCAGAACATTTGGACATTGACTGAGGGGTCTGAGCCAGTCAGGAACCAGCAGTTAGAGGGGAGTGCCCTCCCCGCCTTCAAGGGTCCAGGGATGGGGAGATGGTGGTGGGTTAGTGATAGGAGCAGTAAGGACTCCAGAGTCCTTGAGTTAGGGGAACGGAGACCAGGGGTGTGCCCCATGGTGGGGCTTGTGGGGAGACTTTGATAGAGGTGACGATGACGGTCCCTCACGTGACAGGGTTAGGGCATACGGCACTACCAGGGCTAGTAGTGTCTCCTGTTATTGGCCCCGAGACATAGAGTAGTGGCCGAGGCCTGCGGGGAAGACCACAGATAATGATAAGGCAGTGCATTGAAAGTGGCGTGGGGCCAGGGTATAGGGGTGGTGGAGCCCCATCAGCAATTGTCGGGCCTAGCCCTGGCCACTGAGGGACCCGTGAACTAGCCCCGCCCACTGAGGAACATCAAGTCGTGGCAGGAGAGAATGGGGTTGGCGGCACAGGAGGAAGAACTACCCCAGTGACGAACAGGCCCGGAAGGGGCAGAGACAACCACAAGGAGATCAGAGCCGCCCCAGAGTGGCTGGTAGAAGCCCAGTGGTGGCATTGATTAATATGAGTTCTGTGTTTAAGTACTCCAACACAACTGATTGCTTTTTTTTTTTTTATCTTTTGGAAAACATGTTTTCTTATTTCCTTTCACTAATTTAGAGTTTTGCTCCCAAATGGTAACTAAATTATGATTCCTAGAATACTTTTCATATTTCTTAACTTCTATTCATTTGTAGATTACTGCTATCCTAATATATTTGCTATATTTCATAAAGCAGATCTCAAATTTAGGTGCAAATAGCTAAGTTGCATTAGTACCTCTACAGATACACTAATTTGCATTAATGTGGTATGTGTCCATTGATGCACACCCCGTTAATGCACATTAGCAGGTCTGTACATGCATTAATGCAACTTAGCTTTTTGCACTTAAATTTAATGTGCCTTAATGTGCATTTTCACGTCCACATGTAGACACACGCCTACATCGCCTTTAAGCACCTTAATCATAGATGCGTTAAGTTTAGGTGCATGTAAATACACATGTAGGCAGGCCCATTGTGTAATTTATTCTAAATATGATCACATGATTTCTAAATGTGTTTCACTGAGTGACTTTGTAGGTAATAACAATTCCCACATGAAAATGATTTACTCCTTCCTTGTTGATAGGCAGGCTCAGAGTTCTATTGTTCTGTTAAAAAATAACATCTCTCATATATTTTTTTTTCTTTTAATAAATGTGGGCATCCCCAACAGAACTATGTTCACTAATCAAAATTATTTTAAATTGTTAATTGAACTTAGTTAGAATTTAGACAGGGTGGACATTCCAAGATGATCAACCCTACCTCATTCTGGAGTTTGACACTTTGTTTTATTAGATGAATATTTTAAATAGGTAACTATAAGAAAATGAAATAGCTACTCATAGTTTCTATTTGTACTGATTTTGGAATTGTGTTAACATACTACTGTCAGTGTTAATATGTTACTCTAGTTTATGTAGCTCTAGTTTATTTTCCACAAAATCTTGACCAAATGGAGAAATTGAAGTGGGAAATGCTCTTGGAGAATCACAACAGGGAAAAGAGTATTAAAAGCATGCCTCATGAATGGACATGAAACAATTTAAGCAGTTTTCTGAAACTAAAAGTACTTGGAAATTAAGATAAAGAAATCCCCGCAGGGAAGCATTGGGCTTCATATGACAGACTTAACTGCCTGTACACAAATGCCAGGAACTTGGGAAACAAGCATGAGGAAACAGCCCTTCTCATATGTGATAATGACTATGACCTTGTAGGAATTACAGAGACCTGGTGGGACTCCACCTATGATTGGCTGGTGGCAGTGGAGGGTTACACTGTGTGTAGGAGAGACTGTGTGGGGAAAAGAGGCGGGGGGGTTGCTCTCTACGTTAAAGATCAGCTCACCTTCCTGCAGATTGAGTTTCCAAACCAGGAAGAGCATCTTGAAACCCTCTGGGTCAAGATACAAGGAGAACATGGGGAGGGTGACTTACTTGTTGGAATCTACTATAAACTCCCCCACCAAGAGGAAGACTAGATTGAGAATTCATTAGGGAACTGATTGAAGCTGCACACTCCTGGTGCTTGATCATCATGGGAGACTTCAAATTCCCTGACATCTCTTGGGATGATCGCATGGCCAAATCTGACAGGTTGCGTAGTTTTCTCACGTGCATTGGTGACCCCTACCTAAACCAGGAGGTCTATGGGCCAACTAGGGGAGAGGCATTGCTAGATCTGATCCTGGCCAAAGGGGAGGACCTGGTGAGTGATCTGCAGATTGAGGGGAAGCTGGGTGACAGCAACCATGAACTGGTCACCTTCTTAGTTCACTGTAGAGCAGGCAAACCCCTCACTAAAAAAAAAGTCCTTAACTTTGGGAAGGCTGACTTCTGCAAACAGAGAGAACTGGTCGGTCAGGCAATCAGAGAAAAAAATAATATAAAAAATTAATATAAAGAAAAAATAGTATATGAATCAAAACAAATCCAGATTTTCCAAAACACTCTTGAGAAGATTGCAACCCTTTTCTATCCTTGAAAATACAGATGATCAGATGCTTTGTGCATATTCTTTATGAAGCTTCAACAATGTAATACATCTTATTTTCACAACAGAAATGTCTTTAGATCTTGTGATCTAAATCACTCTCAGTTTGAGATTGTATTTAAGGAAATTAAAGTTGAATATAAGGAACCCCTATTATTAAGTGCATAAAATATTGGCTCACCACAGATCATGATTTCAGAAAATGTGTTCCATCTACAGAAGAGATCCAGTAATTTTACACTGAGAAAGGCTAAAATTCAAATACATATTTTTTAAAGTATAATTAAACATGTCTCATAAATAGTGCATCACCCTATATAGAGGTCTGAATCAGAAAGCCAGGTCCAGTACCTTTCTGTTCTGGGTCCAATATTGTTTAACATCATTCATGATTCATGATAGGATTGAATGCACATTTAGCAGTTATTTACTTAACATCAAATGGGGTGGAGCTGCACCCACTCTGCAGGTGTAAATTAGGATCCAGAATTATCTTGATAACCTGGAGAAATGGTCTGAAATTAAACAAATGAAATTCTGTAAGGGGAAGTACAAAATCCTTTCAATTACTGGGATGGAATAATTGCATGCACAAATACGGGCTGGGGAATTATTGTCTAGTTTGCAAGATTGCAGAGGTGGACATGCAGGCTATTATGGATTATAAACCGACTAAGACCCAATAGTGTGCTTATTCAAAAAAGAAAAAAAAAGAAAAAAAGCCAGGAGCCTACTGCACTCTATTAATAGGTATGTCACTTGCAAGTCAAAGGAAGTGATGCTTCTACTCTGGCACTGACAAAGTCTTATCTGGAATACTGTCAGTTTTGGATACTTCACTTCAAAAAAGACACAGACAAATTAGAAATAGCTCAGACAGAAATGAATAGAGGTTTGGGAAACATGATTTATGAGAAAAGGTTGGTTAAAACTGAGAGTATTAAATCTGGAGAAGTGACAACTGTGGGGAATGTGATAACAGTCTTCAAATATCTGAAGAGTAGCTAGACAGAGGATAGTGATAAACTATTCTTTGTAGTCTAATGGGACAGAACAAGGAACAATGGTCTTAAATTGTGGCAAGGGAACTTTAGGTTGGATAATAGGAAAAACTTTCTCATTATGAGGGTGGAATCAGCTACTTAGAGAAGTTGTGACTCTCCATCCATGGAAGTTATGAGCAAGTTCAAACCCTTCTACAGTGAGGACAATCCTGCTTTGATCAGGGGACTGGGCTAGATGACCTCCTGTGGTCTCTTCCAGACCTACTTTTCTAGGATTCTATGATTCCGGTGCTGGTGAGGGTGAAATTTGGATGTGTATCTTCAACTTAAAAAATCAGGTCTGTCCAAAATCTAGTTTATATTTTAGGAGTTTATGAGGCTTAGGGTGGGAAAATACAAAAATCATTGATCTTTTGAAATCTTCATTTGAGATGCATAAGAATTGCAGAAGACTCCGATAATCTAGAATGAACTACTTCTTTTTAAACCAAAGCATAATCAAGATCCAAAAATGCCAATTAAGAGGCTTAGAAAGCTTCCAGGTAAGTGAACAAAAGGAAATAGGATTCTTCTTCTGGCAGTTTTTTCCAGCAAAGTACTACAAACATGGATAATAATAGAGTCATGTATCTCCAAATACAATGCCACAAAAACATGTAAATGGACATGCAGATCAAGAGCATCTTGAAATCACAGAGATCTACAGTTGTGTATAACTGCTTTATTTAGTACAAAAATGGACCAAATCCTAGTCTAATTTCTAATCTGAGAGCTGCATTTCTGCTTAACAAGGGTTGCATCTACACATTACCCTATGGCAAAGTTGTTACCGCACCATGCTTTAGTATTTCCTTTTGGAAGTTCTAAAGCACAGCACAGGAACTGCCTGTACTGCACTGTACATGCAGTGCATGTTTATTTTTAGCAGCTACTTCACAATAGTGGCACGCTATAAACAGGGGAGCATGCTACCATGTCAAATTAGTTGCTGGTCACATACAGATACCTGTGGATATTACATCGCCATAGCATGTTACTACAGTAACATAGTGTCACATGTAGACAGCCAAGGGATCACATATTCTCCACAATGTGCCTCCTTCATTGCAGCCCTCATCACATGTCCTTCACTGTGATACATAACTGGAGAGAAAGAACAATCTAAAGCATGAGGGAAATAATTTATTTTGTCTAAAGCCAACATAGTTGCTAATGAGAAAGGTTTCTCATTGCAATGTGAAAATTACAATTACTGCCCAATCATCCTTTTATTACCCATTAAGGGCTTTGCTATGCTTAGCCCTGCATATCTATTAAAGGGAGTTGGATGAGAACTTAATTTTCATATAGAATGTATAATTGTGGGAGAGGATGTAAGACAATGAAAGGACATAGGGGTGACTGGTCACAATAGAAATCTATATGCTCAAGTAGCATAAAGAGTCTGTGAGGTCAGGGATGCTTTTGGTAGTAGGCAATTCAACAGAAACACGGGGAAAATATGGCCAAGTTTTGTGTCCTTCTATTGCACACTGCTCCATGCTGAGAAGAGCCTTTAAATGCCATAAGACTCCCCAGAAACTCCTCTCTTAATCAAGGTATGTCCTAAGGCTAACTTTATGGCAGTGCATCTTCATAACACCCCTAACACACAGGACTGAGTGCTTTAATAATACCCCAGTCCTTACAAATTTTAATAGGAAAGGCTTATTTAAATGAAAAATGATCATATTCAAATTGTTACCTTTGTGTGTTACCCTCTCAAAGACAAAAACCTCTTTCTGTTTGCTATTAACATTGAGGACCTTTTATGTTATCTTACAATTACAATCACATTCAATAATTTAAAGAATTTTGCATTTTAATAACCCAAACCCACAGAGAAAAATAATTATGAAAGTCAAGCTCTATTTCTACATTAAATAATATATGTGGCAGATAAATATGTCTGACAGGCTTTTGATCACACAGTCACTGATTTTTATTAGTTCTAGTGCTCTGTTATTCAGATGTTATCCATTTTGATAGGGTTATACATCTCAAAGAAAATACTACTTCAGTTTCTTTATTGGAAGAAAATAGAAGTCAGACATTATAGCTATCAAATCTCAGGAGTTTGGCAGAAATTAAGCAACATCTTCTGAATACTAACAGCTCAGTGCAAATAACACTTCAAGGTCATTCTGCTTGGAGGTCTGGGAGTGTCAGGTACTGAAAATTGTAATTAGTTTAGTTAATGTGGTTGATTAAATGAAGGTTTCTATAGAGTGGATTCCAAAAAGGATTGGATTCCTTTGAGGCAAAAGAAAATGAAATGGAAAAAAAGGACGATTGTTTTCTTAGATTCAAAATGCTAGAGACCAAATTATTCACCTCTATGCTTTGTTCAAATAACATTCAGGTGTTTTTTTCTAATGCCATTTGCCTGGACTTTCAGAAGGCACAATTACATAGTGCATAATGTATAGTGTTATACTGTACTGTATAGTGTTAACAGTTACAGTTAGAAAGTGCTAGTAATGCAGTCTGCAAGGAAATAGTTTGGGAGGTTTTCAAATTCCAATCAGTAGCTGGTAGCCTATGAAAGCTTATGTCCTTTGGAACATGTTAGTCTTTAAAGGCAACCCTGCCCTGCCTTGTAAGAGTTAAGTACTTTGATCTGCTCTGCCATAAATGAGGGTCACCTCTAACTAAAATGTGTTACGAGAACAATGCCCCAAGCTTCAGTAACATTAATCTTAGTGCCTATAAATTGTTGCCAAGATCTTTATAGAAAATCACAGTTTATAGAGTTGATCAAAAAAGGTGACACCAGTCACAGCACTCACTCCTGTTCCCTAGAGGCAATGGGAACTAAAGTGGCCTTTCATGCACTTTGGGGTCAGATCCAATAAATGGCTAATTCTGTAATGCCTAAATTTTAGGTCCTATACCCTGACGTGAAAACCAAAATCTAGCACTAGGTGACTAGATGCAGTTTATAAGGAGGCAATGTGCCTCAGGAAAGCAACCCAAGAAACAAATGTGTTAAATGAGGAACCATCTAGTGCAAACTAATAGAAAACTTTAAGCACAGGGATGTGTCTGAAATCCCACCCCTCTGGAACTAAGGCGCTGGTTCATCAGTGTAAGAGACCTCTTTATCTACTTTGGAGCCAAAAGCACCTATAACTTTTCTTTCAATTACCTGAATATGACTTATTTGTTCTTTAAGATATAGCCAGTGGAAGCGATTGTAGTCTATGCTTTGGAGAGGTAGTTTGTGATTAAAGCATTCATACAAAAATTAATATATACCCAAGTATTCATACCCTCCTAAGCCTGAAGTGCTTCAAACCAACATCTCCTACATCCCAGGGGAGTGCCCAACCACCAAATTACAAGTAAATTACAAGCAAGTTTCAGCAGAAGCTTAATTTCTGTTGAAGCTGGAATACTGTGTAGAGAAGAATGACAGGATCCTTGAGACACAATGTGATAATCAAGAGAGAAACAGACTCTGTAGCAGCACTTGAATGGAATATGTGTGGGCAGGGAGGGGATTTGTCTTGGATACTGAGCTCTGTTCCTTAGACTGCTTATGCATTTTATACTTACATCAGATTACAACCATAACCAGGCCATGAAGCAAAGATCAGAATTAACGGGTTCCTCCTGTCAACTTAGTGCTCTGACTACTAAATTTCTGACACACTTTCTTTTTGCTTGCTCTGTTTCTGGTCCTGTGGTTCTTACATTGTTTATGTAGCCTGGGTACACCCAGGAGTCCCTGTCTACAAGTGGAAGGGATGAGGTGGTCAGGCAAGTGTGCTCTGAGAAGGGCCTGCCACTGGGGAGCAGTTACCACTTTTTTCTATAGAGCCAGGTTGAGACAAAGTACTTAACTATATACAAATGTAT
This sequence comes from Gavialis gangeticus, assembly GCF_001723915.1. Lineage (NCBI taxonomy): Eukaryota > Metazoa > Chordata > Crocodylia > Gavialidae > Gavialis > Gavialis gangeticus. The sequence continues at coordinate 163,585,932 of NW_017729032.1, read as the reverse complement.
TGCTATAAAAAATAAATATGAATAAGAGACATTAAATATTTATAGTAGAAGTGGTATGTGACACCACATACAATAACATGCATTCAACACATTGCACCACTTTGAGGGATTGCAAAACATAGAACAGGTAACTGGGAACTCAGTACAGGTGATCCATAGCTCAGGCAATAATTAACCCCCCTGCACAGATAAACATTAACACCCTGGAACAGGTAAGTCAAGACATCAACACAGTAAACGCATATAAGCATCGACTAAGATAAACCCAGGTAAGTTGAGGTAGCAATTCAATAGACATACACAGGCAACAATACAGGTAAGTTCAGGTAATAGGCAGTAAACATATATAGGTAACAAAATAGGTAAACTAATATAAACCCCCTTAAGGAGTACCCATAACTATATTAACATCAACAGTACGAAACAAACATCAAACACAAAATATGAGGTACACTCAGAACCCCAAGGAGTGTTCCATGGAGCCCCTTCCCTTTAGGGCCTGGGATGTGGACACCCCCACCCCCACAATTGAGGAGGGCAGAGGCGGCAGACCCTCCCTTCTCAAGGCCACCTGCCCTGTGGGACCCACTTCCCAAGCAGCTCCCGCTCCCGCTTTGAAGCAGACAAGGCTTATACCCTTGTGGCCAGTCCCTTAAGGGCCTCTCTCCAGAAGTGCCTCTGGCTCCTCTTGATGGTCTGGTGTCCTGCTCTAGGCACCCAGGGCCCTCCTGCTGCCTGGAGCATCGTCTCTGCTGGCTCTGGGCCCAGTTTCCCACTGGGGCTTCCCCAATGGCCCCATGTCCCGCTGCAGTCACCGAGGGCTCTGTTGGTTAAGCCAAACCATACTACCAGGTCCAGGAAGGTGATCCTTCCCCTCTATGTGGCACTGGTCAGGCTGCAGTTGGAGTACTGCATCCAGTTCTGGGCATTGAATTTCAAGAGGGATGTGGCTAACCTTGAGAGGGTCAAGGAGAGGGCCACTCGCATGGTCAGGGAGCAGCAGGCCAGGCCCTATGAAGATAAAGGGCCTGAATCTATTCAGCCTCTACAAAAGAAGACTGAGAGAGGATCTGGTGGCCATCTGTAAACTCACCAGGGAAGACCAGCAGAAAATACGTTAGGCGCTGTTCCCCCAGGCACCACCTGGGATAACAAGGAATAACAGCCACAAATTGATTGAGAGCAAGTTTAGGCTTGATATCAGGAGGCATTACTTTATGGTTAGGGCTGCCAGGCTCTGGAATGGTCTCCCAAGGGAGGTGGTGCTCTCCCCTACCTTGGGGGTTTTCAAGAGGAGGTTGGATAGGTATCTGGCTGGGGTATTATGATCCCAGCACTTGTTCCTGCCTAGGGCAGGGGTTCGGACTTGATCTGTTCAGGTCCCTTCTGACCCTAGGAACTATGAACTATGAACCAAACCACTGACTACAAGTAGTTTCCCAATGTGTGGTGAACCATAATTGTAAGACAGCTCCAGTATGGACCCTGAAATTAACTGTTTAGGGAGTCCCAAGTCCCAGACTGGCCAGGGCTGGGATGAAGTCTCTTTAATGAGGTTCAACCTATGAACTGTACTTGTAGAGATAATGTTTATATTGTGTTTAAGGTTTTGGTTTTTTATTTTTTATTTGTGTTGTTATAGTATTGTATTTGTTGGTTTATACTTCTTGCAAAAATGAGGATTTGTCTGTGTGGAATACTCCAGTCAAATTTAGCATTCCCAGATTTCTTGATTGGGGCTTGAGCCACTGGTGTAATTCATTCAGGACCCTCTCCCTGACCGCTGAGAGACTGAGCATACCCACTCCATTTCCACAGCCCCAAGATTTTGAAGCCCTACCACCCCAAGTAGGTGAAGGAACCCCACCCACAAACACCTGACCTCAAACCACAGACTTATCCCCACCGTGGACTCAGAGCAGCTGAGCCCAACACAGCCCTTATTGGATCCACAGCTCCTGTCCCAATTCCTGGTCGAAGACCAGCTCAACCCACCACTACTGTTCCAGCAGAAGCCAGCCCTCTCCCACCCCTGTATATGAACATGGACAGGCCCTCCCACCTCTTCTTTCCTAGAGCCTGCTGACCCACCCCATCCCTGGACTTGACCCTGAAAGGCTGGTCTGTGTCTGTTAGGAGGGGTGGGAGTTGAAGACTCCAGTCCTGGTGAGGGCTGGGTCTATGCAGATTGGGTAGCTATGCCAGAACCCAGCCTCCACAAACATCAAAGAGAAGTGGTGCCCAAACTTTTGACTCCACTGACCAGATGAATAATGCAGGGTCTGTCCATGGGCCTGATCTATGCACCGGATTGGGGCCTGGCCCCATGCACAAATTTATGACTCTGATCCTGGTCCTCCATGCTAGATTATGACCCACAGCCCTGGCTCCAGCCTTGTCCAATAGACCAGGCCCATGGGGCAAAGATTGAGCACCACTGTTATAGATCTCACCCTGCTGTTCCTGGAACCCCTGGAGTATTCCCCTCTATATGGAATGGCCTATCCTGCTCCCACCATTGCTGGAGCCCCCTGATCCCCACCTCCACAGACTCATATCTGGCAGCATCTGAACGCAATAGTACTCAACCTGGAAGCATCTAATCTTGACCCACGAACACTCAACCCAGTAGTAGTCAACCTGACAGCAAATTCCTTGGAAGAGACCTGACCCCAACCAGGCTCAACTGACCTGCACTAGAACTGGGTCCATCAGTTGGTGTCAGAGGGGAGGGGCTCCATAATGGTCTGCTGGAGAGGAAAATGATGGGCTTGAACAGACAGCAGATAGGCCCTGGGTCTACTGTCTTAAAACCTGACAGCTAAGAGAAGGTGGGAGCAAGGGAGAGAGACAGGGACATATTGCGGGAAGTGGGACATAGTCCCCCAGGGAGACCAGCCACTCAGCCCTAATCTGTGCCCTCAACTGCTGTCATTTGTCCTTAAGCAGGCAGGGAAACTGCAAAGCATGTCCTGGGACACACACACGGAGGCTGCTTGGCTAGGTGTCATCAGCTAAATAGGCTGTCTGCAGAGCACCTAGGCTGGCCATGTAACACTTGCACAATGCTTTACCAATAGGTTTTTCTATAAGGAGAATAAAATCAGTAGAGTTTCCTTAGATATTTTGAATACTTGTATGCACCCACAATGTACTTAGGTAGGATCTGAGCATATCCTTCGTATCATGCCCCTCAGAGATCATAAGAACAACTTAGTATCTGAATCACAATGGGGATTAGAGGGGAGCAGCAGGTCTGACTGGGGTAGTACTGGGTTTGTGTGAACACGCAAAACTAACCATCTACTAATGAACTTTCATGTTAAGGTCTAACATAACCTTAATTCACTTTGAGGCTGATATACTGTATATACTATAAATTCACACCAAATTTTACCACAAAATAACTTGTTTATATATCGGTCTCTTTGGTCTGAGTCCAGAATTCAGTGGTCAGTAGACAAACCTGTAATCTATCCCATTTCCCTGGACCAGGTACTTGCTTGGTCCTCTTTTAGAGAAATATCTAATATATTTAGAGAAATGGTAGACAAAAGCATAAAGGAAAACAATATTTAAAATTAAATAAACACATTTTTTATTAGATTTTGCCTTTGCTATTCGCCAAATACTTTTACCTACATTCACCACCTACCAGTATAGACCTGCAGTTACTCATTTATGCTGGCTGCCCTTGTTTATCTTTAAAGGTCTGTCTCAGTGCCTCTTATGAAGTTGGTCCCTTGCTTGTTCTTCATTGATCTGGCTCTCTCCCTTTCAGGCTACTCAGGGTGTTTCTGACTGGTTTGATTGGTTTCTTAGGAGTAATGCTTTTGGCTATGAACCAGAATAGCTTTTATACATAGGTTAGTTTCTTAAGCACTGCATGCAGATCTCTAAACTGGGAGTGCAATTATTGTATTCAGGAGAAAAACACCAGGGATATCAGTAATTAAATCCTATTAGCAACATATACTCAATGCATATTTTTTTCCTGTTAGACCCCTAAGCAATAATTAATAAGAAAACAATAAAAAATGAAGGATCTCTTCTTTTGTTGCCAAAGCACCTTAAAAACTCTTTTATGTAGCAAATTTGAATTTCTTGGAAGCTAAAGAAAAATTGGGATGGTCTTTATGTTACTGACAATATCACTTTGATAATCTATACTTGGGTGATCCTGCCTATTTTGGCTCTACAGAAGACTTCATCGATAATTGTTTTTTTTTTCTTTCCCTTTTCAATATCCAGTAATGATGCAACAGGAAACACTTATGCATGTTGATAGCTGCATACATGTAAATAGTTCCATTCAATGTATTAGGAATACTTGCATGTTACATCCATTCATATGAAGGTGCATGAAGAACTGAAGCTTTGGTCGACAAATATATATTATTCAGTCTTTAGTGCATTTTAGTCTTTCCCCATATAGTTCTTCGTAATTGATACCTATAGAGAAAGTAAACACTTTCTAACATAAGAAAATGTAATCAATATTTTTGCTAGTTAGACCCTCAATATTATTCTGTGATGAGCAGCAAAATTAATCAAAATTTGAATGCATATTATTAATTTATCTTAAAGGGTAATAGAATACACATCTGGTAGTGCAAGATGACTGGAAAACCACAACAGGGATACCTCATACAAATAAAGCTTCTCAGTCAACCCCCATGCAATATACCATCATTCCATAATTATCAGCAAATAATGAGGTCATAACGTAATATGCCTGAGTAGACGTAGCCAGATACAAAGAATACGATCACACAGCTAATGACTACAACCTTAATGTGGACATTAGCCAAGATTCAGAGTAGACATAATTGGTGTTTGTCCCCTCCTGATTTTGTTCTCCCACCATGCTAATAAAGAGTTAAGTTCAGATCAGAAAGATCTTGAAGTAACATGAGTATTTCTCAAAGCAAAATGAATTTGATTCTGACTTCAGATAGAAGCAGTCCAGATTAAATAGGCTGCCAATCAGCTCTATACCTCAGAACTTTGCAGATATACCATACTGATGAAGAAGCTCCTATATCCCTTTTATAAAGTCTTCAAGAACTGTCCAGCGCATCTTTGAATGAGACTTCTGCCACCAGCTGTCTTTCTTTTAACTCATCTGGTGCAGGCCATCTGTGTATCAGGCTGGCTTGAAAAGGCATTGGAAAGGAAAGGAAATTAAGGAACAGTGATACTAACAGCAAATGATTATTAGAATGCCCTACTCAGCCTTCTTTAGAGTATATGTTAAAGCACTCTTCTTTGTGTACAGATGTAAAAGCAACAGGATCATTAGTGTGTTATTTGCTTCACAAATAGGAGGGCCTGAGTTTTGACTACTAGACAGCCAAGGACATAACAGTATTATCCCACAGAAGCTCCTGGAAATGTAGTAGTTCCATTAGTCTGCTTGGATGGACCTTCAGAATTACTCCAGTATACTAACACAGAAGAGTCATCCCACTCTCAAACAAGAGAGTGTGATGATCAGTTCACAACAAATGTGGAAACTAATCTCCACACCTAATTCAAAGTGCGGGTCATCCATAGACAACAGATATGAACAAGTTTTCAAAAAACCCAACTCAGGTTATGCATCTTACTTTGAGTTGCCTAAACCTGAGTCGGGTACTGCTATGTGCAGGTGTTTGCCTGGGCAGCTGGAGCACAATCAATCAGAAGAGAAGGAGACAACAGGATTGGCAGGTATGTGGAGTGGACTGGGGATTGTAGGGTAGTCAAGGGATTATAACAGCACAGCCCTAGGAGTGAGGTGAGTGACTAGGCTTTCCCAGCCCCAGGGCTGTGCTGTGAATGCAGGCAGGTGTTCATTAGGCCACTTTTACCCATTTTAGATCAGGTTAACCTAGGTAATTCTAAAGTTAGTTCACCTTCTGAGGACATTTTTTTAGGGTGATTTAGGCCTTGTGAATGCCTGCATAACTGGCCTTTTAGGTCGACCTGACTTTGACTGGGTTGATCGAAATGTAACGTGTACATATCCAATAGGGCTGTGCAAAGCTTCAGTAGCCGATTCGATTCAGAGGAGATTTGGCCCGATTCAGTGGCTGAATCTCTGAATCCAAATCAAAATCAGAGACCAATTAAAAGCTATGAATTGAATTGGAAGCCTCTGAATAGATTCAGAAAAGAATTGGCCCAATTCAGAGTTTTGGCCATAAACTAAACAAGCAGCAATCTTCACCATGCTGGACACAGCTGCTTCCAGTTGGTATGTCTGCTGTGGTGGGCAGAGAGGGGAGGGAAGGGGCATGGGGTGGGGGAATATCAACCCCCCCACAGTGAGGGAGGGATTGGGGCTGGAGCTGGGACAAGCTACCCAGCTGAGGTGGAGGGGCACGGGACTTAGGGAGGAGGGGAGGGCATGGTAGTGGGTGTGTGCTCCCAGATCTGTGCAGGGTGGGCTGGCATGGGCTGTGCTCTGGGTGGCTAGCTCTAGCTGCCCACCACTGGGCTGAGCTCCGCAAGGTGGGTGGAGCTAGAGGTGCACTTCAGTTGGCTAGCCCCAGCTACAGCCGAGAGTGCAGCCCTGGCTCCACCTGCCTCGCAGAACGCAGTGGAGAGGGGGCTATGAGGGGGCTGCAGCCACCCTAAAAATCCCCATAGCCCCTGCTGCCAGCCCCTCCCCAGTCAGGGTACACACACACACTGCCATGCCCTGCCACTGTTCGTCCAGTTGGGGTGAAACTACAGCTTGTCCAGGAGTTACAGGGAGGCTGGGCGAGCAGCAGAAGGACATAGCCCCTGCTCCCAGCACCTTCTGCTGGCAATCTGGAGTGCAGCCCTGCCCAGTGCGCCCTGTGCAGATCTGGGGGCTCACATCCGCTCCCATGCTCTCCTGGACTGGCAGCGCATGGAAGTGTGCAGTAGTGGGAGCCCCCTCTGCCATGAGCTCTGCAGCCCTCCCAGCTGGGCAGCTTTTCCCAGCCCCAGCCACAATCCCTCCCTCACTGTGTGGGCATTGATTTCCCCCCTCATGCCCCTTCCCTCCCCACTATAGACTTACCAGGTGGAGGCAGCTGTGTCCAGTGCGGTGAGGACTGCTGCCTGTTTAGTCTATGGCTGAATCTCCAAATTGGCACCAAATCTTCAGATCTGAATCAGCTGAATTGAATCAAGACACCAAATTGAATCACTGTGCCTCCAAATTGGCCGAATCTGAATCCAAAGTGAATACTTGCCACTTTGCACAGGCCTAATATCCAATGAACCAACAGCCAGGTGGGATAGTGCCATGACTATCATGATAAGCATAAGATTATTGCTTGTTAGCTAAAAGATTACCAGAACAGTTGTAATGGATGTTGAAGTCCACTAGAGTAATCTTACAGGCATATATGGTATTTAGAGAAATTTGCATTTATTTACTATAAATTTTCACCATGAATATTGTAGCAGGAAAGATTGAAGATTTCTAATTATAGGACAGGTTTAATTTGGATGCAGATTTCATACACTTTTCCATCTTATTAACTTTCACCATGACCTCTTTTCTTGATATGGTAAGATAATTTATACTCATTCACTTGTTTAATTTGTGCCACTTACGCAACAGCTGTTAACTATGATAGTACAAACCACTCTGCTGAATTGACTTGTGATGATGTTAAACACTGCCTGTATTTAAACTCTTAATTACTTATATTGCCTTCCTGCATAAAAATGTATGAACAGAAGGCCTATCTGAAAAGATGGATGTGGCATGAGAGCCTCTGTACTGGTGCTTACTGTCTTACTGTTTCTGGAAGGCCCTGAATTGGCTGTGTAGCTTAGGGAACCACAAGGAGCTCTGACCCAAATATCTCTGACCATGTCTCTCTCTTCTCATTCCCACAGCCCCGCATCCCTACTCCACCTAGCACCCTTCCCTCATCAACAGCAGCAAAGACAATCTAGGTGCCGTTTACCATTAATTCTTGTGCTAAAACACACTTTCTATGGAGATTACAACAAAATGGAGAAGTTAATGTAATGTTAATGAAGGCTCAATTTTCTTTTATTTGGAAATAAGGGAAGGAGATGGAAAGTGGCATATCTAGATGCTATTTCCTAGTTCTTCCTACTTCCTCCTGCAACTTCCCCTTATACTGTCTTTTACTCCTTAATAAGGAAAGCAACATGCTGTGAGGATAATGGCAGTGTTTCTTTAATTCTTCCTAATTCTCAAACATTTATATCATGAACATACATCCAAGCTAAATGTGGAAAAATAAATGCCACTGATACTGTCAAAACAGACATTCTTACATTTATTTTCTTTTTTTATAAAAGTGTTTGTTTTCATGGAAAAAAAATCATGTTTTGTCAAAAAATAAAGGACCCTAAACCATAATTTTTTTTTTTTAAATGTCCCCAGGGCTTTTCAAGGTAAATGAAGTTCAACTGTTTCATGTCCCTATTTTCTACCTTATCTGGTGGTTTTTGGGGTATACTATACCATTCTTTTAAGATGCTCCAAACAAGGGACTCTCAGGACGCATCACCTTTGCTGTCCCAAAGAGTTCAATGAGATACTGCATAGAAAGTATAATGTGACCCATCTATAATGGCCAAATGGAGCCTGTCTATAAAGTCAAATGAGAGCTTGCTCCTGAACAGTGACAACTTGAGACATCACAGTAGCATTTCTGAGTCAAATCATTTTAGTTTTCAGTCAACATTTAATCACTCTCTGAGTTTCTATTCATTTTTTTTTCCAGAAGAAGATCCAGGTTTTAGACAATGTATCAAATTGCCTAATAAAAATCAATGTGAAATTAGGATATCACAGTCTCTCAGTTTACTTTCTTTATGGGAATTCCAGATTATTCACAGGGTACTAATCCTAACTGTAAGAGAGAATAAGACTCTAGAAGAAAAAATGTTTCTATTTTTAGGTGTCATCATTTTATTTACGGGTCTTTGGGTTTTCAGTATTTTGTTTCTTTTTCCCTTTCTTTGTTTCTTAAAGTTGTTCTTCACTAGGTTAGTCCAACATTTTTTACATGTAAAAGTTTATAACTACTGCCATGACTCATTTTTGTGTCATCAAAGTTATTTTTAAACTTCTCATATTTTTGGATGCTTTCCAAACCCCCATGAAGATATTTTTGAAATTCATGCTTGGTTTCCTCTATTATTTTTTCCTATGCTAGTGCCAAAGATCCTTTAAAATCCCTAAAAAAAGTAATTGTTAATTTTAATCAAGGAGTTAATTAGAAAGAAGCTTCACTTCCTTGCAATTCAACCTCCACCCATATGATGGATGAAATAACCATTTTTAAAAAAAAAATGTCTTTGGGATACCATATGTGCTACTAAAATAAGCTTTCTCTTTAAAGTACTTACGAATTCAGTCCAATCAATTATTCCTATTTAGTGAAGGAAGAAATATAATAGTGAAGAACATTTGCAATTCTTATTGAATATTTGCAGTCGAATAAACATAGGGAATAAAATCTTCAAAGGCTTTGAAAAGTGAATTGCAAAGCAATTAATAAAAGCTAATTTGTTGTTAAGTTAGAAGAACACTTTCAGGTGCAGTGTTTGTGCAGGCAACTGTTCACTTGGAAATTGATTAGGATGTTTCCATCCAGTGTGTAATGAGAAAACATTGACATTTGCAGTTCAGTTGTTTGAGAAGTAAAAATAGAGGACCTACAAGAAACTAGAGTTTAAAACTGTTTTCTTTGGTTGGTTTATCAGCTCCATTAGTAAGACCTGTTATTGAGGTTTTCACTGAGATTCTGTTGGTGCTCAATGAGATAAGAAAGAAATTTAATTTCATTAATTGATGCCAGGTTTTGACTCAACTAGCTACCATCAATGATTATTTAAACTCATCTGGCCTTGCTTTGTGTCTGAGTATAGCTGAGAGCTGCTTCAATAGAGCAGTATTATATGAAACATAGTTTTTGCTTAAATACTGTACGTGTGCATATTTGTAAATGCACTAATGGAAAAATTACTTCAAATGTAAGCAAAAATGTTTCTTTGTCTCAAGTAGGGAAAACCTGCCTTTTTGACATGGTGTTTCCATGCTTGTGTCGCTATTTTTTCCTGTTTAGTTTTTAACCATTATGATAGAAAGAGGGATAATGCCTACCATAGATAAGTTGGTTTGTTCTCACAAATGTTTCACCCAACTCCAGGAGTATAGCTGTGCCATAAACTGTAAAAACAGATGCCACTGAATATCTCCAACATGTGTGGACTCCTGAGAAGGCAAAGTGTCTATGTTATCCCAATTCACCATCACTTGTGTGAGAGGTATAATGAGGGGGAGGAGGCTAGGAAAAGGATGGAATTGATTTGATACCATGTGTACTTATTCATCTTAGTATGCCTTAAAGCAGGTCTGAGGTTACTTTAATATCCATCAGAAGCCAAGCAGAACCTGTAATGCAGATAGTTTTCAGGTCATTTTTGTCTCTCTCTGAGTCCTCTGTTCAGAGATGAGCATCATTTGACAGCATCTGTTGGGCCTATGATTCTCAGTGAGAAAACTAGCTAGATTAGGGATGCTCAACCCCTCTCCCACAAGCTAAATCTCACCTGCAGAACCATGGCATCTGGCCCATGGGGCTCTTCACCGGTCAGGAAATCTGATAGCTGGAGAACTGTGGCAGTTAATACTGTTACTCCTTTCCTGCTGCCAAATTCCTAAGTCCGATGCAATTGGACCAGGCCCAGGTTAGCCTGATAGTTTTCCAGATACCTATTATGTCAATTTCCTTATTTACTGCTAAGCACTCAAGTTCCCCCATCTTTGATCTTAGACTTCTACAAAAGCATGTCATCTTTGTAATGTTACATACAAACAGTTTGGTACCATTTTGGTTCAGGTGGAGACCATCCTTTCTGTACACGCTCCCCCTGTCCCAAAAGGTCCCCCGGGTCCCAATAAACTGAAACCTGTACTTCCTACACCCTTGTTTCATCCATGCATTAAGACTGTGGAGCTCTGCCTGTTTATCTGGCCATGCGCATGGCACTGGAAACATTTCAGAGAATACTACCATAGAATGCCTCCAGCCCACTGTAGTTCAGAAGCGTTGATATCATCTAGGGCCTCAAACCTCTCTCTGATGGACTGATTCTAATTTTCTAGAAGACATGGAATAGTTTTTCGGTTTCCAGCCAGTCTAAAGAGGTGTGATGGTGCATGTCACAGTTGTGCTGTTATCACTTTGAGAAGTATGTGGAGAGCGAAATGAGGAAGTCTGGCCATGGTATACAGGCAGAGACTATGAGAAGTATGCCTTGACCCCTGGATTGATTAATTAATTCAAAAACTAAGTTAAGACCCATTATAGTGTATATTAAGGAATATAGTGGATGCTGGTTGGCTGACCTGCGGTGATTTTTTTTTTTGAAATTCCAACTTATATATGCCTAATAAAATTAATCATCCATTATAACAGTTCTTCCCCCTCACCCTTTTTCCATTTGCTTATACTGCTTCTAAAAGTAAAGCAAATAACCATTCATTAAAAAATATGCAGTGGGCTTTCTTGCTAGATTAAACAAAAAACCCTTTAGGAAACCCCCCCCTAAGAAAACCCTTTATACAAACTTCCTCTCATCCAGGGTTATTGTAGGAATGGCAAGTTACAGAACATAATCTTTTTACTAACTGACTTATGGCATAAGCATCTTCCAAGGTTTATAACAGAGAATCAAAAGTCATAATGTTCCTTGTATATTAATGCATTTCAATCAGCCTTTCACTGATGTGAAAAGCATACTTTAGTTCTGCTACAACACTCTGAAGTTTGTTTCTGTAGTTTATTTCTCACAGATAGGCTTATTATTGCATATGGAAGTCTTTAATATTTATCTTACTTGTATCTAGAATGGTTTCCATATTCCCAGCCAGACTAGCTCCAGCCAGACTAGCAGAGGAGGTGTCCCCAGGGTCCTCCTGCCTACCATGTTGAATTTATTTCCTCTGATGTTGCTGGGTTCCTTTGAGAATTTAAAATTGAATGCACCTAGCCAGAATCTGCTTTCATAATCTGACACGCTAGCATATGGCACACATTACTCTAAATGGATTCAAATGCCTCATTTTAAAGAGTATCAGTACTGGGCCTATACATACCTATTAGCCATGATCTATTTGCAAACCAGTCAAAATGTTGAGATCTATCAACTGTTTCCACTTTTCGGGAGCCACATGCCTAACTCTGGCCAACAGATGGACTTGAACACAGCTGGCGAACTTTCAGAATCAGTATGAGAAGTCTTTAATAGAATGGCCCCAGGTAAAAAAAAAAAAAAAAAAAGTCCAAGAAGGATGTCAGATTGATTGTATTATTAATAATGAATCAAAACACATTTTGGCAGAGGTGTAACTAGCAATTTTGGTGCCCTGGGCAGAGATGTTGAAAAGTAGAGTGCAGAGAGTCTTAGTTGACCAGTTTTTTTTCCTTCCCTTTTTAAAGCTTCTTTGAGTCTTTTTACATCAATCCATGAATTTTCAATAAATCTTGACAATCCAATTGTTTTACCCTGATTAATCTATCTTGCCCCTAATTCTGCTGACTATTATGTACATTTGCCTTGGATAACCTCGGGTGTGAAGTCTGACTGAAACAGTGAGCCTATATATAGTGATGGAATGCATTCTAGATGCCACTTTAAGACAAATACATTGTCTTCTTTCCAGGATTTGGTGCAGATGGAGTGGAACAAAGTAGATAGACATGTTTTTCAGCAGAACTGGTTGTGTCAGAACAGCAACATATACATTAATCTAGAGTACAAAACTCTGCTCAACTTTTATGAGGCAGAAATAGTGCATGGGGCTTTATGGGGGATAAGTAGTTGAGAAGCTTTTGATCAGACTGGGTGATGGCCAGAGATATGGGAAGGAGTAAAATTGGAGATAGAAAAACGAGAGTTAAGAAGAATATATAAAACCTGGGTAAAAAGGTTGTGGCCCATATCCCATTCCACTTTGAGATTGGAAAGTAGCACATGTAACATTAGCTGCTGACATTTTGGGCTATTCCTGGATGGAGTATGGCTCACTGAAATGAGTACTTTACCAAGAGAAAGGAGGCCCTGCTTTCTAGCCCCAGGACATTTTGCATTTAGTAGTCACTGGATACAATAGATAGAACAGCAGCAAAATAGCACCTGCCTTTTCCTTTTTAAGGCTTGATGGACTACGTTCAACAGGAGGAAGGGTAGAGTAAATTTGTTTTAATAAGGCTTTGACACTTGACTAGGAAGTGGAAGAAGTAGGTTTAAATCTCATCTAAGTAAAAGTAAAGGTAGCCTAGAGCCTGATTCTCTCATTCCCTGGGCAAGTGCCCAAGCTAAAAGGTAGGAGGCTTGTCTTCTTCTTTTAGTGTCAAATAATTGATATTTGTTTTTCTGCAACTAGAATTTCAGGAACTTAGACTTTATGCACTTACCTGGATGAACTAGGATTACAGCAGATGTAAATTACCAGACCAAGTCCTTCTGAACATACTTAGAAGGATCACATAAGTTTCACAGGGGGGTGGGTGTAGGTTTAAAATGCACATTGGTAGTCTAAAGTTTAAAATGTGCATTGGTAGTCTAAAGTTAGCCACATAAACACCACTTTCCTTCCTAAAGAAAAGTTGGATATGAATTCTTTTTTTCTGAAAACTAGTGCTGAGGGACTAGTGCTGAAGGTGGAATTCCATAAACACAGGTGGAAATGCCATGTAAGCCTCATCCTGTTCCCTACTGCCTCAGCTCTCTGCAAGCCAAGAAGAAAGAATTGGTTCCCAAAGAGAACCACTGTACTGTTGGGTTTTTTTCTTTGAATATATATGATTTTATATTTTTCTCAGCCTGATATCTGTGAAACTTAACCAGTAGCCAGTGCAATGAATAGAGATAATTATTGTCCTTTCTCTATTGCATAGTCTTTAAGCATCAACATTCAAACATCTCCAATTTCAATTATTCTTGCCCATAAAACTGCCAGACAGGAACATAGGAATTACAAATGACATTTCATCCTTCAAGCTAGTAAAATCAAATCATTTCTTTCTCAATTTAATTTTGAAAGAGAATTCAATCTGTAGTCCAATGAAAGCTATGTTTGTCTGTTCTAAATTTG
>NW_017729032.1:163562302-163566822 GCF_001723915.1 Gavialis gangeticus | reverse complement strand
ATATTTTTCTCAGCCTGATATCTGTGAAACTTAACCAGTAGCCAGTGCAATGAATAGAGATAATTATTGTCCTTTCTCTATTGCATAGTCTTTAAGCATCAACATTCAAACATCTCCAATTTCAATTATTCTTGCCCATAAAACTGCCAGACAGGAACATAGGAATTACAAATGACATTTCATCCTTCAAGCTAGTAAAATCAAATCATTTCTTTCTCAATTTAATTTTGAAAGAGAATTCAATCTGTAGTCCAATGAAAGCTATGTTTGTCTGTTCTAAATTTGGTTTGGACAGAAAAAAAGGCTAAGAATTGCTATAAGGCATCATGTTATTAATCAGATTAGTCTCAATTACTTCAGTAAACCTTTTGTGTCTGTGCTAAGAAAGGTTGTAGAAGCAATCATCCAGCAGTTTGGAGGGTGGCAGTGCTAAAACTATTACTTTATTTATTTTTAAACTAGACCTTCTTAAGATGAAATAGATTGTTTCTGACTCTCGTGAAGGTGTGTAAGTATTTGGAGAGCACAATGGTCCAGTGTCTTTCCAAGCTGCAATGCCCTATACTTTATAGGGCAAAATAACTGTATTCTTATAATATCTCTTTAAGTGAGCCCCCAAATGAGGCAGCCAGGAGCAAGAAAGAATGTATGTGGCTATGCATGTGTGTACACACATACACACTAGTCCAGATCTTCCTCAGAAGACTGATCATATTCTTCATGGAGAAAGTAATCTCTCTCCTTTTCTTTCATTAGGCAACCTTTTGTGCCTTTACATCATTAAGCACTGAGTAAGCAATTGCTTACAGACAGCCAATAGGAAATGTTAGACATTGCCATATGGTGATGCATATTATCAGGGATCCTGGTTTTCTCTGATTTAAAAAAAAACACCCAATTTTCAGTTTAAAAAGTTACCCCAAATCCATGTTTTCCCATGATTTAAATATTTAAATGAAACACCACTAATATATAAATACAGAGAGGGATATGTTCGCCCTTCATACGTTGACCCACAAAACGCTATCCACTCATGTTTTTCTGAGACCCACTTGTACACTAGTGCCTATAAAGTCAATAAGGAATCATTCCTTTATCTGTTCTTCAAATATTTGCATTTTTTTGTTCTTTTCTGTTGCTTTGTTCCAGCAATTAATTAATCATTTTGACTCAAGACAAAAATCCAGATTGTACCACTAGGTGCCTCCAATCTACATATTGCAACACACACGGTCCAGTAAAGATATTTTTAAAAATGTGGTTAGGTGGCTAAGATTCTTATACATAGCCAATAGAGAGAGTTAGGCACCTCCAAAAAGTGATTCAGAAACCTCAGGTGATGTTAAGTGGGAGCCACTGGGAGAGTTAGCTCATAAGAAAACTTAATAAGCACAGGATATGTCTTAAATACTTTCTCTCTCTGGAGATTAGATGTCTGAGCCAGACTCCAGAGTCTTCTTCTGAGAGTAGTTGCTTGTTTTTGATACATAATTGGAGTAGTGATGTTTTTTGCTATGAAAGTGAAAGGGTTTTTTCCTTGGGTACTTAATGAATTGTGTTGCATGTAGAATAGGGGTATTCTGGTTTAGTTTTGGTGACTCAGAGAGCAGCTACATATTACCCTATGTTGCTGTAGCAATGTACTATGTCACCTTACAACATACTATGGCAATGTAGGTATCACATGAGTTTACTCATGATCGGCAGCTACTTCATCATAGTGGTGAGCTCCTCCATTTTAGCATGCCACTATAGCAAAGTAGCACAAAAACTAATTGTCTGCCTCATGCACAGTGCAGTATGGGCAGCAGTAAAGCATGGCACTATAACAACATCATTGTTGGGTGACGTGTAAACATGCCCTCAGGTTCCTAAATTCTGCTTTTGACCCATTGAGGCACCTAGTTTACCAATCTAGATCTGTTCCTAATATTGGGTAATCTTAGTAACTGATCAGGCCTAACTATACCAATAAGTATAATAGGATACTAGCCTACTAATTCTTCTATAGTTTAAACTATATCCCTAACATATCAATACATTTTTTCCTATAAAGTTTTTGAAAAAGTTAATCCTGACAAAAATCTATGATATATTAAGGTAATAACTATATGCTATAAATACAGTGCTCTGCTGAGTAATACATCTCTGCTTAAACTGGTCTTTATAAAATTACTTTGATTATTGAGCCAGGAATAGTTGTAATAATGAACCCCTAATTGCATTGAATATGCAGTATTCAATATATAGTTTTCTGCCTTATCTTGACTGTTCCTACATTAATATATATGCTATATATTTGTAATCTGGCTGTATTATTTGCTTCAAATAGTTTGAAGCACTGGACCAGTTTGAATGTGCACGCAGGTGCTCAAGGTTATTGGTGTGCTTGCCAGGCACTGAATAACCTTTGTGAAGATCTCTGTCATCCAGGAAAGGATGTTTGAAGGCTGAATGGTTACATAATAGTACTCATCTTTAAAGATAATTTTTGAGTAGATATGAAGAGAAATAGAGTGTACTTTATAAAGCCTTTCAATGTCATCATTATGGTCCTGTATCTTTTTCATAAAACAAAATAGAGTAGAGCCTGTTTCTATCTAACTTTCTCCTTGTGCACTGTTATGGGTCAGATGGAATTTGCTTTATTAGGCAAAGATGAGGAGGGAAATATTTACACTTTTACTGTTCTGACAAAACAATCAGATGTGGCAAAATGTTTTTGAAGGGTTTAGGTCAGCAAAGCAGAACTTGAAAAATAGACTTGGTATCCACATTCAAGAAAAAAAATATTTTGTCTTAAGACTATTGAAAAGATACAGCTCATATTAAAAATGCTGCATTTTGTCAGTTGGTTGAATTTTTCACTGACACATTGAATCAGTTCCGCCATTACAAATATTACCTTATATGAAAGTTTGAGTCCCATAAACATAGAAAGTGGGACTTAAGGCACTGATACTATAAAAATTATACAGGGTGCATCTACATGAGATACTATGTCCCTCTAGCAATGCACTATGGCAACATAGTGTTGGAGGACAAAAGCTGTGATGTCACAGCTACATCACCTGTAGCTACATGCTCCCTTGCTACAGTGATGTAGTGGCTAAAAATAACTGTGTGCTGTTGGCTTTAGGAAATATCAAATGATGCTGCAGTAAAAACAGTGCTGTAGGGGTATGTATAGATGCACCCACAGGATTTTTTTTTTTCAAATGAACAATTTAGTCAAACTTTGGGATACTACTTGTATGAATACAATTGAAAACATGCTTAAGTGACTGCAGCACGAGGACCTTGTTTTTCTAGGTGGGGCTTTATTGAATCTTTTAACCTTAGCCACAAGCAAGAGTCATTTCTAAAAAAGGGCCGTTTCCAAAAGAGTTACAATGTCCTGCAGTTATTTGTGCATGCAGCTGGTATAAGAGATTTGAATGTCTTGAGTTAATTGTTCCTGCAATTAAAAGGTAGTAGGAACGTACCATGCCTCAGCTTTTCCATGGTAGCTGGTCTTAAGCCTGATTTTACTCCAGTGTGGTCACATCTACATGAGATGTTTACCATGGAGCCAACTAATTAGCTCCACAGTAAATTTCTCAGCATCTATATGTGTGCCCCTATTAGGGTACAGGAAACTAATAAACCCTGCTCCAGAGTGGTTTCATGTGCAGCAGTGCATATTTAGATGCTGACCCAGCTGGCTGGGGTATATGGGTGCTTCAGTGTGGGGGCTGTCTGCTAGCTAGCCCCACACTGAAGCATGCTTGTGCCCCAGCCAGCCCCTTCACAGAAGATTCAGCCTGGTCAGAGCAGTCCTTGGCTGGCAGGCTGACCATGGAACCCCTGCCAGCCAGGGCTCCTCCAACTCGACTCAATATGCTGTGCATAAATAAATTCTGGAGCTGATTGCTCTGGAGTTAATTGCTCCCAGGCACAGATTCAAACAGTGCACGCAGAAGCAAAAAACTCCACAGCAAAAAGCTCCAGAATTTATTCATGTGAAATAATTGCATGTTTAGATGTGCCCTGTGAGAGCTAAACCAATGAATCTTATTCCTGGAAAAAAAAAAAAAAAACGGGGTTAAGTTGCCCTGGCTTTGATCCTATTTACTAAGGGATAATTAGTGGTACACTGCAGAGAAACTAAGATGTGTTAACATGAAATCTTCTGTTAGTTGCAGACCCATGTGCTGTTCATGGTCCTGCAATTGCCCTACTTACTCCCGATGGCCAACCAGTACTTGTAGTGCTTTGGCCTCATTGATGATGCACCTCCAGTCTCACCTACTGTGAATTATCTCCTCCCAGTGCTATCCTACTGGAGGGCCGCACCCAGAGAGTGGTGCTGGATTGATCTTATTCGACCTGGAGGGATGTGGGCAGTGGGGTTCCTCAGGGCTTGGTCCTCAGGCCTGAATTGTTCAACATCTTCATCAGCAACTTGGACAAAGGGGTAAAAAGCACCCGGTTCAAATTCTCAGACAACACTAAGATGTGGGGGGAAGTGGGCATGCTAG
>NW_017729032.1:163560792-163561472 GCF_001723915.1 Gavialis gangeticus | reverse complement strand
TCCCTTCTGACCCTACCAACTATGAAACTATGAAACTACTTGATGTACCTTCAGGTCTCTTCTTATGCTGTCCATCAACTGTTAGTAAGTGTAACAAGGAACCAGCACCTTATAACAGGGAGAGGGCTACAAAGCCAACCAAACCAGTGAGGGCCATTTAAGAGAAGGATTTTTTTGGACCTTTGCAAAGGTAGGTGGCAGGACTAGGACTAATGAGCAGCCCCTGTGTTCAGACAAGCTAATAAGCCAGGGTGGCCAGAAAAGGTGGGACTCGAGGTAACTAGGCTTGCCCTCAGGCTGGAGGGGGACTCTATCTGTAACTTTGGAAGAGGCAGGATCCCTCTAGGGAGGCTGCAGTGATGCCTGGAAGCAAAAGGAGAAGCCCTAGTGTCTAAGGACCAAGAGGAGAGATTTTTCTGGCTTTTTCCTTTTTTCTTTCACAGGACCTAGAAGGGATGAAGGATTGATGTTCAGGAAGTTTGTTTATGAGTGCCTGGAGAGGTGGTATTTTTAGTTGAAAGAGGTTGCCTGCATTTTTATTTTAGTCTATCCAGAGGACCAGAAGTGACTGCAAGATAGATGCTGCTTTGCAGGTACCTTAAAGCACCTTGTGTCCAAGAGGCCATACACTGAGAGAAAGAAGGAGAGAAGTCAGTGGAATTGAACCCATTTTATAGGCT
>NW_017729032.1:163552150-163555792 GCF_001723915.1 Gavialis gangeticus | reverse complement strand
AGATAGATGCTGCTTTGCAGGTACCTTAAAGCACCTTGTGTCCAAGAGGCCATACACTGAGAGAAAGAAGGAGAGAAGTCAGTGGAATTGAACCCATTTTATAGGCTGGGCAACCTAGAGGGTCAAAGACCTATTGTGGAGCCTAATTTCCAGCTGTACCACTTCTCCTGAAGGCCCAAGGCCAGACTAGGTGGACCCAGGGCTGGAGGGAGCAGCTAAAGCAAATTAGACCCCAGCCAAGAGGGTCAAGGTCTGGACAAGTATGAAAGGCAGAAGCCAAGTGGCCCAAAATAAGCCATACCCCATACCTGCTGTTCTCAGAAGCTAAGGGTGCCTCCAGCATGGTTGATTCTATCAAGGTGTGGCAGGAAAGATAGAGGGAAACATCTCAGAACAGCTAGAGAAGGGGAAGGGGAAGGCTAGCCAGCTGCTGGGGCATATGTAGGGTAGCCATGCATCCTGGTTTGGCTGGGACATGCCAAGATTCTGTAGTCCAGTCCCAGATGATTGATCAAAAGTCCCAGACCAGGGTCTGGCAGGGAAGTGGAGCAACATGGTGCTTCTAGGTGGGAACAAGTTGGGTAGACTGGAGCAGGCACCACCCTGCCCATAGGTGGAATGTCCTTGGTCCTGCACAAGAGCAGTGGTACCTTCCCAGCTTCTTGCTTCGCATAGCTTACTGCTCCACCTACCCCCCAGACTCAGACCCAGGACATAGCTAGAAGCTGAGCTAGTCAAAGAGGAACCTGAGACAAAGTAGATCTTCTAGGAAGAAGGATGAAAAATATATCTTTTTACCAACTTATATTTTGGACTAAAGTATTTCATATAATGTCAAAGTCTCTAATTTGAGTGAAATGATTCCCTTTCAGATACAACAGAGGATATGGGCCTAAATCTGATTTCACATATAGCTGTATAAAACAGGAGTGCCTCTATAGTGATCAGCAGTGCTACCCTTGCAGACAATAAAAGGAAGATAAAGATCCCAGATATTTCAATTACAAGAGTAAGAATAATTTGCCATTATTCAGACCTCTGGCAGACAGGGTGCCTGCTGATAGAAGTAGCACCATCTTACCTTTTTTTTGTATGACGAAAAACCATTAATTATTATAATTAATTGAATACCTGTCAAAAAGTCATGTCTTTTAAAGTTCAGTAATGAAGGGATTAAATTAATGGAGGCAAACACAATATAGCTTTCTATTGATTTTAGGAACTCTGATGGGGCTGTGTAACATGGCCAGTATTTGCTATTACTTTGTTAATGGATTTGAACAGACTTCATGACCATATTAGAAAAAAGAGAATGGAAGAAAGGTGGTGTTTATGTAATAGGCTTAGTAGTTGTTCATGTCAGATTAGTGTTCAATGATTCAGCATTACACCTTCTATTTTGATCATGTTGAAGTTTACTAATCAATTAGATTGCTAGCTTTAAGGGTACTATATAGCTTTAGAAAAAAAATCAATAATTCTATCATCTTCCCTTTTAAAGATAAGATGAACAGTTGGAACAGCCCAGACACATTACTATTATGAATTGTTAGTAGTACAGAAACCAAAGATATATTAAATGCTTATTTAGCTAGGATGAAAGGTTGAACTCAGATTTTCACAACTCCTAGTTCAGGAAACCATTGCACACTAAAGATCTTTTGCAGATAAAAGTTTTTATTTGTATATAATCTTAGATATGTTCATTGCTAAACTGGAGTCTGCAAAACTTACTGCTTATCCAACATAAAACCCTGACATACACATCATCTGTATTCCAGAGGACCATGTTACTGTGAAGGTCAGAACTTAGAGAACTCAAGAGAAATTTTACCAGGATATGAAACAGTATTGTGTGTATGGCACCAGTTGAGAAAACATTAGCTAGCAAATATGCAAACATTGAGCTTTATATGGTCTCCTGATAGTTTGGTAGCACTACCCACAGTACTTACTCACCTGAAAAAAACGTAACTTGGGCTTTAAAGAAAAACTGTGAGAAAGTTCAATTCTTCCATGCATACAGACAGAATAGGGATGGTTTGTTGCTCCTGTCATAACAAAGCACATACTCATGCAGTTCCAGAAGGCTCTGCTTTTTTCCATATCCCCTTTAACACTTTATATGAAACCATGGAAAGAAATCACAGGGACTCAAATGCTACCAATATAAAGCTCTGCATCTTGTACACTTCAGTTGCTAATAGTATTAACAAATTATTTGCTCTTTGCTCATGGCTATCTGCTAGAGACGGTTCTATGAATTAGGGGTGTACAAAGTGGGCAGTATTCAATTCAGATTTGGATTCAGCCCGATTTGGGGGACAGTGATTCAATTAGCTGATTCAGATCATTGTTCCAGTTTGATTCATCCAAATCTGAATCTGAAGATTCAGTTCTGATTCAGAGAATCAGTGATTCGGCCACAGACACAGCTTTACATGTTTTTTCTACATACCTCAAGGTACCAGGTGCAGCTCGTGAACGCTGAGATAGTGGGGCGGATGGAGCATCCCATGGCAGCATGGGGGAGGGGGTTCCCCCTGCACTCGGTGGCGGACCCAGAAGTGGACCGGAAGTACTTCTGGTCCACTTCCAGGTCTGCCACAGAGTGCAGGAGGGGACCTCACTGTGCTCCCATGGGATGCTTCATCTGTCCCACCATCTCAGCACTCATGAGCCATGCTTGGTACCTCGAGGTACATAGAAAAAACATATAAAGTTGTTTTAAAATACAGCATCCCTTCCTTTTTTGTGCTCCACAGGAAAATCTGAGAAATGTGAAAAATTCTTAAGTGCCACATTGCTGCTGCTGATGCCACCATGGAAGCAGAAGTACAGCAAAGCAGGGTTCTGGCAACACTTGTAGCAGCCAGATCATCTGTATGAGACAGCATTGACCCACCCTTTTGGGATATGTGCCCCAATGGCTCATACCTATGGTGAACATGCCATATTGACAAAAAACGCTATGTTCCCCAATATAAGAACAATGGGGAGAAACAAAGAAGCTTGCTTGGGTAGGGCTCTCCCAGACCTCTAGACCTGGATCCAGTGGTCCATCATCTTTCCGGTATCAGTTTTCATCTGCAACAGCTGATTTAATTAGTCTGGTACTTCAGATGGTAATATTCTGTACTTTGAGTTCAGGATTCAAAAGCTGCTAATGGCACAAGATTTATGTTATAAAAAGATATGGCATAACATATGCTAACACTTTTTCCTGGGACATAGTTGTAAGCTTGTTTCAGGTCATTCCTGGGATTAGTTGCCAGGCCATGGGCTATTATTGATCACCAACTAAAGTGGCAGCAACTTGGCTTGGAAGGACAATATGGCCAGATACAGATGTGAAGACACATGTAGCTTGTGTTGCCACAGACCTCTTTTTGGTGCCACCGCCCACATGCCTGGCACACTAAACCATGCGTGATGCTGCTAATTTACAGAGCTGGGGCAAAATTTCATAGTTTCATAATTTGTAGGGTCAGAAGGGACCTGAGCAGATCATCTAGTCTGACCCCCTGCCATGGCAGGAAAGAATACTGGGGTCAAACGACCTCAGCAAGGTGTTCATCTAACCTCTTCTTAAAAACCCCCAGGGTAGGAGCCTGCACCACTTCTCTTGGAAGTTGGTTCCAG
>NW_017729032.1:163549423-163551874 GCF_001723915.1 Gavialis gangeticus | reverse complement strand
CCCACACTGCCGGCCCATGTTCATCTTGGAGTCAATGATGACTCCAAGATCCTTTTCCACCTCCGTGCTGACAAGAGGGGAGTTTCCGGTAGCAAAAAAAACAAACCCCTGAATAAAAAAAGGGGCACAAAGCACACCAAAGTGGTGTGCAGGAGGACAAACATGGAAATGTGGCCCTGCTTTTCACCTCTGCACATTGTGGAGCCCCCATGCTGAGGCATCCTTCCTGGCTGGCTGGGGCACAGTATGCCTCAAGACAGGGAATCAGGCAGCCCTAGGCTGGCTGCTCCCTGGTCTCTGTGCATCTCAGCTCTGGGGCTTTCCTGTGGAACCCGCACTCAGAGCCCTCATCTTGAGGCACCCTGAACTCCAGCCAGCCACACAGCAGCTTGTGGGGATGCAGTTTGCCTCAAGATGGGGGACCAGGTAGCCCGTGGTGGCTGGCTGGGATGCAGGGTGCCTCAGCATGGGGGCTCTGCTGTGCATGGAGATGGGGAAGCAGGCAGCACATGCCTCTCCCTGGCTGGCTGGGGCACTGGACTCCTCAGTGTGGGGGCTGCATGCTGACTAGCCCCCACAGTGCGGCATCCTATGGCTCAGTGAACCCCTTTGTAGCACATGGAGCAGTAGGGCAATGTATCCCAATGTAAAGCACACAGCTTCTGTACATTTTAAAATAGTCATGGGGCACTTTATCTAAATCTCATTGAATGAGCTTTAGATAAAGTGTCCCACAGCCTTTTTAAAGTCTGTGGGGGCTTCATACATATGACAGTGAGCCATTTTAATTAGAGCAGGTGTTCTGGAACTGTTTTAATTAAAACATTCTCCCCACCCTGATCACATGTATAGGCAGACTGCATCTCATGGTCTGTCAGATTCAATCAAGTCTTTCATTTCATATCCTTTTGATATTAATCTGTTTTTGGTTGAGATGCTGCAGTGCCTAAGATACATTTCAGTTTACATGCCTCTTGTTCCCATTCTCCTCGGTAGTGTGGGCTCCCTAACTAGATGATCTTATGTACTACGCTTTCCCCTTTGCAGACCTATTACAGTGCATCATGCTATTTATGGAGGAAAGTATTTGTGTCATTTCTGCATTTGGGCAACCTTGAGTACTTGGTAATTTTCAATGGATCTGGCAGAAACAATTGCTTAGTGCAGCACAATTAACTGAACCTAAATGCCAGTGAAATAGAGATTATATCTATAGCCATTATGGGCGCATCCACACAGGCAAGCATGTGCGCTTGCAGCAACTTAAATAAAAGCAGTGCAAATTTGAGCTGGGGCTTTTTGCCTCAGCGCACATGCTCGGACATGAACTTTTTGCAAATTGAGCCACTTGGGGCAAAATAACCCTGCCTGGCTCCTTCTGGATCTGCAGCCAGGCGAAGCTAGAGCCCAGGGCCAGCAGCTTTGCTTTCTCCAGCAGTATAAAAAGTTTCCCAGTCCTGGCCCCAGCAGTACAAAAAGCTGCCCTGGCAAGTAGCTCAGGGCTATTCACTCTCAGGAGCTTCTGGGACCCAGCTGACTGGTACCCAGAGACACTACCCCTTGTGCCAGCTGGACTGCTGAAGTAGCCCTGAAAGTTCCCTGCACCCTTTATCCACTGCAGCAGTCTGGCAGTGGGGGCTGCTGCCTGGCTGTGACCTGCTGTGCACCTGCCAGACCTGAATGGGCTGTGGGCTGTGGCTGCAGGGTTGGCCTCTGTGTGGCAGTACTGTCATTTGTGCCCCCTGCCAGGCCATCTGGGAAGCTATCTCCTGGAAGATATTCTGGGTGTGGGGGCCTGCTTTGAACTGTCAAAGCATGTCCTCCTGGCCCCATTTGGCCAGGAGGTCAGCCACAGTCAGCTGTGTCCAAGGTGCCAGCTCTGAGCAAGCAGGGTCCTGCCACTGGCCTCCCTAGTAGGAATTCTGGTGTTCCCTATTGGAAAACTGAAAAATCCCTGATAAAAAAAATCCCGAAGTCACTCTGTAAAATACCCCCAAATCCATGTTCCTCCACAAGTAAAACAAAAGACCACTATAAAGCGAGAGAGAGAGTGAGACAGAGACAGCGATCAGTTGGACAATGTTTTATTGATATATCTACAGTGTTAAAGCATGTCTCTTATCATAATAATAAAGTGAATTCTAAATATATGTTTCATGAATTCAAGAATATATATTTTGCTGCCCTCCCACAGGGGCTACGGCTCCCATACAGGGGTTACGACCCCCCAACAAGGGGTTCATCCCCCACACAAGGGTTGCAGCCCCCCAACAGGGGCAAATGGCCCTTAGAGGGGCTACCCCCCCATAAGGGTGACAAAACTCACCCCAGTCCCCAATTGCTACCCCACCTGGCCCAATCCCCCACCAGCTGCTGCAGCCCCCCCGATGGATGCCCTACCCAGCCCCACCCCCTCTACCCCAGACCGTCTAATGGCTGGTGTGCCCACCC
>NW_017729032.1:163526255-163544423 GCF_001723915.1 Gavialis gangeticus | reverse complement strand
CCCACTTGTACCCCCAGTCCTCCATGGCTCCCCCCCCAACCCCAGGCACCATCACTTTAAAGAAAAAGCAAAAAAGAAATTTAAAAAAGGAAAAAAATTAAGCCTCTACTTACCCTAGAAGCAGCGTGGGGGGGAGGTCCAGGGCCTCCCGGCAGAGCCTCCCCAGGCAGCACAGGGCATCAGGGAGCAGGAGGGCCCAGGATGGGGCTTCTGGGGCTGGCCCTCTGCCCCACACTGTGCGGGCAGGGCCCCAGTGACACAGACAGTAGCTGAAACTGCTGGTAAGTGCTGGGGGGTGTTTTTTTTTTTAAACTATGGGGATGCTGGGGTGGTGGAGCATGGATTGGGAGGGACTGGGGGGCAGGAGGGGGCAATGCTGGGCAGAGAAGTGATGCAGGCAGGGGGTGGGGCCTGGCAGGGCAGGAATTGGGGGTGCTGAGGGAATGGACAGGGCAACACCCCCCCTTGGTCCCCTCCCCCCTCCTCCAGCCCTCCTTGACCCCTTACTTATGGCACTGGAGCCCTGGTGCTGCACTGCTTGGCAGGTCGCGTGTTCAGCACGAGGGCAAGAGACCAACCATAGAGATGCTTTGGCAGCCAGAGTGTCTCCATGGAGGACCCAGCCACCGGTTGCCTCAGGGCATGGCCCTGCTTTTTTTAACTTTGTTTTTTTTTAGACCTCTGGATATCCAGGACTTTTATTTTTGCCCATACAAAAACATTTTTTTGTTCCTGCATGTGCCTCTTGCCCCATCTCGAAGGTGTTTGAGATGAGGCAAGAGGCATGTGCATGCTTATCTGGACACGCCCTACTACAGGATCACACTGCAAGGAAGGACTGTGCCGTCAAATAATTAAGCCAGATTTTAGACTTACAGTCCTTTGTGCTCCTGGATATTCAAAGAAATGACTGCTAAAACCACAAAAATCTTGTCAATCATATATAGAAATGAGTAGTGTAATATTTCTATTGAGCTAAATGTTGATAAATTTACCTATTTCACTCAGTCTACTCTGAAAAATAAGCAGTAAGTAAATTGGTGCACTGTTAAAATTTTATTATGCTATAAATATAAATAAAATAAACAATTATGTATAATATACGAGGGCTTCTCTGAAAGTGAGCAAGTGCTACAGACTAAGTTTTGGGACTGAACCTCTTACTTCTTATTCACACATGAGGTATCAAATAGACCAAGTATGCATTTTAGGATTAGGACCCTTCTGACCAAAGTTAATCTTGTTTCATCTCTAATATCTGGAGAAATAGGCCATAAATACCATATCTGGAGGACACCATCTTTGCCTTTCTTTTTCATAGAGACTGTATTATACACAAACTATCTAAATGCAAAAGAGGATAACAGGGATATTTTAGCTACAGTATAGATTTTTTAAACATTAATTCATCTGGGAAATTTTTCTTTTCCTTGATATGTTTTAGTTTTTATCTGATCATATGACTAAATTCTCTTTAAGGTGTTATTGAAATGCAGCAATGACCTTCACAGTCAATTATTTTGCATTGTATCCTTTACAGAAGTTTGGAAGTGCTGACATTTAAAATATAGATATAAAATTGAACCTGTGTCAAGAGAAGCAATGTATATAGCATATATGATTAGAGAAAAAAATGAAGACAATGAAAGAGCAGGCAGTGCGATGGCAGAAAAAATAACTTATCTAAATGGGGAAACTTTTATTCAATGACAGGAAATGAATCCATCAAGTTATTTGTTCTGTGCTCATCACCACAAAGAATTCTAGTGACTGAAAGAACTCTGTTTTGCTCCTATGAATTCAGTGTGACTTAATAACATCATTACTGTCATCACCATCATCATCTAGTTGATCTTTTTTCACTAGATATCAAAGCACATTATAAAGGAAGTCAGCATCCTAAAAGGATCAGGATCCATCCCTTTACAAAAAAAGGCTATAGTACAAATGGGGAAAAAGTTAAAAAAGGAATTCAGGTGCCTAAAACAAATGGATCAAAATACCATTTGTGGCCACCAAACCCCATTGGTATTGGGGCTCACAAAACACCTCTCTGGTAGACACAAAAGTTCCTTAAGCACACATGTCTCTTCTGCATGTGGTCAGAACTATTCTATTATGAATAGATGGAAGCTAACCAGTATAAGTATTGGGGTGCCTAGCTCCTGGCTAAACTCAACTGAATATGGAAATTAAGCAGTTTGCTACTGACATCTCCTGAGAGGTCTAATCTAGCATGCATGTGTAGAACTAGAATAAAGTGCATCAGCAGGTTTTTTTCTGTAAAAAAAAAAAAATGGTTGCATTTTTTTTTAAGAGGACTGCTGGAGGTGTGAATGCCCTTTTAATGGCTTGGTGATTCATTAGGAAATGGTACCCCCATGTTTTATGCCTTCCACAGCCTGATGACTTCTAGTCCACACCTCTAGCAAAATGTCACAAACTGTGGGAAGCCTCCAGTTCAACCTGTAACACTTGTTGTCACTAGATTCACAACCCAGCCCAGATACCTTGCTCTGAGTGAACATAGCCTTCAGACTGACCACAACTCCTCCAGCTGATAATAGGCAAATTTTATTGATACACAGTGACAGGAAATAAAAGCAATGCAGGCAAAGCAAAGATGATTATAACATACATTATCCAAATTCCCCAGGGTCCAGAATATATACAAGGCAAGAAGTGCATCTGGTCAATACATAAATGCCGGTTCTTTGCTTGGCTGTCTGACATCAGCAACCTTGGAAGTCAGGGGCTAATGCCAAATTGCTGTTTTCAAAACTCCTCTGTTTGTATTCTATCTCCTCTGATGACACTTCATTTTTGGGCATTGTTGATTAATCTCCCTGCGGTTGTCATAGTCTCCACATTCTTTGTCAGCCAGAATCCTATTTTCATAAACCTATCACATGCACACAACTTAATTTGGTAATTTCATCCGAAATCAGAAATCCCAAGAGTTTTTACAAGTAGGAACTGGAGCCCTGGAGCCCTAAAGCCAGGCCTATCTCTATTATGAAAATAAAGTTTAAATGTTTTCAGTTTCACAGGATGTGTATGTCTGTTGGCCTCAGATACCCTGTCTGCCTCAAAGACTGTGAAACTGTGTGACAAACAGGCTTTTAGAAATAAATTAACGCTTGGCATTCTCCTAAACCATTGTTTCATAGATTTCATAGATATTAAGGCTGGAAGAGACCTTACAGGATCATCAGGTCCAGCCCCCTGAAGGAAGTCAGCTGGAGTCAGGTCACCCCAGCAATATAAGCATCCAAGCATTTCCAAAGTAGATGCTTCTGCCATTTCTGGGAAAAGTCTTTTCCAGGTTCTGGAGAATCAGACGATAAAGAAGTTTTTCCTTATATCCACATTCAACGGTCTTCCAGCAGTTTGTGACCATTGACCTTATCTTCACTTGGGCTGCCCTGGTGAACAGACATTCTCCCAATTCCTGATGCACACCTCTTATGTACTTATGGGCTGCCACCAAGTCACCCTTGAGCCTTTGCTTCTCCAGGCTAAAGAATCCCATGCTTTTCAGCCTCTCCTCATAAGGCCTATTCTCTTGACCTCGAATCATGCACATGGCTCTCCTCTGGACTCTCTCAAGCTTCTCCACATCCTTTCTAAAATGTAGAGTCCCAAATTGGATACAGCACACTAGCTATGGCCTCACCAAAGCTGAGTAAAGTGGGAGGATGTCTTCTTGGGTTTTGCTTGAGATGCATCGGTAGATGCAGGCCAGAGTTTTATTTGCTTTGCTGTGACATCACATTGGTAGCTCATGTTCATTTTGTGGTTGATCATGACCCCCAAATCTCTTTCAGTTCTGAAGCTAGTGAGTGTTGCATTGCCAAGACTATAAGTTTGATGTGGATTTTTTTCTCCTGAGATAGAGCACCTTGCATGTTTTCATGTTTAATGTCATCAGGTTTTGAGCTCCCAACCTTGTGAGCCTGTTCAGGTTGGCCTGAATTGCCAGCCTATCCTCTAACATGACTGCACTTCCCCATAATTTGGTATCATCTGCAAACTTAGCCAGTCCACTTCTGTAACCCAAATCCAGATCATTAATGAATAGATTAAAGAGTACTGGTCTGAGTATGGAGCACTGGGGGATGCCACTGGTCACCATGCACCATATTGACTTGGTTCTATCGACTATCACTCTCTGGGTCTAACCACAGTGACAGTTTCCCAGCTATCAGACTGTAAGGTTGTTGAGGCTGCAGCTCCCCAATTTTACCATGAGGACATAATGGGAGACCAAGACAAAGGTTTTTTTGAAATCTAAATATATGACATCAACCTCTTCTCCTTTATCCAGGTAATCCATCACCTCGTTATAGAAAGAAATGAGGTTGGTCAGGCAAGACCTACCTGCCACAAAGCCATGTTGGCTCTCTCTCAGAACTTTGGCTTCCATTAACCTGTTGTTGATGGTTTATTTGATGATTTTTTTTCCCAAGGTATTTCCAGGGATTGAGGTCAAACTGATTGGCTTATAGTTCCCTGGATCTTCTTTCCTTCCTTTCTTGAAGATAGGCACCATATTGGCACTCTTCCAATCTTCAGAAACCTCTCCTGAGTGCTACACATTCTCAAATAGCCTTGCAATTGGTTGTGCTATGATGTCAGCCAACTCTTTTAGCACTCTTGGGTGCATTCCATCTGGGCTAGCTGCCTTGTGGACATCCAGCCTCTCAAGCTTTTCCCTCACAAAATCTTCACCAATTCTAGGCATATGATCACACTTACCCTGGCAGTCCTGCATGCTGGCAGGCAGGGTGATCCCTTTGGGCTGGTAGAATGCAGATGAAAACTAATAATTGAGGAAACTAGCTTTTTCCTGGATGTCTGTTGTCAGATGCCCCATTTTGTTGTGCAAGGATCTGATGTTGCCCTTCTTTTTTTTTTTCCAACTTACCACATATTTGAAGAAGGTCTTTTTATTATCCTTGATTCCCATAGCCAATTTGAGTTTGGTTTCAGCCTTGGCTTTTCTGGTCCACTCCCTACAGGTGCAGACAAGTGCTGCAGAATCCTCCTTAATGGTAATTCCCAACATTCATTCCTTATAAGCTTCTCTTTTCAGATTCAAGAGGTCCATGAGTTCCTTATTGAGCCAAAGGGGTCTCTCAGCCCTTTTGCTACCTTTCCTATGGCAAGAATGAATTTCCCTTTTGCTTTTAGGATCATGTCCTTAAGAAGCAACCACTCATCGTGGACTCCCTTCCCTGTCAGATCACGGTCTGTCAGGACCTCAACAACCAACCTCCCAAGCTTGGCAAAGTCAGCTTTCCTAAAGTTGAGGATTTCTGCATTGCTGACTGATTTGACAGCTTTGCAATTGACAGATAAATTGATCAACTTGTGATCACTGTCACCAAGCTTCCCTTCAATCCCCAGGTCACTGACTAGATCATCCCCTTTGGCCAGTACCAGATCCAGCAGCACCTTATCTCTAACTAACCAGTAGACTTCTTGAGTCAAATACAGCTTGTCAATGCAAGTGAGAAAGCTTTGTGACCAATCAGATTTAGCTGAATGCTTTTATCCCCATAATCTTGGCATTTGTGTACGGGGAGCTCAACCTGCCATTGGAAGTCCTGGGCCTTCCTGTCCTCTTAAAAGACTCCTGTCTTTGGGCTAGAATAGAAGTGATTTCCTTTGTGTTACCTGACCTGCTGATTCTGTGGTTGTCACTTCCAGGGCTTGCACTAGTGATTGTCTGCCCATATCCTGGCAATCTTACTTTAAAGCTCTGTCAAGCAAGTCAGCCATTCTGGCTAAAAATAACTTCTTTTCCATTGGAGGGATCCAATGGAATTTCTTTTGCAATGGAGGCCATCCCTTCCCAACAAATTGGTGCCTCTCCCTCTGAAGTGCAGACTGTGATTGAAGTATGGATTGTTCTAATATAACATCTGTTTTACCTACAAACCAATTCCTAAAAGCAAACTTCCAAATATCATTTTCTAGCCATCAAGACTGTGTAGAGAGAAATACATGATTTATGAAACCAGAAAAAATAAATGCAAGGTGAAACATAGTTCTGTAGCCTACTTTTCAGAGCAGTCACATAGGTGGGGTCCTGACCTCTGACACCTTCTCCATGAAATATTTCTGTTTTGTTTGGTTTGGATTTGATCCAACATCTCTCTAATGAAAAATGCATAAACAGCCCTGGAAGCAAGGACTGGAATATACTACCTTTTGGACTCCTATACATGTGCAGGGAGGCTGCTCCAATGTGCTACAAATACAGTACATTGGAGCACACTCCATTAATTAAGTCTGCTGGAGCATGGTAATTACTGTTGTCCAGCAGACTCCAGCATCATGTATATCAGTGTCCCACACTGAAAAATGCTGGTGGGGCACTTTAAACTAAAATTTGTTTAATGAGCTTTAGATCAAAGTGCCCCACTGCCACTTGTCAGCATAGGGATGTTAATACACATGATGCTCCGGGCACTTTTCATTAGCGCAGCTTTCGGAGCTGCACTAATTAAAGCACCCCCTGCCCACTTCCCAGAGCACGTTTATAAACACCTTTTATTCTAAACTCAGCATCCTAATTCAATTTGGAGTAATGTAAGCTCTTATTGTATTTGTTCCCATGATTTATTCAAAAGAATGTATTATTGTTACAGTAGCATCTAAAAAAAACAAAACTATTAGAAATCAGGATGCCACTCTGCTTTGACATCAACAAAATGTAAAACATAACATTAATCGATGCCTTCTCTCAACTGCATTGCTACATGAAAACCATTAGAGAATGAGGCTGGAATGGTCCAAAGAACAACAACAAAGAAGGTTAGATCTATTATAGGATTTGTATATGGTAGATTTTAGCAACTAGAACAGGAAGACTTCAGTACCAAGAATTAAAATGTGTGGATTAGAACCTTTGTAAAAAACCTTTGTATTTCTGCCACAGGGCAATATTTTTAAAAAAATTGTTGCTTGTAGACCTCTACAGGACCTATGATTGTCAAGGGACCTGCACTCTATAAACCTTGCTGGTTTTCTATGTACATTTCCATTTTGTTTTGGTTTTTTTCTTCCTTAATACAAGATGAGAACAAGATCTAGAGAAGAAAAAGAACAGAAGGCCATGCCTTGGTTATCAGAAAGAATGAGTCAAGAAATAGGAAAGAAACAAAAGATGAACAGACGGGTCTCTTTGTATTAATTATAAGTGGAGATATTAAAAGAGAAGAAGAAAATTGATTATATGAATGACAGGGCTGATTAATTATATTTTTGGGACACAGGAATAGGCTACTTTGATGATGGTATCCACATTATTAAAATATTGAACCCAAATATTTCTGGCACACATCTTATTTCTCTTCTTAAAAGAAGTATAGGCCTGGGAACATTGGAGAAGATACAGTATAAAACATATCAGTTAAATGCTTTTAATTAATCAATTGCTCATGTTTCTCATGGTTTTTAAACATTAAAAAAACACATTCTGGCATCACATTCTGGCCTTGTATTTGCCTCTATCAGATGTGTGCTGGGTGTAACAAATCTAGAGGTCATGCAGAAGGGCGCAGCATAAAAAAAATATGCACACAAAAATAATTCATTTCTTAATGCTGAGCTGACTTTGGGTAGACACTGAAGGAAAGGGGGCCTTTGCCATCTCTAATATTGCAGCAAGTCCAAATACAGCAAAACACATTTTCTCTGGCATGAGCCATATCTATCAGGCCCTGCTGGTTATAAGAATTTTAGAAGTGTTTCCTGCCACACATTCTTGGATTCCTTTCTCTACCAAAAGAAATAAAGATAACCTCTAGCCGTTCATGTGTGTATGAATGAAACAATTATCTATTGACCCAAACCATGTTTACAAAGTCATTCTGTCAGTGAGTATCAAAAACATTAACAAACATAGCTGCATCTTCTGGAAACAGCTTATTGTCCTAGTGCTTTACACACAGTTTGTGAAAAGGGAACATGCATTACACATTCAATACCATTATGTAACTCTCAGCTGCAAGCAGCAAAAAAATGATTATCCCCCTTGCTGATCTACTCAGAAGTAATAATATAGTAACTATTTTATTATAATTGGGTCCTAGTCTTAGATCATAGTACACAATGCAATAAACACACTTTGAAAAAAATACAAATTTAAAACAAACACAATTGGATAAAATGAGCAACATTTTTAAAAGGAAGAAAGTCAATGCTTATAAACAGATTATTTCATTACTTAGATCCTGAAGAACTTTCATTTTGCATATTTTTTCCTTGCTTTTGCAGCTGTTTAGTTATAAAAGGGTCACAGCCAGTATAAGCAAAATGTTTTTCCTAATTTTTTAACTAATGCAGAAAGGCATCTGAGATAAAAAAGTAAATTAACTATTGAATTCTCATGATCAGGGATCCTGGTTTTCTCTGATTAAAAAAAATCTCCAATCTTTGGATTTAAAAAAAAGTAACCCCAAATCCACATTTTTCCGTGATTAAAATGAAACACCACTAACATATCGATATAGATATATATATATGTGGATTTGGGGTTACTTTTTAAATAAATAAATAAATAAATATAGTTGTGTTTCATTTTAATCACGGAAAAATGTGGATTTGGGGTTACTTTTTTAATTAAAAAAAAGGGGATTTTTTTTAAATCAGAGAAAGCCAGGCTCTGCTCATGACACTGAAAGCCAAATAAATTCATTGGTGTAATTTATCTTCAACCTGGTCTAATGTAGACAGGCAAAAATTTCCTTTCTGAAAATGTGTAGGTGAAGTTACTTTTGAAACAGTTCTGAGGGATCCTGAGTCCTCCAATTATCTGCAAGTGTCTAAAGAGGTAGTAAGTCACTAGTAGCTAGTTCCTCTAGTTAGATCATCTTAATTAAGAGTTCAACTTTCTGGAGGTTTGACATCTTACCCATGGGATGCACATTTTCTGGGGTCTACTAACTCTTCCAGCTGCACTAGTAGATATGAAGACCCTCACTGGAGTCTGCTGTCTGGACTGCTGTTCTTCTCTCAGTAACTTCAGACTCAAGCAGTGCTTTGTGCTGCCACTCCAGTACCCCTCACACTGCTTTCATGTTACCACCTCTGCCACTTAGGATCCAAGTGATCTCCTTAAAAATCTTAATTTGCAGAACCTCTAGAATTTTGAGATCTGAGTTTAGGTAAATCTTCAATTTCTGAACCATTTCATATTTGGGACAGACTTAAGTTCTGAAAAATGAGTGGTGGTTCTATAAAATAAGCATAACTGAAAATAAGAATGGCTTATATAATTCCTAAAATTCTTCTCTTTATATCATCTAAAAACACAAATAAGGAAAAAAGAAACAAGAAACTCTGTTCAATACTGTGACCATCAATAAGGCTAGGTTATGCAACCTAGGTTTGGGCTGTGCAATAGTACTTTAGATATGTATATAGATAACATCTATATGTCATCCTTGTATCAATAACAATCTTCCAGTAAATAGGGAAGTCATTAATGAGGCTACAGATGACTGTAGAGGCTGATCTGAGATCCATATATGAGATTGCGAATGTGGCAAACAGTTCTGGATGGAAGAAGTCGATCCTGGTGATCTTGGGAGGCAGCTCTTTCCCTTTGTCTCTCATCTATATGCCTCCATTTATTCAAAATAATTGATGTCTTGTTGTACGTCATGGCACCACTGGGGATGATTCAGTACTTCAGTCTCCTAGGTATTTTTGGAGAAAACTTACCTGAAGCTGGAGAGAGGTGGCAGGATGCCGCGTCGGGGGCTGACAGTGGCGAAAGTGAAACTGTGGTGACAGGAGCCACCACAGTTCACGATCAAAAGGAAAACCCGTGGTGGAGCCAGGAGAAGCTGGGAATGGCTCCCACATCTGTTTGGGCATGCTTTATAAAAGTGTGCTGGGGCAATTGGCCAAGCAGCCACCCAGCACCGGGATAAAAGGCCCAGCAGGAAGGAAGCTGGGGGAGGGTCTGGAAGAGGTGTTCCCAACTGGCTCAGAGAGGTCAAAGGGGACTGAGGAGCTGGCAGCAAAGGAGACATGGTGACGCCCCAGAGGGGGAACCAGAGGAGACAGGGTGGGCCAGTAGGGGCCCAATGAGTGACCTACGAGGCCGGCGTTGGCAGAGGCCAGAAGCAGCAGTGATTGAGACACTGGCAAAGACAACAAAACCCAAATGCAGATGATGGGAAACAGGTACAAAACCTGGGGAGGGGTTAACCCACCAAGGGGACCCAAAGCCTGGGTGGAGACTGACACCCCATAAACCAGGGAACACCGAAGGCAGTGGTGGATGCTCGGTACCAGTACCATCTATAGCCCACAGTCACAGCCCTTAGGAAACCAAGTGTCAGTGAGGGCCAGAACACCGGCCCTGATGGATAACATCACAGTTGGTGTTAGGTAGGGTGTAGGGGAGGTGGAGCTCCGAAAAGCAATAGTCACAAGGGCGACTGAGGGGGAGTACCAGGGGAGACGGAATCAAACATCTTCCTTCTGCTAAAGGACCAATCACCATCAAAGATGTGGCAGGTGAGACCCCTGGGGAGCTAACCCAAGGCTGCTCCCAGTAGCCTGCCCGTGCAACCCGGAAGGCGATGACAAGATTCAAAGGAGACCCAGATGTGCGACACTCGGGGGGGGGGGGGGGGAGAAGCATGGAAAGCTACAGTATTAATGTTAATTTTACATTTTTTTAGATTGGCCTTTATGATGTCCTTAAATCTCTTCTTTTGCCCACCTTTGGAGGGGTGAGCATCAGTGAGTTAAGAGTAAAGGACCTGTTTTAGGAGCCAGTTTTCAGGCATCCTTAGGACATATCCTTTCCAATAGAGCTGGCGCACACATAAACTTGGCTTTAATGCTGATGTTATTTGCTTGAGCCAGAATGCTAGAACTCATTCTTCTGTCTTTCCAATTGATATGGAGGATTTTCTGAAAACATTGCTGATGGTAACGTTCCAAAGCTTTCTAATATTACATCTGAGTTTCATACCCATACAACAAGGTAGGGATGATATCAGCCTGGTAGGTGAGAAGTTTAATTTGCATCCTGATCCAAAAGCAGCACTGTCAGATTTTTTCAGTGTTGAATATTATCATCCATGTTAACTTCTTGGGAAGGCAGGCTACCCAGGTAGGGGAAATGCTCAACATTGTCCTAGGATTGATAATTTTAACATGTGGAGGAACAGCTTGTTGGTTTGGAGTCGGTCAGTAAAGTATGTTGGTTTCTGTGAAGTTGACTGAGAGTCCAAACATTTCTTATACTTCACAGAAGCAATCAAGAGTGACTTGGAGCTCTTCATCTGAGTAGACTCAGATGACACAACTGGCAGCATGTTGAAGGTAAGAAATAGAGGCGCGGATTTGGAATGTAATCAATTAATGTTAGAGATTCCTGTCACTTCAATATTGGATGCTGACTCAAGATGGAGGTCTATTAGCAATAAGATGCTGGGAGGAGCTGTGATATAGATGAAAAAAAGAGTGTTGATGCAATTAGATATCCTTGCTTTACTCCAGCTCCAAAAATGTAGAGATCCATTTCTGAGCCATAGCTTAGAACAGTTACTTAGAAATCTGATAATGGTAACAAATGTTGGCAGATTAACAGAGTGTAACTCTGGCTCCCTCAGATCTGGTTTAGCTTTCTTTCCTGCCACAGCTTAATGTTTAAGTTAATACAGTTAAGGAAGCTGCCTTCAGTGAATTGCAGTTTGCCCTTTGGGTCCTTGCTCTACCCTGCTGGTCATTAGACTACCAGTCTACCTAATTCTTGCACACTAACCATAGCAGAATGCTCTCATGCTCTCTCTTTACCTCATCGGGGCTTCTACTCTTTTAGGCCCTCATTGTTGCCTGTCCCAGACAGGCCACATTTCAGTGCTCCAACCCCTCTGTAAAAGCATATTACTGCACTGATTCCCCTGTCCTGCCTCATGCCCTCATTGCTCTTGGACTGCATTCCCTCACTAGCACCCACCTTTACAATACCCTTTGTAGGGTAGCACCCACCTTTACAATGCCTGTTGTGGCCTCTTTCTTCCCTATAGCCACCCTGATCCTCATGGAAAAACACAGACTTAAAACAGAAATTAAACACATGACAACTTATCCTGTAAACTGTTCCCTGCAGATCCTTCTGTGAAGGAAATCTTGTCCAGACTGATCTCTTAGCCCTGTGCCTGGGCTTATATGGCCCCTGACACCTCCCCTTTCAGTCTCCTAACCTTGCTTTCCAGAAACAGAACCCAAGTTCTGCCAGTTATCCAAATCAGCAACAAGGGCTCCCAATCCCTTCATTAGCTGCTCAAAGCCCTGAAACTTAAATTTTAGCAAAGTTGCATTCCCCTAGCAAACCTTCTGTAACAATGACCTTTCTTCCTTCAAGTAGCAGAGGTAGAGGTGCCCTTCTATAGTAGGCGTCCAACTCTCATCAAGATTTTCCATGGATCCTGTCTGTTGATTTAGTCTAAGGCCTTAGTCAGGTCAATGAAGGTCATATAAAGATCTCAGTATTGCTTATGGCACTTCTTCTGCAGCTATCTAGCCACAAAGTTCTTTTCTACTGTAGTTTTGAGTGATCTGAAATCGTGCTGGGATTCAGGCAGAATCTCCTTAGTGAGGAAAGTTGAAGAGAATGAGAGCAAGGATCTTCCCAGGTATGTATGGACAGGAATGCAATACCACAATAATCAGTGTAATTCAATCTATCCCCTTTCTTGAATACATTAAAGATTCTGGCATCTCTTAAGTCAATGAGAATCTGTTCATGTTTTCAGATATTCATGGTAACATGTAGTTGGTGAGACAGTTTTTTTCCCACCTCAGTTATAAATTTCAGCTGGTATTCCATCAAGACTACATGTATTGTTGATCTTCATCTGGTTAATAGCTTTCAAGGCCTTTTAATAAATTGGTGGATCTGCAAGGTAGTCCTTAATCAGTTGTTGTGTAATGGCTTTGATAGTATTTGGCATTATAATCTCAATTCAGAATTCTTAAAAGGGCTCCTTCCACCCTGCATTGATGACAGAATTATTTTCAGGATTGTTTTGCCATACTTGAATCTCAGATGGATAGCTCATTGTGAGCTTAGCCCATGGATAGCTTCAGTTGGGCTGAAGAAACTATGCATGTTATGGATGTTGGTAAAATTTGAATGTCTTTTGCCTTTTCCTCCCATCACTTGTCTTTTCACTCTCAATTTTTTCTTTGGGTCTCAGCTTTAATTTGATGATAAGTATCTTGCTTGAGTTTGGATTTGATTTCTATCAAGTTTTGAAGGGTCTCTTATTTCTGTTAGTAAGAGCTTATATTCCACTATCATTCTCATTGAACCAGACATGATGTTTCCTTGTGAAGAAGCCTAGAAATTCTTTTCCGACCTCATAGATGCTTTCCTTGAAGCTCTCCCGGTGTTCAATGGTGTTGAGATCAGCAAGGAGATTGGAGAGTTTCTCACTGAGGCATTGCTAAAGATGATCAACTTTAGCAGCATCTTTCAAGCACTCCTTGGCCAAGTCCACACATGCAGGCATGTGTGGTTTGTGGTTTGTGGCAGGGCACTGTTGGTGCCTGCCACTTTAAGAACTGAGCCAAGCCACCAGCAGGTGCTCGATTGTGGTGGCCTTTTTAGATCTTTGGCTGCCTATATAAACAGAGCATTTTGCTGCTGGCAGGGCAAGAAGTAACATTGCCTGGCTGCAAGGCTCTATGCAACATCATGGAGATAAGGGCAGGAGCTGCAGGGGATGGTTTGGAGGCTCCTGGTCCTGGGCATGACCTAAAACTGCACCCTGCTGGGAGTAGGTGGTCTGGTGGGTCTCCCAGTGGTACAGGATTTCCCAGGAAATACCAGGCCAGTTACCACCTCAGTGAAAGGTGGGTTGGGGCACCTTAATAACTCCAGGTCCCACAACCAGGTGGGTTACCCTCTAGTAGGGACCAGAAGGCAGACCCAGGAGAGAGAGTGGGGCTAGAGGCTCAGAGGCCTGACTTAGAGTACCCTTGACTGGTCAATGCTGGGGCCAGAACCAGAACAGTCAAAAGGGCCAGGGGCCCACCATGAGGGATGCCCAGAGCTGAGGGCCTGGGGTTTCCAACTGGCCTTGGAGGCGAAGCCAGGGCCTGTGTGGCCAAAGGTCCGGGGGGGTTGTGCTCGAAAGGGCAAATGATTCAGGGAGCTAGGCAGCCCTGAACAAAGGCAGAGTAGGCTGCCTGGGTGGAGAGATCCCGTTGGGGGCCAGACAGGAGGATTCTGGGGCCCAGTGTGGGGCCGGTGATGTTAACAGCTGTGGATGCCATCTGCAAGGCTTGGGCTGTGGTGTAGGGGAGGAACGGAGCTGCAGATTGCACCCCCTGGCATCGGGGCAAGAAATGGGCAGCCTCTCGCCTAATTAACATCCTAATTAAATATCATCAAGGCGTGACAGGTAAGAAGGTGGGCAGTTGGGCTAGAAACAGGTGGGTGGGCCAATGGTAAATCGGCCCTGAGAAGGTCCCCCTGTTACATGGTGCCACAAACCTCTTTGTGGAACCACAAACTGCATGTGTTGCATGTTGAACCATGTACAGGACTACTAATTTGCAGCATGAGGGCAAAATTTGCTACCAGGAATCCCCAGTAACAATAAAAGACCATGGGAAGAAGGTGTCCCAGAGCACACAAAAATAGCAGGCACTGGGACAAGCACAGAGATAGGAGAACAGGCAGCCTAGGACCTAGAGATACCTGCTCCCCCATCTCCATGTACTGCAAAGCCCCAGTGCTGAAGCACCCTGCACCCCAGCCAGCCACAAAGCATGCTGCTCCCAGCAATCTGAGGCAAAGGGTTCCTCAGCTCAGGAGCTTCCTGCTGATTAGCCCTGCCCTCAGGCACCCAGTACCCCAGACAGCAACCTCCCCCACTCCACTCCACCTTCCCCGATATCATCTGGAGCCCAGCTGGAAGCCAGGAAGATCTGGGCACAGACAGTTTATACACAGAGAGACAATGTGTCTTACAATAAAGGGCACATGTAGGGGCATGCACTGCAGCACAAAATATTAGCACAAATTTGTGCCACTATTATTTGTGCTGCTGTAAGTGAATGACACTGCTTGTCTGGACATGGTCCTTGGTTTACACTGTTTTGAGGTGATGCAAATTGGCAAGATGGAGCAGTCATCTGCACTATTCACATCTCTGATGATACAGACATAACTTTTCCAGGAACACACTATGCTGCCACTGTTCTAAGTGTGGTACATCCATGATGTCTTCCATTTTTCACTTGGGCAGAATAAATAGTCTATGACGATGAGACAAATTCCATTTGTATTGATTTTCTCCACCCTTCCTTTTCCAAGTGTTCTTTTTCATAGCGCAGAGTCCCTGACTATTCTAGTGCAGAAATCATCAAGAAGAGTTATTTTATCTTATCATCTTTGGGGACAAATGACAGGCCTTGGTTGAGTTTAGAGTAGAATTTGTATTTTTTTTCTTAGACTAGAATTCAGACAATAGTACTTTATTTGTCTAATATTTTGCACTCAGGCAAAATGACCTTGGCAAAAAAGTACCTAAGATCTTGTAATGTATGCATCAACTTCAGAGAAGCCTGAGGCACCAAAACCATACTGTATGTCTGTGACAATGGCGGCTAAATTTAGGAGGAAAATCGCTTCATAATTTATAATGCTAAATAATGTTACTAACTTAGAGCCAGCCATTCTGTAGGATAAAATCCTCCCCAGGAGTTTTGTAATGCTGTTGTTGGTTTATCAGGCTTCACTACTGAGGCTATTTTGGAAAGAAACAAGAGAGATCTATTAAAATAAATTGTACCAAAAGGTTGGGAGACAGAATAGCATTATAAAAGGTCTTTCCTATGTGTGAAAATGGCTTTGACATTTATTATAATCTTATCACAGCTCATTGCTACAATCTTCCAAAAAAAAACAAATGATTTTTTCTTTGTGAAGCAAGTTTAACTTAATTCAAAGGGGATTTTTAAGGCTCCAAATCTTCCTTATGTCCTTATTTTGTATGTCCTTTTGTGAATAACTAATTTCCTAACAGAATCGTGGGAATTGTTATTTTAAACATTCTTTCCCTTAATCTGCAACTAGTTATTTATCATAGAAATATTATGCAAGTTTGCTTTAATCTTTTACAGGAAAGGAAATTTTATTTCTGCAGAACAGATCATCCAGTAGTATCTTTCATCCTCACAGTAATCTCCATAATAACCTGCTCACCACTTCTGGAGATTAGGAAAGTAACAGATATTTTTTAACTGGTCGACTTTCTGATTCAATTGTTTTGGATTCAACTGGAACTTCTCCAGCTTTTCATTTTATGTTTATGATTGACTACACTTAGAAGCAAAGACAAAATGACACCTACTGAAAATCTAGATGTACACAATCCTCCCAGTGTAAATTGTCTAACATATTCCAAAACCTCCCACTTTTATCAGACTTGAGAAACCCACTCTGCCTGAACTAATAAAGGGAGATATTTTTATGTATTCTCCAGGATTATTAGCAGAAAACATCCACAGATAAATTAATGGTATGGTGCTAAAAAATATTTCATAAATCAAATAATCTTTCTTTAATTAAATGTTATGTTGGGGTTGGGAGGGGAGAGGAGGGGTTTATGGATGGTGTGGCAAAAAAAACAAACCCAAACACCTCTGATGAGAATATTACCTGTGAGGTTTGTACCACTTATCTGAACAAGGTGTTTGGTATGCCTTCTGTTCAGAACAGTGTAATAGTTCTGGTCTACCTATGTCAATGTGGAGCACTGAAGAACATGTAGCACTAAAGTCATTATGTTCTTATTCCTTCTATTCCATTCTCTAGCTCTAAGGTTAGCAAGCAGCTTTATGAACAGTGCTTTGTCCCATCAAACCGGTTTATGTGAAAATACACATAATTTAAGAGTAATACATTCTAAGCTCTTTTGCTTTGTGGCCCAGGGTTTTAATACCTCTTGAAAAACAGGATTTTTTTGCAACGCTACACATGAGGCTATGGACATTTGGAGACATTTGGAAAGGAACATTTCAAAAAGGGAGTTGCTGATTGGGAGCGTGCTGCAGCTGTTATATTCTAACATCCTTGTGGACCAGCTGGGAATGATACAAATGTAACAAAAATGCTCTAACTTTAAACCTGGAAGAAGCCCTGTTAAAGTTGGAGTGGGTTTCTTACATTTGTATTATTTCCAGTTTGTCCATGGAGTTTCTCCCAAACTTTTGAAATGGCTCCCAATGTATGTGTGGCCATACTATGTGTTAATGGAACATAAAGTGTGTAATTCTGTACACAGAAAATTGAACTTAAAATGTGAACAGATTATTGAAGAACATTGAAAGAAAAAGTAAAGGTTGAGTTAAAAGGTTGGTAGACTTAAATCGTGACTTTTATACTGTAGGATCCATCTTACCATGGTTATGAAGTAGTCTAATATTATGAAAGTCTTAATCTGCCTGTCTGTCTGTCTGTAATGCATTTTTGCACTCTGCTTGGCTGACAAACATTCAATCTGTGTATGAAGAAGCATTTGGACAGGGGCTATGCACTGCCATGATGGTTGGGACACAGGGGACAGAGCAGGGGAGTAAGGCCAGCACAGCTGGCCTCACCCCACCGCCCTGCTCCCCGGAGGTGACGGCAATGGAGTGGATGGAATGGGGGAATGGGCAAGGTCAGCAGCACTGGCCCCACCCCCTTTGCTCTTCTTGCAGGTGGAAATGATGGAGCGGGGGTCGGGGGGCAAGGCCACTGGAGCTGGCCTCGCCCCCCCACCCTTGCTCCTTTGTGGTGATGGCAGTGGCAGCATGGGGGGGAGCGGGGTTGGGACACTGTGGGCGGGCGAGGCCACCAGCACTGGCCTCACCCCACCCTTCCCCCCTTCCACTGTTGCCACCTGCAGGGCTGGTGGCAGTGAGGAGAGAAGCAGGCCTGACATGGGGGGGAAGGAGCAGGTGCACCGCCACAGTGGCAGTGGCAGTAGGGGAAGGGGAGGAATGGTCCCAGGCCTGACACCGGTGGTGGGGAATGGTCCTGATGTGGTGGTGAGGGGGGAGCAGCAGGCCTGGTTCGATGCAGCTGTGGGTGAGGGAGGGGAGAAGCGGGCCCAGGCCTGACACGGGGGGGGGGGG